>NW_012136636.1:8661923-8697932 GCF_000956105.1 Propithecus coquereli | reverse complement strand
AGTTGCTGCTGCCATGCTATTACACTACTGCTGATACTGTCGCCAACTGTATCTACTGCTATTGTGCTATTATACTACTGCTAATACTACTGCCAACTGCTGCTGCTGCTGCCATGTTTTATACTACTGCTGATACTGCTGCTGCTGCTGCCATGCTATTATACTGCCGCTGATACTGCTGCTGCTGCTGCCGTGCTGTTATACTACTGCTGATACTGCTGCCAACTGCATCTGCTGCTATGCTGTTATACTACTGCTGGTATTAATACAATGGGCAACTGCAGTTGCTGCTATGCTATTATACTACTGCTAATGCTATTGTCTGCTGCTGCTGCGCTATTATACTGCTGCTAGTACTACTGCTTACTGAATCTGCTGCTATGCTGTTATACTACTGCTAATGCTACTGCCAGCTATTGCTGCTGCTGGAATGCTAATATTATACTACTGCTAATACTACTGCCAACTGCTGCTGCTGTCCTGTTACACTCCTGCTGCTGCTGTTACTGCAGTCACCCCTCTGTATTCCACCAGTTCCATATCTGCAGATTAAACCAACTGCAGATAAAAAATATACATGTAAAGGTATAACAATATAATAATAAAAATAATACAAATGAAAAATACGATGTAGCAACTATTTACGTAGCATTTACATTGTAGTAAGTATTATGGGTAATCTAGAGATTACTTATGTGGGAGAGTGTGAGTAGGGAATGTGCAAACACTAGACCACTTTCCATGAGGGACTTGAGCACCCCTGGATTTCGGTGTCCACGGGGGATGACTGCATGCTGCTGCCACTGCTCCCCAGTAACGATGGCTCCTGCCGTCCCCTTCGTCCTGTCCATGGCTGCCAGGGTCTGTGGAGAACATGCTTTCTGCTGCTGAGTTTATAGTGTAGTTTGGAAAATAAAAGATACAAATCCTAAAAGACTAAGAATAATACAAAAAAAAAATGGAGAGTGTCAAATTTATATTTATTTGTGAAAAAATTAGGAGGATTTAAAAGTTGGAATAAAGAAGAAAGAAAAACTAAAAAACCATAGCACAAGATATGCCTAAACCATTAAGAATCAAAGAGCTCTGTGAGGAAGCTCTGGATTTTATGTCTTAATATACTGCTTTGGGCTAAAATTGGTTAGTATTTATTTAAACCTTTTCTTTGGAATGGAAAGCTTTAATGACTCAAACAAGGGTGTGGTAAAAGCATTTCTGGGGAAAAATACTTACATTTTAAAAAATACCCGTATCAACAGAAATATAACCGTCAGCCTTAAAATATGATCCTGGCGAGCTCATCCGGGGCACCGTGCTGTGCTGCCTCGGCAGGCCTCACGCTTCCTCAGGAAACTGCGTCCTCACTGGGGACATCTGAGTGTTCCCATACAGATGTGGAATTGGAATAACAGCAGTGCTAAAATAGGCTTCAGTGATCTCTTATTCTGAAAGACAAACAAAAGAATTTTAAAGTCTGATATTTTCAAACTGGTTAACTTGGGTAGTGGAAGGAGACGTAAACTTGGTGTCAGAAGGCACCGTCTCTCTTGTTCTTCCTTGACCTTAACGAGGATGTTATCTTTTTCACTTTTAGATTATTCTTCAACATGCAGATTGTGTCTAGCTTGAGTGTTATTGTGGTTTTTAATGAAATTGAATATTCAGATATATTTAATAAGCAGGTTTGTGCTACATAGATGTAAATTAGCACCATAAAAAGCTCTATTTGTGTAGTCTCCTCATGCTATTTCTGTTCAGTAGAAAGTGACAGAAACACTTTTTTTGTGTTACTGCTTATAGTTAGCCTTCTTTATTGGTGACAGTCTGGTGTTGTCCCCTAGACAACCTCTGGCGATCCCTTAGAGTGAGTGCTAGGGAATGCACGATAACAATACCCAACTCTTACCGAGTTGTACAGCTCCTGAAGCTCATCCACATGTGCTGTTGGTCTTTCAATGTGTGAAAACATCTTGTGGGTGTGTACAGGTGACTCCACACTGACATGCCCTGTTACCGAAGTGTTCTAGTGAGATTTCGGGTTTTAGTGACAGTGTAGAAATTGATCCTTGAGATCATGAGCAAAGCTGTTCCAGTCCCTCTTGCGGATGCGATTGTAGACATCTGCTGTGAACCCCATCTTCAGCTTCGTGGTCTTGGGTGTGCTTTTGTGGCCATGCAGCTGCCTGTCACTGGTTCATCTGTCACTGATGCCACAGACGGGCTGGCACTGACTGCATGTGTGTCTTCAGTGTTCCTTTGTGAAAATGCAAGTTATGCACATATGTGTGCTTTTCCCTCTTGTTCTTTACAGCTGCAGACTTATTCACAGACTTAGAAAATGCGTTTCAGGGGAAAATTGATGCTGCTTATTTTGAGACGAGCAAATATCTATTGGATGTTCTCAATAAAAAATACAGCTTGCTGGACCACATGCAGGCAATGAGGCGGTACTTGCTTCTTGGTCAAGGAGACTTTATAAGGCACTTAATGGATTTGCTAAAGTAAGAAACTATAACTATATATTTTGATTTTTATAAATATATAGTATATATAACATGGTAAAGAGTCTTAACAGTTTTGTTTGAAAGAGTAACTGACATTAGAGGAAAATGACTTGAATTCGAAAATAAAATCTGAAAAGATAAGATTATAAAATTTTCAAAAGTTAAAGTCCCTTTATTTTTGCTCTGGTTATCAGCAGAGCATCTTAGTCCTGTACTGTGATTTATGCATAAGAGAAACTTGTGTTTCTTACTGAAACTATGGCACTTAACAGCCTTTAAGTACAAGGAGTTCATGGTGTAATCACAATTAACTTTAGCTTCAGTTTGAAATTAATCTGAAAATAAAATGTATATTTTACTCAGACTTTTAGCTCCATATTTTTTAGTTAATGTTGTTTGATGTAAAAACAAAACAAAACTGCTACCTTTTTCATTTTGTGTTCTGACATTTCTCATAGCATCTTCCCTTCCAGAATTAAACATATGTCCTTCCCCTCCATTCACAGAAACAGACGGCTCTGGTCCAGAGCCTGTTGGCCCCTGGCTCTAAAGACGGTCCAGACCCCAGGGTGCACTCCAGAGCTCCCAGGCAGCGCTGGCGAATGAGCCCACCAGTCAGCCATGGCATGGGCCTAGTATTGTCACTCGGGCATTTATAAGAATGGAAAGTGATTATTTTTTGGTGTTCTCTGGAGGGACACTTAAAATAAGTTAAATGTGCCTTTAAGACACAAAATAGAATTTACCTTTAAATCCTACCTGTGCAAATCAAGCAGTTGTTTTAGGCCTTTGGTCCTCAAACTGCAGTGTGCATCAGACTACTCAGAGAACTGCAGTGGATCGCTGGACCTACCCCACAGTCTGATCCAGCAGACCTGGGGGACCTCAGGAATGGACATTTCTAGCCAGTTCCCAAATGATGGCCATGCTGCTCATGGGGTCTCTGCTTTGAGAACCACTGTTTTAGACACACAAGCTTTTATAGTCCTGTCTTCTAACTGAAGTCAGTCTTCAGTATGAAAAATAATTTAGTTTTTGAGGGACACCTAGCAACAGCTGACCTGCCATGTGCTCCTGGTTTGATGCATCTGCTCTGTAAGCAAGGAAGGGTCCTCTGGTGATGAAGTCCTGGATGTGAGCTCACTACCTGTTTGAAGTATGAGTGGTGAGACGCTTTAAAGGGGAGACTTTCTCTGAATGTCCTAGCCCATGAGTGTGAGTGGGTGTGGGGTGTGGAAGCCAGTGCAGTTGGAGGGGACCAGGCCAGCATCACAGGTCACACTGTTTTTGCCCTATGCCAGGCTTTAATATTTAAAGTCTCTTTATTGCTATTAAGTGAAAAAATTAGTTCTTGTGTTCTAAGTTTCTAGTTTTTAAAAGGGATGTGCCATCAGTGTGTCTGCAGCTGGCCCCAGGTTGATTGGAACTCAGTTGGTGTTACCTTTTTCTTTTTGACTTCATCTTCTGCCTAGCATTTCATGGTTTATATCTACCCCTGAAGATGGTTGGCTGTTCTTCACTTGGTCAGCTCTCAATCAGAGAAATGTTAGCTTCATATTGACAAAAGCAAATAGCAGTAACCCCCCAAGAAATGTTTGCTGATAATGCAGTGGTTCTTAGCCCTTTAGGATCCTGCCATCCATATATTTAATTGTTTTGAGTGGAGACTGCTCTTCTCATTGAGTCTATGTAGGAAATTATAATAATTCATGCAACTCATAGGCCAGTCTGAAGTTTGAAAATTTTATTTGTTAACATGTATAGCACAACAAAGTACATTCAATTTAAGCAGAATGAATATAACATATTTTTTATTTAGAGATAGGGTCTCACTCTGTGCCCCAGGCTGCAGTGCAGTGAGTGGTACGATCATAGCTCACTGCAGCCGCGAACTCCTGGGCTCAAGCAACCTGCCTACCTCAGCCTCCCAAGTAGCTGGGACTATAGGTGGTGCCACCATGCCCGGCTAATTTTTAAAAAATTTTTCATAGAGAATGGGGCCTCACCATTTTGCCCAGGCTGGTCTCGAACTTCTGGTTTCAAGCGATCCTCCTGCCTGGGCCTCTCAAAGTGCTGGGATCGCAGGCGTGAGTTACTGTGCCCAGCCAAAATCAATAATTTTGAGGTCTTAAAGAAATGTTTTACTCTCCAAAATAATTGGTAAACCCTATTTGCAGTTAACGCTGTGCATCATTTGTCATCACATTTTACCACATTATTGTATTGGTCCCATTTGCCTTTTCAGTTTTTACAATTTGAACTCTAACTTTTTATAATTGATAAGTTTTTTAAACATTCAGTAAGAATTGAAATAACATTTTAATTTTTAAAAAATTTGTTAAGACCAGAACTTGTTCGTCCAGCTACGACTTTGTATCAGCATAACTTGACTGGAATTCTCGAGACCGCCGTCAGAGCCACCAACGCGCAGTTTGACAGTCCCGAGATTCTGAGGAGGCTGGATGTGAGGCTGCTGGAGGTAGCGCCACTCCGAGTGTTGGGAACTGCCCTGCCCCGCATGGAGGACCCACTGAGCCCGGGGTGTTCTGGACAATGGACAGCCTCAGTGTGAACCCCGCTCTGCCCTTGTTCCTGGGTGGTCTGGGTTTCCTTTTGCTCACCTCACGAAGAGGCACGGTGTGGGGCTGCTGGGTTCGGTGGGATAAAACTCAGAAGACCTTGACCAGTGCGTGGTAGCCCATCACAGATGCTTAGCACGTGCTTCACATAGTAAATTTGATAGGAGGCACAAGACATGATTTGTAATAATGTTTATTCATAAGAAAATTGGTGTTTTCAGTTTCATCTTGGTAGGAGGTGACTTTTCTTAGGAGCATGTGTGTTAAAACGTGAGCACATTGCTTAGTTATAATGAAGGATCAGTAGCAGAACCTATTGGTTTTCTTACAATATTGGAATGTAAGGATTTTTAGTGAGAGTTGATTTGGAACGACTTAAGAGTTTGGAACATATTATGAGGCAGTGGGTTTTTGTTTGTCATGAACAAATGGTGATGAATTATAAACATATTTACAGTAGTCATTCAGAAATACACCATTCATTTCCAAATATTTACAGAGCACTTGCCCTGTGCCCATCATTGTCTAATCGTTGACAGTACAGAAGTTAACAAAAAAATGCAGTTCCCTGCCCTCATCTAGCCAAACACTCAAAACTATTAAGTAGTTTTTAAAAATTGAGCAAAATATTATTTTCACTGCCTTTTCTTTGAGGAATTGACAAGTTCAGCAATAAGCTTAAAGTCTTGCAATTATTTGTTTGTTTTTGCTGTTAGGTCTCTCCTGGCGACACTGGGTGGGATGTCTTCAGCCTGGATTATCATGTCGATGGACCAATTGCAACTGTAAGATCATTCTATGTAATTTTATAACATTTCAGCTATTTATATTACTGAACATTTTGTTTAAAATTGGTTAACTTCTCTAAGGACTTAGAATAAAGTGATTACTTTGACATCCAAGATACACTCATTGAATGAATATTTAAGCCAAAATTGTGTGTGTGTGCTTTAAATAATTATTAATGAGTACTGAAATGCTCTATTATTTTAAGAATTCTTAAAAACATTATT
Organism: Propithecus coquereli; assembly: GCF_000956105.1. Taxonomy (NCBI): domain Eukaryota; kingdom Metazoa; phylum Chordata; class Mammalia; order Primates; family Indriidae; genus Propithecus; species Propithecus coquereli. The sequence goes on along the minus strand of NW_012136636.1, from coordinate 8,691,836 downwards.
TGTTCTATAATAAGTTTCAGCAAGTACTTAATGAATGGATTGTTCATTTTATTCCATTATCCTTAGATTATAGCAACTAATTTAGGATGAAGTGTATTTTAGGGGAATCGTATTTTTACTACTAAGTAGAATTTGATATTTAGTACTCATTTAAACTGACGAGGATATAGCCATGCTGTTGTTCATAGTACTGTTATCTATGTAAAGAAAACTCTTTCTTCTATCATTACCAAATTCTAAAAGACTGACCAGGGGAGCTGTCTTTTTATGTGTCTACGATTAAATGCCTCTTTTTTAGGGTTCATTTTTTCTTTATTCAGACTTGAATAAATTCTCATTTTCCAAGATAGCTCTTTGAACTTATTTCCGTCATTTTTATATCTGAAGTAATGAAAAAGGACATTGCATTTAAGTACTGGGAAGAATGTTTTGTTAAGAAGTGATCCAATGTGGCTCTAAAGTTTCTCCTTGGTGGTTCTTGCAGAGTCCAGCTGCAGGGCTGTCCCCTCCTCTCAAGGTGCACAGCACATCCCCTGCCAGAATATTTCCATCAAAGCCACACTCACCGTCTCACCCTGTAGGTTTAACAGATTTGCCACTGACAGATGCGCCTCTCCTGTCTACTCCAAAATGGAAGCTGCTGGTGCAGTTTCTTTTTACACATAAATTCCCAACGTTTAACCTTTATTAGATCAAAGCTACTATATTTTAAATGCATGACTGCTCTTAAATTTAATTTTTTGTCATAGTCAAAGGAGCTTTTTTTCCTTGGCTCATATCCTAAACAGTTTAAAACAGTTATAATGCACACAACAGTGTGGTACTTTAACAAATTATTTAAAATTTCATATTACCTGCCTTGTTAATGTGTATACATTCCATATTATTTTCGTAGCATAAAAGATACCATAGTAAATGTAATTGCATCAATTATTTCACAAAGTATGAGTGCTTTGACAAATAGGTAAACTGAACAGTCTTAATATATGTTACTTATTTCACAATAGTGCACATCTTATTAAGAGTGCCAACATTGTACATTGCATACTACATACATAAACAACTGATCTTGCAATTATTGTTAATGTTTTAGATTTTTAAAAGCTCTGCTTTAGTAGAAGGACTGAAGGAAAGAAGTTTTTATCAGATTTATTTTAAAAAGCAAACCTGTGATACGTCCCTATCCATAGCAAACAAATGTTGGTTTGTGTGCCAACTCAAGTGGACTAGTGGCTGCAGCCTGGGGTGCTCAGCTTGAGCAAGAGGAGCAGGTCCTTCCATGGAGTAGCAGGGTCTGCCTGGTCCGTAGCGGGGGGAACAAGCTCGTGTGCATCTGGCATTTGCCATTCCAGTTCTGGGGTTAGCTTATGTCCTGTGGTTGGTATATTTTTGGCTCAATTGCCATACCTGTAGTCATATTTCACAATTAAAAGTATTTAAACTAATGTTAGTAATGGGAATAATTATCAGATTAATTTGTGTGTACTTATATGTAAAAGTTACTAGAAAGGTAAGAGGATTATTATATTTTTAAAAAGCAATTCAAGAGTCAGAGTTTGGAGGAAAATGTGTTGTTTTCTACTTTTTCTGTTAAATTTAATTTATTACTGCTATTTCTTTTCTGTTCTCATTAATTGAGGTTGTCATTTTTGTACAGAATTTAATTATAATGGGTAGATATCTTATAATAATTATATAATTATATCTTATAACTGCATAATTTTAGCTTCATGCTAATTCTGTGATATACACTGTCAGTGAAATTTTTGTACAGGCCAATTTGGAAAATTAATCTGGGAAATTTAAAACTTAGATTACTCAAATAAAAATATATTAGCTAAATATGGTTCATAAACATTTAAAATATTTTTGGTTTATCTTGTTTTTGATGAATCTTCAACTATTTGGATAAAATCAGTAATTTTATCCAAAATTTTAGTATGGTTAGGTCATTTAATGTTGGCTATAATTAAATATGCTCTTATTTTTTGTTTTAAGGTCATGAAATTGTAATATGTGATAAGATAGCCTAATATTATGTGAAGAAGAATATGGAAATATTATCTTTAATATTTTCATTTTGACAGTAGGCGGGATAAAAATCTTTTTACTTCTGTTATTGATTCTCAGTGATCAGTTTTAGATAACGTGTCAGAAGCCTATTTGTTTAATTTAATTTCTCTGAACTTTATAGTAAGTGATGAACTGAAAGACTGCATAAGTAGCAAAATGAAAATGTGGATGATGTTTTCCTCTATAAATTAGTAGAACATGACTGTCTTTCTCTTAAAGAGTTAATATTCTTAAAGAATTGTGATTAAACTAAATTTTGAAAAATCAAATTATTTTAAATGTGCTATGAGAGCATGATACTTAAAGGACCCCTATAACATATCGTTTGATTATTGAAGAATCCTTTAATTTATTCATAAAATTAGTTAGTCATTCTTAATTTCTATAATTGTAAGAATGTTAATAGTGTGGGCAGTACAGCAAAATGGATAACCTCCAAAACATGCGTATTTGATTTTGGAGTACCTTCAAAGCAATTTCTAATCACTCCTGTTTAGATGTTTAATTATCAGTCAGTATTGAGCACCTCCAGATACTGGCACAAAAAGACATACAGAGTAATAAATATTAAGTCATTAAAAATGAAATGTCCAATTTTGAATCAAAAGTTGAGTTTATTATATCTCAAACAAGAAGCAAAACAGTTAATCAAAGTACGTTCCTGAACTGTTGATACAGTTTTGCCATCTTAACAGTAGCTTGTTTATGCCAGCAGTGAAGAAGCCTGGAGAGCGAGTGGCGATGAAATTGTGAAAGGCGTTTTCCACAGCTTGTTGAGAATTAAATATTTTTCCTTGCAAGAAGTGGTCCAAAGCCTGGAAGAAACAGTAGTCAGTTGGTGCAAGGTCTGGTGAATACTATGGATGACAAAGAGTTTCCAAGTCTAGCCTCTAGTTTGAGCAGCGTTGTCGTTTATGTGACATGTAGTTGAGTGTTGTCTTAAAAGAGGATTGGCCTGTCTCTGTTGGCCAATCTCGGCTGCTTAATTACAAGTGTCCTTATCACTTCATCCAATTAGTTTCAGCAGACATCTGCTGTAATCAGTTGACCAGGTTTCATGAAGCTGTAGTGGATGATACCAGCGCTGGACCACCAAACAGACACCATTAGCTGTTTTTGATGAATATTCGGTTTTGGACCGTGTTTTGGCACTTCATCTTTATCCAACCATTGTGCCAAAAGCCTTGGGATTGTCAAAAAGAATCCATTTTTCATCACACATACCAATACAGCGTAGAAATAGTTAGCCTTTATGTTGTAACAGCAAAGAAAGGCAAGCATTGAGATGATTTCTCTTCTGATGCTTTTTTAATGCATGTGGAACCCATCTATCCAGCTTCTTTACCTTGACCATTTGTTTCAAATGGTCCAATATTGTTGGAATAGTAACGTCAAACCTTGCTGCTAATTCATGCATCGGTTAAGATGGATTCACTTCCACTACAGCTTTTAGTTGATCATTATCCACCTTGGTCTCAGGTCATCCACGTGGCTCATGTTCAAGAATAAAATCACCAGAACAGAACTTCTCAAACCATCAGTGTACCGTGTGTTCATTAGCCACATCCTTCCCAAACACTTCATTGGTATTGCAAGCTGTCTGTGCTGCATTGGTTTCACAGGGGAACTCCTATTCTAATATACATGAATTTTTGACTTATCCATTTTACAAAAATTGTTCTAAAATAAAATTTGAAAAATAACCACAAGCCAAACTGTGCGTATGAAAAACTGAGGATGTGCCTTCACAATAAAAATAAAACTAGAAGTATCAAAGTGAAATGTCAAAGATATCAACTGTCAAACTTAGTACTTAAGGAAATCGGACATTTCATACTTAATAACCTAATAGTTCTTGCTAACAAGCGAGAAATGCAAGAATACAAGAAATAAAACAAGATAAAGTAGTATATCAATATAAGCAATTGCTAAAATTGCAAGAATGAAGCAATAAATGTTATAAGTGCCTGAAGAAGAGAGAAATTGGTGAGACTTTGTCCTTGAGAGATGGACAAGATTGAATAGGGTGCCACATGAGAGGAACATTTGGCATGGACTTGGTCCGAAAACTTGAGTGAGCAAGGCTGTGTCCAGGGAGTGAGAGAAAGGCTGTGTGCAGGTAGAGTAGGTGCCCGTTGGTGCCTGGCCTTGTCCTACTGCTAAGGACATGGCTCTGCCCTCGTGGTGGGTTTCCAGTCCCATCTGACAGTGCAGGGAATTCTCTGCCCCAGTTGAGTAGTAAAAGGTGAACACGTGCCCAGTGTCTGTGCTGCACAGGTTTGTGTCAGAAATGTGTTGTCTGTAGTTAACAAAAAACCCTGTGTGCACGGGATATACTTATCCTAAAAAATTACTAATGGTTTAACTGGGCATCCTATATTTTTATTTTCTGACCCTGGCCGCTGTAGGGGGTGGCATGGAAGGAAGGCCTTGCACACTCCCCACCACGTTGGCTTGTCCTCCCTCTGCTTGTGAAACCATGTGTGTGTGCACTGAAGTTGGGCAAGCCCTAAGTAAATATATGAAGATAGCTTGAAGGACTCTTCCACGAGCTTGCCAGCCTTAGGAGCTGTTGTTTCAGAGGGAAGTGGCCCCTCTCTCACATGTCCCTCAGGTGGGCTGTGGAGGGGCAGTCAATAGTCTGTATTTTAGACTAGGTTTAGACTTAGGCTTAAAATCCTGGTAAGCCGTTTACTAACTGTGTAACCCTAGGCTCTGTCTTCATCTGCACAACTGGTATAAAACACCTCCCTTCTATCACTGTGGGTTTGCTTGGCATGCAAGTGATCAGTGTAGTTGTTACATTATGATAGTTGGCTAAAATACACCCCCTTTTTTTTTTTTTTAAAATAAAGATTGAGCCTTGTAGAGGGTGGTGGATTCCCATGCATGGAATACTATGAGCCTGTCTTCTGTTCCTTCAGGTGTTCACTCGAGAGTGCATGAGCCACTACCTGAGGGTGTTCAACTTTCTCTGGAGGGCGAAGCGGATGGAGTACATCCTCACCGACATACGGAAGGGGCACATGTGCAACGCGAAGCTCCTGAGGAGTGTGCCAGGTAACCTGCCAGCGCGGGGAGCTCACGCTGCCAGCGTGGTTTCTAGCAGCTCGGCAGCAGCTCCCGAATTGAGCGTGATCCGCCGTTTTGCTTTTGGATGTGGTTGCTGGGACAGACCCATGAGCCTGGCCTGCTCTTCCTGCTTCAGTACAGATTAGTAGGAAGGATTGAGTCAAACTGGATTTTTTTTTAGATCGTGAAGTTTTTTTAACATCATGTTTTTTATTCACTCGTTTTCATATGTATAGTTTAGTTCTTTTGAATTGCCAATTTTTAAGGAAAGAAAACCACTTAATAAATCATTGGCTCATTTACAAATTCACCTAGTGTTTTAATTAAATTTGAGAATTTCTTTAATATTTTGGTATGTTCATGGAAATATTCTATATTATTTTATAATTTAAACTATAGTAAAAATGCTCAGGTGTAAGATAGTCAAGATTATTTTAATGTTATAAATACTGAATGACTTCAATTATGAATAATTTTGAAATTCTATATTGAACTTGATTTGGTCAAAACCTTTGAGAAAGAGTTTCTATCAATATGTCTCTAAAGAAGAACTAAACTGTATATGTCCTTAATCCTTTGATTGGCGAAAAGTATTAAAAATAAAAAAGGAGTAGTTGTTTGAGGAAAGGAGTTCATGATTTCTACTTCTTAGTAAAGAAGGCTTCGACCTTAGAAAAGGTCGAAGGCTGCAGCCACCAGAATTCTAACGTAATGACGTGCATAGAAGGCTGGTAGATACCTGTCTGAGCTGATGATGTTTGCTGTAGAGAGGAGTCCTCTGAAATAGCTCAGAAGAAGCCAAAGGGGATGCTTTCTTCTCAGTGAAGTGATGGCTGTGGCAGTGTCCACCTCCTGGTGACTGTAGGCTGCCTCTGGAGAGGAGGGAGGAGAAGCCCCGTGGGGAGGGCTGCACATGGAGTACGAGGCTCCGTACCTGCTGCCCTCTTCCCATTCTCTCCTGCCGCCTTTCTCACTGCACGTCACGGGAGCGCTCCCCTGCTGACTGACTGGGTGTGCACTTGAGAGCTTTCCACTCTGCCTGCAGTTTTCCTGCCCTCTGCGTTCTTTTTCGTACCAGCGCCTAGGTGGGTTCCTAGCTGACCCCTCACGCGCCAGCGTCTTTCTGCTGTGGATCTAGACAGCTCAGGGCCATGCAGGTGCACTCTCATTGCCACACTTCTCTCTTCAAAATGAGTCTGTGTGATCTTCCACTCTGGGAAGCCCGAGCTCTGTAACAGGGTGCAGTGTTGGCTGGTTGGGATATGTGTTTAGAGTATCAGCGTAGCATGTACGAATTTGCTCTTCTCATGTCTTATTGAATAATCAACACTGAGTTTTGTTTTCTACTTGGAGGTAAAAACTAACAAATTTTTTGGTCAATTTTTTTTTACACTGGGAATCCATTTTATATTATTATTAACATGACACAATTAAAAGGAAAATTAACATTTACAGAATGGTCAGCTTTTTGTGTATGGGAAATATATATACTATAAAGTGCATATTTATAAAATTAATTACTTTTCATAGCTAGATCCTGTCATGCAGAGTCTAACTCCAGTGTCTTTCACTGGCTCTGCCCCTTCTTCCTTAAAACTTTTTCCAAAACGTTTTTAGTAATGTCATAATATTGCCTCATGCGTACGTGTAGTTTCATCATTTCTCTCTGGCTGCACATGTACTTTTTTCCCTAATTTTCCACTAATATAAAATGCCATGCATGTTTTTGTAAATCTATCTTTATATGCCTCTCTGAATATTTCTTGAGAGTAGATAAATGTGAAGTAGAGTTGCTGGGTTAACAGGTATGAATTTTAGTTTGACTTTTTATTTGTTAATACTGAGTATTCATATTTAACTTTGTTGGTACGTATTATCAGACCACTTTTCAGAAATTTAGTTCACATCCCAATAAACAGCTCTCAGTGTTGAAAATATCTGTATTGCCGTGTTTTGTTTGCTAACATTGAATATCAAATACATTGTCAATTTATAGGTGAAAACGGAAGTTCCTTTTAATTTGTTCTATGCTTTTAAAATTACTGATGAGAATAAACACTTTTTCCTTTTTTCTTTTTTTCCTTTCTTTTTTTTGCTGTTTATGTAGTATCCCCCCCTTATCCATGAGGGAGATGTTCCAGGATCCCTGGTGGATGCCTGAAAGTGTAGATAGTACCGAACCCTACATGTACTATGTTTTTTCCTGTACATACCTATCTATGATAAAGTTTAATTTATGTATTAGGCACAGAAAGATTAACAACAATAAAACAGGTTATACTATAATAAAAGTTACATAAAAATGGCCTCTTTCTAAAAATGTCTTTCCTCACCTTTCTTCTTGAACTGATCTGAGATAGCTGCTAAGTGACTAAGGACAGGTGACATACACAGCGAGTTTTGCTGGACAAAGGGACGATTCACTTCCTAGGTAAGATGGAGTGGGAAGGTGTGAGATTTCATCACACTGCTCAGAATGGTGCACAATTTAAAACTTCTGAATTGTTTATTTCTGGAATTTTCCATTTAAAGTATTTAGACTTTGTGGATCACTGAAACTGCAGAGAGAGCAATGTGGATGAGAGGGAGCTATTGTGTTTCTTCTTTGGGCAAAAATTGTTTTTTGCCCGTGTTTCTTTTGGGGTCTTGGTGTTTTTTGCCTTTATTTCATAAAGAAATATCTTTAAAGCTGTTTATTGGTCAAGCAACTTCACGAGCAGAAATCAACTAGCTAGTCTTCTAATACAGCCAGTTAGAAATGTCCTGCCAACCATAAACCTGAGGCAAAAACACGGACAGATCCCATGAGATGCTCCTGTAAACAATCTTTGGTGTTCCTCACCCTACACAGTATGTAAGGGACAGTTAGTCTTACTTAAAGTGTCAGCAATGATCACCCCAGGCAGTACTTTAATAATATTCACCAAAATCATAACTTGCTCCATTGTGTGGAGTAAGTAGTGACACACGAAAGTGATTTGCTTGGGACAAGAGTCTTTGGTAGTGGCCTGCCAGGAGGATGGTGCTCATTTCTGATGTCAGACTTGTCTCGTGCCTTTGCCAACCCCGGACAGCAGAAACTTTTTAATATATATTTGCCATTCAGCTGGACAAAACACAATGGTTAGTGCCAAAATGGTTTGTTAGACTCAGTTAACCTGAAAAATATTGCTACTAGTGGCAACTAAATTTACATTTCAGCTAATGTTTCACAAAATGAAATGTAGATAAATAAGGTAAGTGAGCTTGTATTCTTTCTCAGTCTTTGTGTGTGGTGGGGAAGGAGTGAATAGAGAGTTTTTCTCCCTGCCTCCAGTTTCCTCTCTCCCCCTTTCAAAAGAGTGGTATTAAAATAATCCCTTATTGGCCTTTTAGAAATAAAATGGATCTCTTACGTTCTTGAGGGAAAAGAATTCCTCCTTCAAGAAGAATCAAGATCAAACTTGCATAGTAAGGTCCTAACATTAAGTTTGATCCAGAAATAATATTTCCTTTAGTTTTCCTATGGTTTTTAAGACATTCACTTACTTGTCTGAGACAAAAAATAATGTTTAGCCACTGGGTTTTTAGTTGACTATAAAAAGAATTCTCTGAAATAGTTGCTGACAAGAGCAATGGTTAGTGGCGGTTTTTACTTTTTAACTTTACAGTAATGTAAAGTATTTACTTTTTAACTTTACAATAATGGAACTCCTAGTTTAAAATGAAATGTAAATAATATGTTTACAATTTGAGTTGTTGACTAAACACTAAATTATTTCTTGACTAAAGTAATAATAAAAAGGTACTGATTTTTCCTTCATCTTTTCTAATCCTGCTGAATGAAATGTGCTATCAGTGAAATCAGTGTCTAAGATGACATTGTGTGTGTATACTGAAGAGCAGTGTCTGGCCATGGAAATAGCTTTGTGGGGTCACCTCTGAAACAGTAGGTCAGTTAGAATTAGAATGCTTTTGAAGTAGAAGGCATTTTGGAGATAACCAGATAGTCAAACCTCCTTAATTTATGTTTGGGAGTAGTCTGAGACCTGCAGTATGATGTGATTGGCCCAAGAGCATATGATTACACGTCTATGCTTATGTGTCTCAAATGTGTTTGAAAGTAAAAATGGAAATCTTGGAGTAAGTGAATCAAAAATTAGCTAATAAAAATAAAACTGGAAGATGAATGTGTGTCCATGAGCATTTGGGTTGGATGCTGGAAGTTAGATGCTCACAGAATCATGGGGAGGATCTGGGGAGCTGGCTCGAGGCTGGGGTCTGGACAAGGCTCCTTCAAGGGCTCTGCTCCCTCCTCTCACCTGAGCTGGGGCAGGGGCTCAGGATGTCATTGCTGGATTGACTGTTGGCTCCAAAGCTGCCCTGAGCCTGCCAGCTCTGCACCAGCAACATGGGCATCTCAGCAAGTACATCCGGGTGGAGGAACCTAAATCCCATCTGGCCCTGAGCTGCACAGAAACCTGGAGTGTGATGTGTGCGTCCGTTCTGGTCTCCGCAGTCTGGGGAGCACGTCCTGGAGTGGAAGAGTGCTGAGGAGGCCCACCCTCCCCCGCCGCTTCCGCTTGCTCTTCTCTCTTAATCACTGAATTTCCTCTTTACAACACACAGCAGCAGAGACAACAGTGAACAGGATAAAAATAGGAAAAGTTTGGATTGGCCCAAATTTGATTTTGACCCAATATATAGAAAAATAAGATAAACCGAGGCTTAACTGTTTATACTAAATTTTTTTTTGTTTTCCTTTTAGCCATATGTTATCACTTCTAAGATTTGCATTGTTTTCATGTGCCAACTTCTTAGAATGTATCTTAAAATCTGTTGGGCTGCAGCTGTGGAGTGGCCGCCGCTGCCTGTGCTCGTGTGAACTTGGCAGCAGCCCCTCTTGGTGCCCTGAGCTGGGTTCTGTGTGTGGTCGGGGCTGCATTTAGTACCGACTATGGCTGTGGTTAATGGTCTTCAAAGAGGTGACACTGTGGTTCTGTGTTGAAATGAAAAGTTACTGTGTTTGCAGAAAGGCATAGAAACAGTGGTGGGGCATAAATTTGAAATTAGTGAAGCGAATAATTATTACTGAGAGAATTACCAAAATTCCACTTTTCCCTAAGAATGGCAGGTTCACACAAGGAGCGCAGTGGTGCTCTTTGAGGGCTGGCGGGTCTGAGGAGCTCCAGGAGGTGATTTGTCACCACCGGAATGTTGTTAGGACATATGTCAATTTAATTGGCAGCTATTTTTCTTTCTTGGTGATACATACAATAATGATTCATCTTATAAATGGCATTGTTAGACCCAGTGAAATGGTAACTTAAAAGATGCGTTGAAGTTTTTCTCTTTAAACATTTTTTTGTGTGTATCCCTTTTTGTGTATATGGATGAGTAAGTAGTCCTCGATGACTGCACACATGTAGAAAGTTCTGTGCCAGACTGAAGATTAAGGAGACTTTTTTTTTTTTTTTTAAGTCAAGCAGTTAGTAACCAGCACAGATGCTGGGGCTGTGGGCTGCATGCCTGGTTAGTCCCTGCTCTGCCACCCATCACCACGGCTGTGTGGCCTCAGTTGATTTCTTAGTCTTCTGTCTCAGTTTCCTCACCTCGGGGATGGGGGCGATGGCAGCACTTCCTAGGGCTGTCAGGACTCAATCTGTGTGAAAATGCTGAGAATGGCACGCTGCTCGCGGTGAGCGGCAGGAGTGCACAGTCGCTGTTGCAGCGGCTTGCCTGCGGTGCAAGGAGCACCAGAGGATGTAGGCAAGAGAACCTTAAAGGTGATTAGAGATTTTGAGAACAAGACATATCAAAATCCTAGTTCTTAACTGAGAAAAACAAGTCAGATGAGTACTTTGATAAAATCACGTTTAAATATAGTAGCGTCAGTTATAAATACAGGTTGGGGTGGTGATTTGAAATTCTGAGGAAACTGTTCTAGGGTATTTTTTAAGAAAATAAACTTGTACTTTTTAGCAGCAGTTGGCTGTTCCGGGGGCATCTCCAGATGAGCAGGTGCTTCTAACTGAAGATCCTCAACAGCAGGGTGGGGTCCCGAAGAGCTAGGTGTGTAAGGTGCTAAGAGGGGGAGTCCTGAATGAAGAGCAGGGTGTATAAGGTGTTGAGCAACAGGGTGGGGTCCTGAAGAGCAGGTGTGTAAGGTGCTAAGAGCAGCAGCATGTGTAAGTCAGGCATGAAGTTCTCCCAGGAGCCGTCAGGGGGCAGTGAAGAGTCACCAATGAACCTGATTAGGTGCTACATAAGCCAGAAGCCATAGTGGTCAGTCTTAATTCTGCATGTAAAGCTCTCTGGTGTTAAGTGAGCCTAGCAGGAGGTATACTTTATGTATTGATGGGACCTCAGTGCCAATGTTGCTTTGCTTTTGGGATTTCATAATTATGCAGTTATTTGTGGGTCAACCATGAAAAACACTTATATTTTAAGCATGTGTTTTATTTATTCATTTATTTTTCTTTCAAGGAATTTAGTAGAACAGAAATTAGTTACAGTACAGAATAGTAAATGTTACCTTGAAAGTAAACTTGGTGGGTTTTGGGATACCTGGGGAAGACAGTCACAAAGTCCTAAAGTGTTGGCAAGGCCAGTTTAGAGCATGGTAATCTACCCTAAACTCTTCCTTCTACATTAACTCTGCTTTCTAATCAGTCTCCAAATGCTTTAGAATTTAATGAGATCCTTGCTTCTCACTGTGTGATCTACAGATTGGCAGTATTATTGTAAGCACATGTTTTAAATGTATTTTCAAAGTGCTGGATAAAGAGATTGTTTCGAGCTGTGCCTTGTGAATTGAATTCATAGTCATCAGAGCCTTAGAGCAGCTAGAAGTTCAGAAATACTTATTACATGTAGTTTTTGACTAATTTCTCACTTGGGGAAGAAAAATAATTCTAGTATCATATAGATTTCAACATTTATGACATGCATCATTCTATCAGATCCATTTTCAATAGGCAGTGTCCTCATAGCAGCAAACAGAGCTCCCTTCACTCTCAGAGGCGTTACCTTAGAAAGATGGTGTTAAAGATGCTGCCCTCTGTACTCATTTTAGACACAAGTAGAGATGGTGGTTGTCCTGGAAAGAAAACTGTTAGTTGGTAGTACTTTTAAGACTATAAAAGGAAAGAACACATATGTTAACATTGTTGCTAAATCGACCTTAGTTATGGAAAGCTTTGAAAAAGATGTGAGTTTGGATACTTAGGGTGTAGATGAATGCAGGCTGTGTGCTCTGAGTCTACACCACTCATTCAGTAAATAATTATTGGGGGTCTACTCTGTGCCACTGTTGCCAGTGTCTAGTGACGGATGTGACAAGCAGTTTATTGCCTGTTGGGTGAGATAGACGTTTAAATAAGAACTTACAAGCCAGGCACTGTGGCATGCACCTGTGGTCCCAGCTGTCCGGGAGGCTGAGGTAGGAGGATCCTTGAGCCCAGGATTTGAGCCCAGCCTGAGCAACACAGAGAAACCCTGTCTGAAAAAAAAAAAACAAAACCCCGCTTGCAGTACATACAGCTGATAAGTTGTTTGATATGGGAAAAGCAAGTACTGTAGGGATACAAGATGCAGCATCTGGCAGCTGTGGGTAGATTAAAGAAGGCTCCAGAGGTGGTGGTGTCCAGCTGGCCTCTGGAGAGTGGGAGTAGGGCAGGGTCTCATCTGGAAGGGGAGCGTGTTCTGAGGAGCGGGGTGTGCAGGGCGTGTGGCTGCAGATGTACCAGAGGGCCAAGCGGGGGGCAGTCTGGAAGTGCTTATGCCAGGAGCAGGGGCTGGGGGGAGTGGGTGCCTTTGGATTTGGGACCTATGGCTGAGAATGGGGTCAGGCGACGAGTACGAGAGGTGGCGCTGCCCTTGTGTGCACAGCGACTGTGCAGCTGGAGGAGCAGGTGGATTGAGAGCGGCATGGATAGCGGCAGGGAGTAGATTGAGGAGCTGGTGGGTGGTGGTGTCTTTTACCACCTCAGGGAGCACGGGAGGAGGAGCTCGTTCTGGGCGGGTCATGATTCCATTTCAGATATGTGTTAATTTGAGGTATTTGTTAGGATATGTGTGAGGCCGCTGGTTAGATTGATCTTAAACTCAAGACAGATCTGGACTAGAGATAAAGGTTTTGGATGTTTGTAGCCTAGATGGTCCTTGAAAGTCCTGGAATGGAGCGAGGTTGCCCAGAAATACAGTGAGCAGAGAAGGTGACTTGGAACCAGGGGGACCAGAGGACGTACTGAAGGGACAGTCTGGAACACCGCAGTGGCAGGCACAGTACTGGGAGGATGGGACGATCATGGCAAACATTGCAGGAATCAACTCAGGAGAAGACTCAGAAGTGCTTGTTAATAACAGGCATTGAGGGCGACTGGCTGGGCAGGTCAGTGGTGTGAAGCCAGCGTGGCCATGAAGAAGAAGTAGTCGGGGCAGCGGCTGCAGAGCTGTCTGTGCAAAGGCCATCTACAGCTGATGGGGACCTGGAAGTGGAGGCTGAAAGTCTTGGAGGAGGAGGTGGATTCAGAGTGGCTGGGTGTGGGTCAGCCTTGGGGGGCACGCGGAGGATGCAGCAGAGCTGATGGCAGGAAGGTGAAGCAGCTCACTGCCGACAGGGCCTTCTCTTCCGAGCCAGAGGGAAACACGTGGAGGGGGCGGAGGGGTCCAGGCTGGAGGTCGGGGGGGCAGTGCAGGACCAGCTGGGGTGGGACATTGTAAAGTTGAGGGCGGCACTCAACGTTACATCATGGTGATGTTCTTGTAGATTTTTTAACATTTTGTGGCCATTCAGTTGCATTTTTGTTTCCAAATGTGACATTAAAGAATCTAGAACATTAATCAATAGTGGAGAAATTGTGCACTAAAGAAAATCAGAGCTTATAAAATAGAATTGATAATTTAATTACTGTATATCTGTTTTCAGACTGACTTCAAGCCAGAGAAAAATTCCTGGTTTCATTAATAGGAGCTGAAAAGTGAAATGTCAAGGATGTTAGCAGAAGTTTATGATGTGCTCCTAAAATCCAACGTCTTATTCAGATACTGTTGGATTGATTGTCAGTTTGACTCCATGAGAACTGCTCTGGAGGAAACCTCAGAAATACAGCCTAAAAAGAACAATACAAACTTGAGTTTTCGTGGAGCTGAGCTTCTTGCATTACGTATAGAGAACTGACCTGGAGCTAGAAGATAAAGAGTAGCCACAAAAAGATGTTTATGCTTCATTGACAAATATAGGGTCCCCCAGAGAAAGTACTGAGAGTAGCCTAATTAACATTTTTATAAGGAATACATGATTAAATCTACTGTTTTGTCAGTCATGTTATCTGCTAGAATTGTCAGGATGGGCGAGTATAAACTGGATAGCTGTGTCAAGAGGCTAGGAAAGAAGCAGTTGGCGTTTGCTGTGAGTAAGTGCAGAGCAGTGCTCAGCACATCCCCAGAGAGGGCGGATTCAGAGACGCTAGATGTTGTGGTGAGACCTGAGTATCGTGACATGTCATTTTTAACGACACTAGTCAGTTTGTTTCCCAATGAAAACATCCACTAAAATTCTGTCATAAAATTAAGAAGATAAATAAATCCCCTCCACAAATGGTATCTAAACTATTTCATATAACTTTGCTACACCAGAGAGAAATCAAATTACATCCAAGAAATATCTTGAGGACCAATATATGTGCACTCCTGTGTGCGTGTCGAATGTTGTAGATATGCACAGGCCGTTCTTGGGGAGAGACCACCTGGCTTCAGATTATTCATCATAGACTTGTGGCTTCAGCCGGGATGGATATAGTCCTGTTATTCGAGCTCTGGGTTAAAACCCAAAATAGAGTTACAAATGGTAATTATTTCCCTTAGAAGGTTACTTAAACTATAATATAGCTGAATATCACGTAAGACAACATTTTAGTATATCCTTCTACACCGAAAATTAATTTTAATTGAAGAGGCTTTGAGTATTGGAAATCTTAGCTCCTGTTTACAGTTTTAGTAGGGAATAGTATGTTCTTCCTTCTAGGCTTTCAGATGAGCTATTGGAACGTACACTCACCACGTCACGGTCTGTGGACTGCTGACAGGAGGAGAGCCGTTCGGGGTGTGGCGCACGTAGCTGTGCTGCAGGGAGGTGCACAAGCCGCAGGCACTGGGCAGGGGCTGCTGGGCCTCTCATGGCCTCAGAGGCGAGATCGTTCTGTGTGGCCCTGGAAGTCATAACTCACCGTGTTTAACTGTCTGTGGAGCCACGTCAGGAACACCGAGGACCCTTTGCAGAGTTTTGAACTTTGTAAGTCAGTCTTGGACATGCCTCTCGCGTATCCAGTCATAGCCATAGCGGTTGGCAGGGGAGGTGCCGTGAGCCTCGAGTGCATCGCGCCCGGTGATGTTCTCGGCCTGAGCGTGGCTGTGGAGGGAAGGCCCTTCTGGTCTCTGTGTTGGATTCCGTTGCCACCTCCTCCCTGTTCATTGCTGGAGGGGCGATATGTCATTGCCCCTGTCTCCAAAAAATTAATTTGACCCACCTGAAAGGTGTGCATTATCCAAGTCTGTCCTCAGTTATCCCTAAATAAAAATTCTGCTGCTGCTTTGAAAGCAAATTCTTTTTTTGTCTTTTGAAATTGTTTTTTTTAACTATCTTTTGTTATTGGCGGCACATTTTCATACCTTTTTTTTTTTCTCACACAGTGCTAGTATATAATGTATATCATCGTACACTTTAAAATCTGGCTCTATTCTTGGAATCACCTCCCTCACCTGACCCTTCTGTTCTTCTAGAATTCCAGCTGCTCTCTGAGGCCCAGACACCTGGAAACTGAATAACATCCCCTTCTGCTTTTTTCTTACCGTTTTCCAAATGTATATAACTCATGCATCTCAGACTGTACATCATATCAGGATCAGATTGTGTTGTTACTGGTAGTATAATCTGTACCTTTGTACAGTGTTTATACAATTCACTTATGCTTGTGTATGTGTGTCCTCTGTTTAGGAATTTAAATTTTTATGAGCCTTAGAACCATATCTCCTCCTCCCCCGCTTCTCCACTGACCAAGCAGTACACAGTGACCAGGACAGAGTCTCCCGGAGGCACTTAATCTTTCACTAGCAGAAAGGAGTTTTTTTTAAAAAAAGTATACATCACCATTATTTTTTACATACCTCTTTATATATCCCACTTATCAGTCCCTTAAGAAGAGGCAAGACTGATTTCTTGCATAATTGCATGTGTGTAACAAATTTATCTCCTTATCTAGGTAGCTAGTAATTAAGGGTGCTTGGAGATTCAATTTTACCTGTGTTATAAAGCCTTCTTGTAATTACCCAGTGATGGCCTGGCTCTGATTTGAACCGTCACATGCATTATGTAACAGTATTCTGGTATAGTCTTTGCACAAGAAATTAAAAGTGTGAGCAGAGAACTGTGCTTGGTGGTGACTTTCCAGCCTTCTGACGGTGTGTGCTCTCATGAAGGGCAAACTCAGAGTCTGAGCTCATCCCTCACTTGAAGAGACTCTTCCTTCTCACAGGTGGCAAGACCACTTTCAGTTCCTTAAAGAAAGGTCGTTTTTGTCTCCAAATTGTAAAGAAGCCATAAAATACAGCTTAAGTTTTTCAAGATACTGTGCTATTATACAATAAATTTTTTGTATTTAATTCTTAAATACAGTTATATTTTGTTTCATGCCATTCCTTATTAGGTCCTTATATTAGGTAAAGTAACCTAATACCACCTGATTAAATAACTAAATTCTTGTTTAGCTTGAACAGCACAGAAGTTGATTATAGAGAGATTGTTTCTTGCTAAGGAGTGAAGAATTAAAGCTTGTGACTTTTTTAAAAAAAGGTAGATTGCAGTTAGCAAGAGGGAAAGCATCGTGCTGATGTTAAATGTCTTTCCACTTCACGCCTGACATCGGCTGTTCTCTCGCAGAGTTCTCTGGGGTGCTGCACCAGTGTCACATTCTGGCCTCGGAGATGGTCCATTTCATCCATCAGATGCAGTATTACATCACTTTTGAGGTATTCTTTATCATCCTGTCGGTTTTAATTTAAATGGATTGTGTCTTACACTTCTATGTGACATATTTTATAAAAGATACGACACCAGGAAGAACATGACCTTGTCCAGAAGTTGCAAACCGTTGTTTCCTAGGTTCTCGAGTGTTCTTGGGATGAGCTCTGGAACAAGGTCCAGCGGGCCCAGGATCTGGACCACATCATCGCTGCTCACGAGGTGTTCCTGGACACCATCATCTCCCGCTGTCTGCTGGACAGCAGCTCCAGGGTAAGACTCTGACTTGCTGAGAAACAAGAAACCGAAATAATAATCTCCTTTTCTTGGGTTCCTGTGAAATGGAGAATCCTAGAAATCCCCGATGCAGCCACATTGGCAATAATTAAGTCAACTTTATTAGAAGTTTGGAATTTCTGAAAAGAATTAGAAGGGTAGTGCTGAAGCAAGAACATGCTCTGATGTGGATACAAACATAGTAGAGAATAATAATACCTATTCATTTCCTAGGGGGATAATAATATCCCATTGCAGTGTTCAAAAGAAAAAATTAACTGTGAATGATGATTTTGAGGTATAGAGTTACAGAACAAAATAAACTAAGCTATACAATGTGAGAACAGAACACATGATAATATACCAGAAAGTTGAGAAGAATGGTGTGAAGAAATGTAGAGTGCTCTGGGTTTTATTTTCATTTTCTTGGTCTGGGGATAGTGATCTTTTCTATATTTTACCTTCATTAAGTCAGTATCTAACTACATGAGTTAGAAAATAGATAAGAGTTAGATAAATCCTAAACGTGCCCATGGCCCTAACTTTTTGCTGACATCCCTCAGGGCCTGTGTTTTGAAAGTCGTGTGTTCCATGTGGCACAGCTTCCTAGGGTTTTGATTTTATTTAAAGGTCTGGGACAAGAAGGAGCACGTTACTTTCTCTTGAAACAAATATATCGTAAAGTAGGGGCAAAATTTCAAGTGCATTTTTTACATTAAATTTGTGAATACACTTCAGGCTTGCAGAGGTTGCTTCCAGCTACACTTCCTCCAAGGGCCCCTCACTGGAAAATGCACTGCTTTAGGGCTTTTATTTATCTCAATTTTAGCATGGCCAAGAAGATAGATATTTCAGTACACAGAATTTCATTATTAAAGAATTATCAGTTGGATGTGTAAAAACATTGCTCGGATCAAAAACGCTTATATAGGATGCTTACATAGAATGTTTTGTATGTTTTTATAAATATATTGAAATAATGGCACAAAATTAATTTAAAATACTTAGAATATAATTAATAATTTAAGAAATGTATATCTCAAGAGGTTTGGGGACCTTTTAACCTCTATTAACAAACCTAAATCAGGCTAAAATTATAGAAAGTCTCATAGATTCTGTCAGTTGATGTTTCTTTGTTGAGTAGGAGTTGGTCAGTATCCTCAGCCACTGTTAGGTACGTCGATGTGGTGACCAACAGGACAGGGTTCCTAGACCCATGGGCCGTGGCGGGTCACGTGGTAGACAGAACAGGGCTCTGTAGGCAAATAGACCGAGGGCCATCCTGCTTAATAGCTTTTGACTCCAGTGTTCTCCTGTTTTCAAGGCCGTGATATTAGTCTCTCTTCAACAGATTTGTGAGAATTCAATTACATAATCCAACTAAAACGTTTCTCATAGTGGCTGGCACATAGGGTTAGTTGCGTTTGTTTTTAAACAAAAGTCATCATGTGTGCGTACATTTCAGAGGTATTTACAATTACTAGATTTAATGCTTTCTAGAAAATGTTTGAATTGCTGAGGGTTATTCCCACACTGTTATCAGTCTAATAATTGTGGTAAATAAGTAGCAGTCCATGCAGCTGATGGATAAGATAGGAGTTTTAGCCCACAGATAGGAAAATTCAGTGTGAAACAAGTTAAATTGTCATAGTTCTTGCCTCTAGACTATTTCTGCTGATATGAACAATATCCAAGGGGGAAGATATTGCTATCTGTAGCATAATGTTCTCATGGAAACACGACATATAAATGGAACTTGGTTCCCACTAACTTCATTGAGGGAGTCATGCAAAAGGCTTAATAATTATTTCTGAAATTGCCTTTGCTTATAGTTTAACTCTTAATTTGATGATTTGTTTGAAATAATGACTAGAGGTTTGTTTTTTTTAAGAAATTCACTGTATAAAAGATTAAAACAATCTGTTACTGATATAAGTTATTTCGTGTATAATATTTTTTATTATATCAGTTACTAAGAAAACCAAGGCTGTTCTGATACATATAATTTTGAAGTTGGAGATTGTGGCTTGACATTGCAGGTTTGTGTACACTTTTGTATTTTTTGTTTGCGCGGTGTCGAGAAAAACCCTGAATCATGTCATGACTTGGTGCACACTGATGTCGCCACAGAACAGCCTCTGCACATGCCCTGTGTGCACGGGTTGCTAACGGAGCCCTTGTCTCACACCCTTAGTGCCAAGTAAAAGTCAGTAAGGTAAACTAACTGTTCCAAAGATAATAAATTGGTTTTTATTTGACTACAATAGAGAAATGAATTAGAGAAATAAATATTTATTAAAAACAAAAAATTAAACCATCTCTATCTTTTATTTTGCTCCTTTGTCATAAGACCTCTCCAGGAGGAGAAACAACTTTCAGAATATGTTTACTGTATTGATCACATGGTTGCCTCACATTAGGAGCAACACCATTTAATCACATCCCTCTGTCATTTGCCAAATCAAATCTAAGTTGTTTTTGTTGCTGTGTAATTTGAAGACCTTGTTTTGCCCAAGTACATTGTAGTAAATGAAAGAGAGTGTGAATTGTTCACTTTGCAATAACCAAGCTCTCTTGCATTGGCTTGTTCTGAAAGCCATGTGGCAAATGTTCATTTCAGTTTTGTCTCACTTAAGATCAGATATTAGCTCAACTGTCAATGGTGCTACAGTGACTTAGCAAATGAATTTTGAACCCAAGTATTGCTGTCCCTTCAAAAAGGAAAATATTTTAGTGGAATAGAATGTAAGTCCTTCAGCCAACTGGTGATGAGAAGTGGCATTCATTAACTATAAAGTTGTTTTAACAATAGAGTTAGCTCAACTTGTTTTTTGTTTTCTTTCTTTCTTTCTTTCTTTTTTTTTTTTTTTTTTGAGACAGAGTCTTGCTCTGTCACCCAGGCTAGAGTGCAGTGGTGTCATCATAGCTCACTGCAACCTCAGACTCCTGGGCTTAAGCGATCCTCCTGCCTTAGCCTCCCAAAGTGCTAGGATTACAGGCGTGAGTCACTGCACTCAGCCTCAACTTGTTTTAACAATAGAGTTAGCTCAACATGTCAGTTTCTCTCCAGATCAGCTATATTGTGTCTTCCCAAGCATGGGCCAGGAGCCTCTCCAGTTACCTAGGTCTCTTTTATGCTTCTCAATACAATTATATCATTTTTCTCCCATACACTTCTTACAAATCTTTTTTTAAGATTATTACTACATTTGTGAAGTTTGGCTAGTCTGGAATGCTGTTGATTTTGTTACTTTGATCTTTTATCTATTTCTCTATTCTAGTATTTTCTTGGCACATATTTTTTACAGGTAGAAACTCTTGTTTCTTTCATTCCACACAGTCTGCCTTCTGCTGTGTTTCTTCCCTTAGAGTGTCAGCTAGCTTAACGCCAAGCACAAGGGGATCCCTGTCTTATTCCCAGTGTTGAAGGGATGCGTTATTGTTTCACTGTTGGCAGTGATGTTTGCAGAGACATCTGGTAGGACCCTCTTGTGCTTTGTTGGGTCTAATCTCAACTCCCGCCTCCCCATTTCCCACCATTTACACCAGTTTCAGTGTCTTTTTTGTGTGGCCTTTTCTTTCCCTGTTACGCTAGGAGAAAGATTAATAAAAATAATGGTAGATGTATGCTGAAGAATACTGTGCAGCAGTTATAAATGTGCTATGACATTGATATGTTTTAAAACATTAAGAGCTTTTTCCTCAGTGTTAAGCCATCCTTTTATTCCTGGTATAAAATGTGATACCAGTTTTTTTTTTTTTCCATAAACCTTGCTGAATTTACTTTTGATATTTTACTAAGAATATTTTTTCTTAAGGTTTCCATTATCTGGTTTTGATATATCTAAAAAAAAAACTGCTTCAGGTGCTTTCCTAGTTTTTCTAATCCTTGGAATAGTTCCACTCATAACTACCTACTGTCTAGCTTTGAAATTTGGGGTAGAGCTTCTTTTTTGTAAGGTTTTTGTGAGAATTGGAGATGATTTGCATAGAGAGCTTGGCACCCCGTCAGACTTAGTAAGTAGCATTTGCTCTTGTTATGGTGAGTGCAGGGTTGTGTTTCCCTAGTACCTTGTACAGGGCTGCTCGGGAGTAGCTGTTCAGTAAATGTTTGCGAAGTGAATGAACAACTAATGAACACTTTGAGAATTTGAGTTGATACCTTGTTTTATAGTATCTTTTTACTAATTGTCAGTATTTTATTTAGAAACAGTAAGCATGTTGAGGCTCTATTCATAAAAAATTGTCTATCTTTTTAGGCACTTTTAAACCAACTTAGAGCTGTATTTGATCAAGTTATTGAACTTCAGAATGCTCAAGATGCAATATACAGAACTGCTTTGGAAGAATTACAGAGACGATTACAGTTTGAAGAGAAAAAGAAACAGCATGAAATCGAGGTATGGTTTTTATACGAGTTTATCAATTTTAATAGTAAACTTCTTGCCACAGTGATCACAAGTGGCAACAAATAACTGTGCTGCAGAAATCTTCATACAAGGTTAGATGTACTCACTGCATTCAGGGTCCTAAGGAAGTACTGACTGTTCTAATGATGGAAGGGTCATCACTGTCATCATCATGTTGGAAAAAACAAAGACAGCATTTAGGAGAGTCACAAATTCTTGCCAGTTTTCATTAGTAAGTATTGAGATGCTGACATCATCTGTGTTGGTGTCTGCACACCCCAGCTCTGCATTGCTTTTACAGAGCTGGTGGATTGTGCACTGTGATTTGTTTTGCAAATGTTGTATATATGCAGATGGGATTATGTCACAATAAACCTGCCATAAATTGAAAATATTTTAAGTTGAAAACGGATTTAATACAAGTTGAACACCTCTAATCTGAACTCTGAAATGCTCCTAAATCTGAAACTTTTGAGCACTGACGTGATGCCACAAGTGAAAAATTCACACCTGACACCTTTGCTTTCTGATGGTTCGGTGTACACAAATTTTGTTACACGCACAAAATTATTTAAAATATTGCATAAAATTAACTTCAAGTTCTGTGTATATGGTGTATATGAAGCATAAATGAATTTTGTGTTTAGACTTTGGTCCCATCCCCAAGATATCTCATCATGCAAATATTCCAAAATCCGACATTTGAAACACTTCTGGTCCTAAGCAATTCAGATAAAGGATACTCAGCCTGTATCCCGATAAACCCATCCTTAAGTCAAAAAATCTTAAGTACAGCCATCTTAAGGTGGAGCCCATCTGCGTATGTATATGTATCTATGTGCATATGCATATGTGTATGTGTGTACATGTGTGTATCTACATGTACACATGTATGTGTATATGTGTGTGTGTGTGTTTGTATGAACCAAATTTCTACGCTTTAGGTTATTTTCAGTGACTTTACCAACATATGTCTTCACCAACATGTGTCTTCAGTGACCTGGAATTGGGAAGATTTATTAAGCAAGTTTGGCTGTTTTTAAGATTTCTTTGATATATTATGATCTGTATAATCTTTTAGTTTTTTAAGATGAAATCAAGTGTCACATAATGACCTTTCAGTCAACGACAGACCATGTATATGATAGTGGTCCCATAAGATTACAACACCATATTTTTACTGCACCTTTCTTTTATCTTTTTTAATCTTCTTTTATTAATTTTTTATTTTTTATTCTTTTATTCTTGTTCATCCTAATTTGTCCTAAGCACCTTTCTATGTTTAGATACAAATACTTGCCATTGTGTTACAGTTGCCTACAGTATTCAGTACAGTAACATGCTGTGCAGCTTTGTAGCCCAGGAGCAACAGGCTGTGCCATACAGCCTAGGTGTGTAGTAGGCTGTACCATCTTGGTTGTGTAAGTGCACTCTATGTTCACGCAATGAGGACGCTGCTTAATGATGCGTTTCTCAGAATGCACCCCTTCATTAAACAACGCATGACCATACTTACTCTGGGGATGGTCAGACAAATTGTTGAGTGAATACGATTTGGTTATTACTTTTAAGTATTGTTTCTCTTAAAACCTGCGTTAGAGGACCATATTTAGTGGAAAATCCACAACCACTGAAAGCACGACTTATTTCTTTGGTATATTCTGGAAACATTTGTATGGCAAAGTCATCTCATCATCCAGAGTAGTGTGTTGGTGATTCTGAAGTGTGGTAGAGTTTGCATGCACGGTGTCTCTTGGGCCTTGCCCAGGCAACCCTATGGATTGATGTAAGTCAGACAGGCTGAAGATTCGATCCTAACTCTGTGACTTCTGGCTTTGTGCATTTGGATGACTTAATTTCTCTAAGACCTAGTTTCCTTATTTGTAAGATGGGTGTGATAATAAATATGACCTCATAGGGTTATTTATTTACACGTGATAATGTATATGAATTATTTAGCATTCGGTAAACATTCAATAAATGCTAGCCACTGCTGTTATTTTTAAAACTGCCCACATGGCCCAGAGAATCTACCCTTCTGGAGAGTTACTAAGCTGTAAAAATCTACAAAAAACCAATCCTTAGGATTTGAACACTCCGATAATAATACGTTGGCCAGTTGTACAGGGCTTGATGGTCTCTTTGGACCACTAGCCATCAGCAGAGCCACATAACAAGTTCAGGTTTATCAGAGTAGATTACGCAGATGTGCCGAAGGATGTGTGAAGGGAGATGAAACCTAAAACTACATGTGAAAAGTGATTTAAATTCATAGGCAAAATAAACTTTGAGGCAGTCATTTAGACCTGAGGTCCATGGAAGTTCTGAAGAGATTATGTAAGCAACTCATAGAAGATTCTGGTATCCTGCTGACATGTGTTGCAATGGAGTTGGCTTCTGTTTGCTTTACTCACAGCATTGTCATTTTTTTCTTCTCATGTTGCTATTAGGTAGAGGATTCCCAAAGGGTCCTCCTCCTCCAGTTCGTGCTTTTCTCTGTTTTCTTCCACTTTTTCTTCTCAGATCATTTATAATGATTTTTCCAACTCAAATTTAGGATAAAAGGGCATTTCATTTTTAAAATATACTTTAAATGTTGAAAATCTTGGTCTCCAGTGTTGTCATACTTAGTTACTTGCTCTCTCACAGTACCCACGTCCGTGCACATGCCCATACACACGGCCTCCTCAGAATGAGAATCCTGATACTGCCACCACAGTATAGTTTTGAAATAGTTTTACTTTTTTTTGCAATTCTTTTTTTTCCCTTAGAATATATCCCACAGGTAAGTGCATTCAAATTCCATGTGATGATGTCCCTTGAAATAATTGCTCTCATAAGGTTATGCCACAGACTCAGTGCACAGTTACATCAGTTGGTTTCATTTTGGCTTTTAATTTCTAGGGATTATTTTATTCATAAAACAAAAGTGAATATAATTTTGAAAGATATTAACCTGATTCCAAAGTCGAATTTACAAAACAAAACATTTAGACAGGTCTAACTTTGTCACTCTCTGCTCTTTAGACTAATTCTCATGAACATGGAAGTAAAAACCCAAAGTGTCACCAAACTGTGATATACCAACAGGATAGTACGGTACAGACAAATTTAAGCTTGTTCCAAGAATACAGTCCTCTTTATTATTCTAATAAAATTATTGTAATTCACATTTACAAACTAAAGGGGAAGAATTATATGATTATCTCAATAGATGGAGAAAGTCATTTAATATCAAATAAAATCTGATAAAAGGTTTGCATGAAAAATCTATAGCAAAACATCATACTCAGTGGTGAAATATTGAAAGTGTTTCCCTAAGATAGAAGACACGCTACTTTTGCCCTGATGGTGCCAGTCAGTGTTGCAAACCAAGAAGAAGTATGGAGATACGGAGTGAAAGAAAAAAAACCTGTCTTTTTTTTTTTTTTTTTTTTTTTGCAAAAGTTATGGTTGTAGGCATGGACAATCCAAAGTAATCTTCAGATAAATGATTGGAATTAATAAGTGAACTTAGCAAGGTAGCTGAAAACAAAGTCATTATGCAAAAATCTGTTGTATTTCTATTATCAATAAACAAAGTGAAATTTTTAAAAAAAATGCCATTAAAAGAGCATTAAAATGTAACAAATGTATGTAAGTCCTCTATACAGAAAACTGTGAAACAGGGTGTGGCAACCTAAGATTCACAGGCCAAATTTGGCCTCACATCTGTTCCTGTAAATAGAGTTTTATTGGGACAGCCCCGCCGTTTTGTTATTTGTGCCATTGAAGCTGACTTGAGTAGTTGCAAGAGAGACCATGTGGCCTATAAACCTTTAAAACATATACTGTCTGGCCTTTTACAGGAAAAGGTTTACTGATGTCACCCTGCTATAAAGCATCATTGAGAGGTATTAAATGGATTCTAAATAAATAGTGGAATGATGTGTTCATGGATTGAAGAATTGATACATAGATTCAGTGAAATC
Source organism: Propithecus coquereli (assembly GCF_000956105.1). NCBI lineage: Eukaryota > Metazoa > Chordata > Mammalia > Primates > Indriidae > Propithecus > Propithecus coquereli. Next base: position 8,666,037 of record NW_012136636.1, on the reverse strand, counting down.
CCAATTCTAATCTCAACAATTACTGTTTTTGGTAGAAATTGATAAACTAATTCTAAAATTTATGTGGAAATACATAAGGCCTAAAGTAGCAAAAAGACTATTGAACAAGAACAAAATTAAAGGATATACATTTATAAGTGAGTATACATACATGCTCAAGACTGAAAATTACAGTAATTAAAAGTGTGGTGTTGGCTTAAGGAAATGCATCAGCCTCACACAGGGAGATTGTTAATTCATGACAACTGGCACCAAGAGCCTGGGGAACTCGGGACCAGTAAGTGGTGTTAGGTAACTTTCTACTGACCCTGCCTCAGCACACACACAAACCAGTACAAGGGAGGGTTAAGTCTAAACATGAAAGGTCAGGTGCTAAAGCTTTCAGGCGGCAGAGTGAAGAATATCTTCACGATCTTGAGGTAAGGAGACTTTTCTTAAATTGAGTATAAAAAGTATTAAAGGTAAAGGAAATTAACAATCTTTATGTTAAGATCAGTAATGTCAATCGGAGGTACTCTTAAGAGCAGGAAAAAGCAAGCTATCGCGGGGGAGAAGTTATGTATACACATGTAAGTGATAACTCATCCGTAATTTATAAAGAGCTCCTGTAAATCAATAAGATAACCCCATTAAAAATGTGTCTTAAATTTATGAAAAGGTCAAAGTTAAAAACCCCAATGATACATTACATCCTAACAGGATAACTAAAATTTTAGGGTCACTAAAATTTTAAAGACGGACAGCAGCAAATGTTGGTGAGGATATGAGAAGGTGAGAATTCTCCTGTGCTGCTGGTCAAAGGTGTACTGGAGCAGCTGCTTTGGAAGCTGGTAGGCAGTGACTGATGCTGAATTTAGGAACACTTTGACCCAGCATTTCCTCTTCTAGGCACATGCCCAACAGAAATGCATTTCGAGGTCCACCAAGTGTCACTCACAATAGCTAGAGTTCCCTGGGAGGAAGCAGGAGTGATTGGAAGAGGCCCCAAGAGCATCTTCTGGGATACTAGCAGTGTTCTTTGTTCTCCACGTGGTTGGTGGTGACATGGGTGTATTCATTCTAATGATGATTTATCATGCTGTTCATTCATGATTTCTGTACTTTTTTTTTATGTTTGTCATATTGTAATAAAATAGTATAATTTAAAATCTTGTTTAAAGAAATAAAAGACAAAAGCTGGTAGGGGAAGAAGAGTTGGGAAGTAGTGTAAATATTACGATTTCTCCATTCTTTATAGTCAGGCATCAAAAGATAGTGTTTAAAGCTCATAAATCAAGTAAAACAGGCATAAATATGTTAAATGATGTTAAAGATACAAATGTGAATATGTTATCTTAAAGTTGGATGGCCAAGGAAGGAGGATAGTAATCATTGTGTTGGTGTTGATGCCATTCAGAGAAATAGGTGATGAAAAGTGACACCACTAAAAGATATACATGAATCCTCCAGGTTATCAGAAGAAATACAGACTACAAAGTAAAAGATGACCACTGTCAGATAAGCTGGAAAGCATGTCATAAATATGAAGACAGAACTAAGAGCAGATGTATCGTCAGACCAATAAAGGCGACTGGGTTAAACACGTATAATAAAAGGACTCTCAGTAAAGGATCGTGTTTGGTTGGTACCCCTAGGTAGGTGGACAGATGGCTTGTAGCTGAGCTGACTTTTCAGAGCACAGACCTGCTAGTTGGGAAGTTCTGGTATTAAAAAGACACTCAAAACAGAGTGATGTAGAAAGCTTATGAAAAAAACAACGGACAGGACATACAAAGCAAATTGAATTCTTCAAAGAAAAGCAGGTTGTGATTCAGAGCACAAACAGTAAACGAGAAGAAGGATGCCTTGGAATGATAAAAACATGCAAGTCACAATGAAGATAGAAAACAGGGAGGGCTTCTTACAAGTATCAAAGAGTATAGTGTCAGTATTCATTAAAAAAAAAAAAGCCAGTAAATATTAATGTAAGTAGAAATGGATTGAAACACATTAATATTAGAATATAATTCAGTTTCTCGCAGACTGTGAAGGATCAACTACACATAAATAAGGACATAATTATTAAAGTCTATAGCCCTTAATGCCTATATAAATAAACTGGAGAGAACAAAAGTAAGTAAACTAAACATCCTACTCAAGAAGTTGGAAAAGTGGCAATAAAGGAAACCTGAAGAAAGGCGGAGGTGGCCAGTCCCCAGGCAGCATGTTCCCTTCTGCCAGCTGTGTGGTCAGTTACAGATGGACTTCCTCAGTCCAGACGTTTTCTGTTGCACCACTGCACTCAACTAGTCTTTAAAAAAAAAGCCAAAGGGCATAATTAGTAAAGATGAGAGCAAAAATTAATGAATTAGAAAATAGAAAGCTAGTAAAATCCAAGAGCTGGCCCTTTTTGGGGGATGAGGGATGGTGGGAAATAAAATAAGCTATAACTTACTATGTGGCCAGTAATGGGAAGAGAAGGTGCAAATACATGTGGAAAAATGTTCTCCTTTGCTCAGCTCTATGGAAATAAATCTGTATACATGAAGGAAATGAATGATTTTCTAGAGATTTCCAAAATTGCAGAAGAGAAAGCAAATCCTAAACGGAACAATTACTAGAGAAGAAATAAGTTATTGAAGGGCTGTGCCACCCAAAAGCAGCACGTCAGCTGTGCTGAGAAAGTCTCCCGAACCCGTTGTCAGGGGTCACGCTGGTGCTTCGTGAGTTATTCCAAGTTGCGGGCAAGGACAGTTTCCACATTCTGTTCAGGAAGCATCCGGAGGCTGGTGTCAACTCATAAAGAAAAAACAAATCTGGATTATAAATATTGATGGAGAAATCTTATGTAAAATATGAGTGAACAACATCTAGTGGAATTTAAAATTTACTAAGACTAGGATTTATTTCAGGAGTGAAAAGGCTCAGTAAATATATAATAGTAATGTAATTCACCGTACTTGATAAAAAGAAAAGTATTCAATGATAATTCCTATATATGCTAGCTGAAGAGGCATTTAGTCAAATTCACCATTGATTAAAAACAATCTTAAAATTAGAAATATATGGATATATCTCCAATACAAAAAAATGCATCATATTAGGGAAATAGCAAACATTCTCGTTAAAGCAAGGTTTAAGGGGTGCCAGTGCTTGCACCATTGGCTCCAGCTGTGTGTTTATTGTCTGTATAAGAAATGATGCGGCGCGACTGGAGGACATTACAGGATCGTGATAGCAAGACTGATTTGGTTGTGATGAATTATATAAGTTGTTACATGTTTTACAATGTAACACAATAGTTATTAAAAACAATGAGGCAATTCTTGCTATGCTCAAAGGTATTCATATGAAATAATTCCAAGATACATTGTTAATTGAAAAAACTGAGCTAGAGAGCAATTTGGCATGAGAAATTATCATAAAAGTTTTTAACAGTAGAGAAGGGCATCGAAAGTATATGTCTCGCCACTCCTAACATGTCCCTTCTCAGTCCCACTCTACAAATAGTTCTCCAATCGAGGTTTTAATTCCATTTGGGGCTTTTGATTCTTCAGGGCCAGTGGGGAGTGACAGCAGCAGAGGAAGAGGAGGAGGAGAAGAGGGTTCAAGAATTCAAGGAATCTATACCAAAAATGTGTTCACAGTTGCGGATATTAACACATTTCTACCAGGTACGTATCAGTGTGAAATTGCTGCCCAAACCACGTTGCCTGTTTTCTGTAACTGACAGTTGCTTTCAAAATGATTAGAGGTGGATCCGCGCCGTCAGTTTGGCGCTTATATGTATAGATGTGAGTGGTGCCCGTGGGAGGTTCCCACCTTGGCTGCACGCTGGAACCCCTGCAATACCCTGTGGCGGTTGGCTCTGCGGCAGTGCACATGTGCAGCCAGGGTGCAAGCCCAGGAGGGGGTCCCCGCTGTCCACCCGTGGGGGTACCCCTGCTGGAGACAGCTGACCCCACGACGGATGCCCAGCCCAGACAGCGATGGCAGCCGGGTGAGATGTGCATGGACTTTGGGGCTTGGGGGCTGTGCTATGTGTCTGTTCGCTCTGCTTGCATTTCCGTTTCTGAGGGTCTGGTTTCTCATTTCTTCCTTTTCCCTGTGCATGTTTTTTTTTTTTTTTTTTTTT
>NW_012136636.1:8620214-8661683 GCF_000956105.1 Propithecus coquereli | reverse complement strand
CCCGCCTCGGCCTCCCAGAGAGCTAGGATTACAGGCGTGAGCCACTGCGCCCAGCCCTTGTGCATGTTTATGACAGAAACACAGATGGAAAGATTTCATGAAGAATTTTTTCATTCAATTGCTGATAACTATTAATAATTAGACTTACTGAGCATTTACTCTCAAACCTTTAAAAATTATGGTTTTGTGTGCTGGTCTGTTCATGTGGTGCAACGTGGAAAACGAAACATCACCCACCCGGTTCTGTGGGCATCTGATTTGTGTCCTGGGACCCTCACACTTTTTGTATTTCTCTTCAGGAGAGCCAAGGTGGGGAGTTGGCCCTTTTACCAGTGATCTTACCCTTACATTGGCCTACTTTTGCATTTTTGTTGAAAACAAGTTTCGTAATTGGTGGGAATGACAGGTTTATGTTCGTACAGAATATTCTTATTGGGTAGGTGTTTTGACATGAAATACCTCCTTGAACTCATGTTATAGATAAAATATGTACTCATATTTCTTAAAAATGTATACCTAGTGGTTTAGTTCCATTCTACTCATTAAAATAAGATAGTTGTACAGCTACAGAGCAGTAACATATGATTTAAAATATCAGTCTATATTCTCATTTCTAAGAGAGACAATGATGTTCTTGTTTATGGTTGCACATTTCCTTGATGGAGTTAATACATTTTTTAGAAAGTAATCTTAATCAGTATAATCCCAGTTTTATTCAAATTACAGTCTTAATCCTTTTTGTAAATCATTACCATTCAGATTTCCCTTCCATAACAGCAGAAGTCCTTTTCTGTTCTCTGTATTGCACTTGAAACAGTGCGGTGTTAACAGCTATTCATCGTTTGCTGTTTATGACTGAATAGCCAGAATCCCAAACCTGTGGGAGGAAATATTCCTTAGATTTCCTTATAGTCAGTTTCATGGATCTTTGTATGTCAATTTCATCACTTAACAGGAAGTTACTGTCTATATTTTTGGCAATATAATTCCTTAGGAGCTTTCTTCCATCACCTAGAAAGACAGAGTGATGTTCACACACATATTTATGTGATATATCTGGGCCTATGTACATACCAACTCTCCAGGTATTCCCCCAGAAGCCACATGTGAGCTTTGAAATTCAGTTTCTGACCAGAGCAAGGAAAGGGGAATGCCAGCAGGTGAGGAATTGAGGAGGGTTGATGAGGACACAGTGCTTCCATGACTTTTTTCTCTGCAAATGAGAGCTTTTCTGAGACAGCTAGAAAATGTGTGGATGACCAGGAATCTCCTTCAACTGTAAAAGTCTGCTGGCATGGCGTAGGCTGTGAAACTTGCCAGGGATGGAGTTTGTACTCACTAAGTGACTCTCTCAACCTTAAATAGAAACAGTCAGTCATTTTGTCACATTAAAGTTTGAGTAAACTGTCAAATCTTTACAAAGCCCACTCAGGAATGAGGTGATAACAGGACGCCACACCCCCATCAGGAAGACCGCCGTAGCCTTATGTTCAAGAGCAATGGAACCTCAAGGTCTCTCTTGAGATCATGGATCCATTTTGTGTTCTCAGTTTGTTCTCCAGTCAGGGTTTTATGATGATGAAACATCTTTCGTAAATCATTTGAAAGAAACGTATATGCTGAGTTTTGTATTCAAAGTAAGAATAGACTGTTCTAACGTCAGTTACTTTGCTGTTTGCCTATTCTTGTGGAACTCAAGGGCAAAAAGGAAAAACCTGTTGGTTAGCTACTCTTAAGTAAAATTTATTCATTGCTCATTTGTATTTGTAGAAAGAGTAACTCTTCCTAACGTGTATTGGCTCTGTGTAGAAACTTTGGGGTTCCGGAGCAGCTCTCAGGTCCACCCGGACGCCTGCCATGGGGGTGTTTACTAAAGACTTGTTGACCTGGAAGGAAAAACATACCCAGAGGGGATTAACAGTGGGGATAAGTTCTTTTCTGAAATGAATATTTTATCCCTTCTCTTTTCAGGGTATCGTGCAACAGTTTTTGGTGTTACTGACGACCAGCTCTGACGAAAGTCTTCAGTTTCTGAGCTTCAGGTTGGACTTTAACGAACATTATAAAGCCAGAGAGCCAAGACTCCACGTGTCTCTGGGCACCAGGGGGCGGCGCAGTTCACACACGTGAAACCTCATGGATCATCCCAAGGACGTGCCAATGCTACTAATGCATTATCGATGTCAAAATCTACGTTTTGGTTCTCAAGGCACTGGCATGCTGCAGGTGTCCACCCTCTCTGCCTGAGAGCACTTCAGTGTGTCACTGGCATGGCGTATGGTCTATCAAGTCAACGTTTTTATACAGCGGAGTTAAGTGTATTTGTAATATCACTCAGTGAAATAGGCTGGCTGCATCATTCAATTTTATTTCTAATAGTCTTCATAGTTAAAAAGTACCATAATTTGTTGAGCTGTCTATGATATAATTTATATGTGTCATTTTTAAGAACACCAATTTCTTTTAGAGAAAATTAGGGTGATGGGATATTCATCGGTTGAGATGGTATTATCATTGCTATTTTTTTAACATCCTCTTCAGAGGCAATCTTTGTTAACGTAATCAGATTAAATTGAAACAATCTCCCTACTAAAAAAGTATATAGAGCATTTTATTTTGGTTTTCTAGTGTTATATAATACCAACCTCTATGAGAAACTTTGTATCTTAATGCATTACCTTTACACATATTTATTCTTATGTTCTCTTCTTTCAAAGTTTACATTTTTATATTTAATTTACTATTTCGGATAACTTTTAAAATAATATAGAAAAAAGTAGGAGTGGTGTAGAACAAAAACATCCTTATACAGTGCAACCTAAATTTCTTGAAACCATCATCTGACGCAGTGTGTAAATATGAATGACTAGAGAAGTTAATGAAGTATTTTATTTTCACAATACTGATAAGCATTGGAAAGAAATAGACTTGGATAATGAACATTTCCTTTTTCCTTGCCTATTTTTTCATTGTAAATATTTATATACTACTGACCAAATGTTGGGGGGAACTGTTTTTTGTAAAAATGTCATCAGGTCACATAAATCTGCCTTTATTATGTTACATAAGTGAAAATTTAGAAAATTAAAAGCAATTATCTTTCAGATTCATCGGTTGTTTCTTGAGTAGTCTATGAAGACACAGTTCACTTGCTAGGTTTTGGGGGTGAGGGTTGATAAAATATAATTTAATGTGCTACAGTGTATGCATTTTTAATCAGTGAAACCAAGAAATTAGACAGTGCAGCTTCCAGTATAGAAGCAAAAGGGCAGTCAGGAGTGCCCATGCAGTGAGCCCAGGGTGAGCCTAGGGTGAAGGTCAGAGATTTTTAGAATGTACGTGTTATTAGTTTAAAGATTCAGAAAGTCAGAAATTTGAAGCAGGTTTCTCTACTGCAGGCCTTGCCAGGTTATTATCACATATTGTGTATCTCAAAGATAAGTTTCCCAAAGTTTCTTCACCATGGAACCTGCTTTTATTTTATTCAAAGCATTGCTTCAGGGATTAATCCTCAGTAGAAACTTCTCTAAAAAATGCCACCCTAGAATTAGGAATTGAAACTCCATTAGAGTTTAGGAGTCGTCGCAGTTTGGTTAGATTGGTGGATCACTCCTGTGGAGGTGACCTCCTTTCCTTGCCAGGATGACCCTGGCAGGTCTCGCCCAGGGCTGAACTGTGGGTGTGAAGGTGGGAGCTGGGGCTTGCGGGGAGATGGAGGGCGTCACTGTGAACGCACAGCCAGGACTGGTGGGGAGCTGGGTCTCAGAAACCAGCATCAGCCAGGGATGGACAACGTGGAGCTCCTCACTGTGGTGTGGAGCATGAGGCAGGGATGACCCCGGCACGGCCCTGGAGGGTCCTATCTCCACCCAGAAGATGCTAACCAGTCTGTCCCGTCAGGATTATTGTGAAGATTAGAGGTGCGATATGCACAGTATCTGGCTCATGGAGGTACTTAATAAATGGTGCTCTTGTGTCCTGGTGGAGTAAAGCCGTTTGTCACGGGCAGCTTGAGTGAGCCAAACCTAGCTGCTGTCAGGGGGCACCTCTTTCCCACCAAGGGAGCGGAGTAACTGCCGCAGAAGGCGCAGCTGTCCTGCTGGGAAGGGCTGGCTCTGTGTCCCGCTGCGCTGATAGGCTTGACTGGAGAGGGGAATGTTCTTCCCTCCCCTGCTTAGTTGTCACCAGCAGTATTCATGGCATCATGATTCTCAAGTCCGTGTGGATAATGTGTGCTCCAGACATTAAAATATGGGACAGAAGGCACAGCCAACTTGAAAATCTCACTTACTAGGAAAAGAACACTTTTACAAAATAAGCACAGTCACACTGAAATTGAGTCATGAGAGACAAAATACACATGTTGACAGCTGGAGCTGTAAACTCAGCTTGTGGTTTGAGGAAAACATGGGTTGCTTGTGACTGCTGATGTGTGGTTGAAATACCTTAGTTATGGTGAGGAGGACAAGCGTCTCCTATCTGCTGCTTGTTCCAACACTTCCACAGCTGAGAGAATGGCTGGCCCTGTGTTAGTAACACAAATATCACCTACAATAAGAGTTTAATGAATTTAAATAACTATGTAGGGGGGAATAGAATGATACCTAGAAATTTAGAATTGAGAAATAACAATCATATACAGGCATACCTCATTTTATGGTGCTTCGCAGATACCACATTTTTTACAAATTGGACGTTTGTGGCAACCCTGTATCTAGCAAGCCTATTGGCACCATCTTTCCAACAGTATATGCTCACTTTGTGTCTCTGTGTCACATTTTGGTAATTCAATACTCCAAACTTTTTCATTATTATATCTCTTATGGTGATCTGTGCTCGGTGATCTTTGATGTTGCTGTTATAATTGTTTTGAGACACCATGAACCGCACCCAGGTAAGATGGTGAACTTAATTGATAAATGTGTGTTCTGACTGCTCTGTTGGCTAGCCATTCCCCCTCCCTCTTCCTGCCCTTGGGCCACCCTATTCTCTGAAACACTTCTGAGGTTAGGCCAGTTAATACCCTAAAGTGGCCTGTAAGTGTTTAAGTGAAAAGAGTTGCATGTCTCTCACTTTAAATCAAAAGCAAGAAATGATTAAGCTTAGTGAGGAAGGTGTGTCTATAGCTGAGATAGGCTGCTTTCACCAAACAGCCAAGTTGTGAATGCAAAGGAAAAGTTCTTGAAGGAAATTAAAGTGCTTCTTCTCCAGTGAACACACAGATGATGTGGAAGCAAAACAGCCTATTGCTGACAGGAAGAAAGTTTGAGTGAAGATCAACCAGTCACAACATTCCCTTAAGCCAAAGCCTACCCCGGAGCAAGGCCCTAACTCTCTTCAATTCTGTGAAGGCTGAGAGAGGCGAGGAAGCTGCAGAGAAAAGTTGGGAGCCAGCAGAGTTCATCAGGTTTAAGGAAAGAAGCCGTCTCCATAACATAAAAGTACAGTAGCAAGTGCTGATGGAGAAGCTGCAGCAAGTTATCCAGAAGATTATTGATGAAGGTGACTACACTAAAAATTTTCCGTTTAGACAAAACAGCCTTCTATTGGAAGAAGATGCCATCTAGGACTTTCATAGTTAGGAGAAGTCAATGCCTGGCTTCAAAGCTTCAAAGGGCGGTCTGACTCATTAGGGGCTAATGCAGCTGGTGACTTTAAGTTGAAGCCAGTGCTAATTTACCATTCTGAAAATCCTAAGGCCCTTAAGAAGTTTGCTAAATCTATTCTGCCTGTGCTCCATAAATGGAACAAAACCTGGATGACAGCACAGCTATTTACAGAGTGATTTACTGAATATCTTAAGCCCACTTTTAAGACCTATTGCTCGGGAAAAAAAAAAAAAGATTTCTTTCAAGTTACTACTGCTCAATGACAATGCACCTGGTCACCCAAGAGCTCTGATGGAGATACACAAGGAGATGAGTATTGTTTTCGTTCCTGCTAACACAACATCATTCTGCAGCCCATGGGTCAAGGAGTCATTTTAACTTTCAAGTCCTATTATTTAAGAAATAACTTTTCATAAGCTCTAGGTGCCATAGATAGTGATTCCCCCGATGGATCTGGGCAAAGTTAAGTTGAAAACCTGGAAAGAACTCACCATTCTAGATGCTGTTAACATTTACAATTCATAGGAGGAGATCAAAATATCAACATTAAAAGGAATTTGAAAAAAGATGATTCCAACCCTCATGGATGACTTTGAGGGTTCAAGGCTTCAGTGGAGGAAGCAACTGCAGATGTGGTGGAAATAGCAAGAGAACTAGAATGAGAAGTGGAGCCTAAAGACGTGACTGAGTTACTGTAATCTCACGATCAAGCTTAAATGGATGAGGAGTCGCTTCTTATGGATGAGCAAAGAAAGTGCTTTTCGGGGCGGAACCTACTCCTGGTGAAGATGCTGTGAACATGGTTGAAATGGCAAGAAAGGATTTAGAATATTCCATAGAATTAGTTGATAAAGCAGTGGCAGGGTTTGAGAGGACTGACTCCAAATTTAAAAAAAGTTCTACTGTGGGTAAAACACTATCACATGCTGCAGAGAAATCTTTCATGAAAGAAAGAGACAATCGATGTGGCAAGCTTCATTGCTGTCTTATTTTAAGAAGTTGCCACAGCCACCCTAGCCTCATCAGCCATCAGCATGGGGGCCAGCCCCTCCACCTGCGAAAAGACTGCAGGCTTGGATGATTGTTAGCACTTTATAGTAATAAAGTATTTTTAAATTAAGGTGTGGATGTCGTTTTGTTTAGATATGATAGAATTGCACACTTAATAGATTACAGCTTAGTGTAAACATTTCTAAACTCCGGGAAACTCAAAATTTCATGTGAATCACTTCATTGTGCTACGGAACCAAACCTGCAGTAGCCTCCAGGTATGTCAGTATTTTTAGCTTATGAGGAAATAACGGTCAAATGAGTGCAATTCAGTGTGTAAATGGGAGGTGCAGCCAGGCCCTTTCTGTGTTTGGTGGCCTTGGGCTGGACTGTACAAGGGGCTGCTGGAATTGATTTGGAAAGAAAGCAAGAGCAGCCGGTCACGAGCTCACAACCTGGTTCTCAGAGCCTTTGCCGTTTGTCAGAAAGTCCACTGTCTTGGACGCGTATTTGTACCAATGACCTGAATTAATTTTAATAGTGCACAAAGTACTCAGCGCCTTTTTAGTGAGTAGATTATAAACATCCTGTTTCTGCTGTGGCTACCAGACTATTCAGATATCCTAATTCAGAGGTAATTTTTACTTCCCAGGTAGGCTGCCTTTTCATTTAGGCTTTCAAATTTCTTAGCAACAATTTTTTACATAAATGCCTCTATAATTTTTTAAATATTAATTTTTGAGCTACACTCCTTTCATTCTTTATTTTAATATACATGTTTTCTCTTTTTTCTTGCTGATCACATTTAGCAAAGTGTTTACAGTTTAGATATTTCAAGAATGTTTTTCGTGATACTTATTTTACTATAGACACACAGGTTTTTTTTGCTTTACTTATAAATTACTATTTTATACTTACTACCCTCCTTTTGGCTTATTGTTTCATGATCCAAATGCCGACGGGATTTACTGTGTCGTCGTTTAATGAGCATTTCCAACTCTGAACCCTCTATGTGTAACTTTAGTTATGGCACAAGTTTTTATGAATATAGTTTCTTTTCAGTGTTATTAATACCTAACTCGTGTTATTTCAGTTATTTTCTTTTGACTCTAGATAAAATTACAATTTCAAAATGTCCAGGAAGGTTGCTTTTGTTTTTTCAATTTTTTCTTTTTGAAAAAGTAGAATAAAAGAAAAATAAAGAGAAATTAGTCAAACCCTATATCAAAATATAAAGCTGCAGTATAAAGCAGTACAGGAATAGGAACATGGAATAGGAACATCCATGGATGGAATAAACGTCCCAAAGTGCCACTATTCATGGGTCTTCAGTAGATGATGAAGGTTCACTGTGGAGATACACAGAATGTCTGATTATTCAACAGATGCTCTGGGGTAAATAGTTTCAGGCAAACCATTTGGACAAAATTTAAGTGATTTAACTCAAGAAAAATTGAGATAGGTTAAATGGTTTAAATATGAACAATTTAAACCATTATAATTACTAGAAGAAATAAGGCAATATTATAATTTCAGGGGTCCTAACACTTTCTTAACACCACACCAAGGATGAAAACTATAAAGGAAAATAATGGGAGATTTGACTACATAAAATGGAAAATGTTACCCAGTGAAAGGCAGCATTGCAATAGTTAAGACAAATGACAGAAAATCTAATTACAGCACTTACAACAAAGTCTATATATATACGTACATATATATATATATATATATATATAATTTTTTTTTGGCAGAGACAGGGTGTCGCTCTTGCTCAGGCTGATCTCAGACTCCTGGCCTCAAGCAATCCTCCTCCTTGGCCTCCCAGAGTGCTAGGATTATAGGCGTGAGCCACCATGCCTGGTCTACATTCTCAATTATAGCAGGCCCTCATTAATGAGCATAAAATCTACAAATCATTTCAAGCATATCAATCAACACTTTAGAAGAAATACAAAACACATGAAAATATAAAACATGAAGAAACACACGCAACAGTAGCCTCGCTAGTTGGGCGATCTTTGACATGCAATGTGTTGCACGTGGTTCAGGTGTACAGTTTGCCCAGTGTTGACATACACGTGCAGCCAGGCAGCCAGCACCCCAGTCCAGGCACTGGACATATCCATTGCCCCAGAAGGTTCCTGTGTAGCCCTGTCCCTCCCTGCACTCATCACTGTCCACACCTCTAGGCAGCACTGATCTTCTTTCTATCATAGATTATTTACATTTTCTAGAATTCTGTTATATTTTTTAAGTGTGTCTGGCCTGTTCACTAACCATAATTATTTTGAGTTTCATTTCATGCTGTTACCTGTAAAAAGAGTTTTACAGGTAAAAGAGTCTGCTTTATTCCTGAGTGGTCCCTTCTATGGCTGTATCACAATTCGTTTATCCATTTGTCTGTTGGTGACTGTTTGGATTGTTTCCAGTTTTTTTACTGTTATAAATATAGCTGCTGTGGGCATTTGTACACAAGTCATTGGATGAATAAATGCTTTCATTTCTCTTGAGTAAATACCTAGGAGACAAGTGGCTAGCTAGATAGATCATTTAATAGGTTTGTTTCAAAATTCTTAAGAGACTGCCAAAGTGGTTATACCATTTCACATTGCTGCACACCCTTGTCAACATGTAGTGGGGTTAGGCATTCTTACAGGTGTGTAGTAGGATTTCACTGTGGCTTTGATGCATATAATCTGTAAATGGGATCAGTTTCCCTAATGTTCAGTGGTGTTGAGCATTGTTTCATGTACTTGCTGTGAAACAGTGTTTGTCAAAATATTTTGCTTATTTTTTTTATTAAGTTGTTTGTTTTCATATGGAGTTTTGAGAGTTTTTTATATATCTGGATAACAAGTTACTCAGGCACAGTGGCTCATGCCTGTAGTCCCAGCTACTAGGGAGGCTGAGGCAGGAGGATTGCTCGAACCCAGGAGTTGGAGATTGCAGTGAGCCGTGATGACTCCACTCCAGGCAACAGAGTGAGACCCTGTCTCAAAATAAAGAAAAAAAAAGAAAAAAACCCAGTCTCTTATCAGATAGGTGATTTGCAAATATTTTCTCCTAGTTTGTGGCTTATCTTTTTTATTATTCTAAAAAAAATTTTGTAGGAACAGGGTCTCACTATGTTGCCCAGGCTGATCTCGAACTGGCCTCAAGTGATCCTCCTGTCTCAGCCTCCCAAAGTGCTAGGATTACAGGTGTGAGCCGCTGCATCGGCCTTTTATCTTTTTAAAAAATTGAGCATTTGCTAGGTTCTATGCTCGTCAGCATAGAGATTTTATCTACGTCCATAGTGTGGACAAAGTCTCCCACAGGTAAAATTCGTAGGATTGAAAAACAGACAAACACCAACATGCGAAGACAAAGACTGCATGCAACTCTGCTGCTACTGTCTTTTTTGTTGTCATTTTAACCACAAAGTAGAACTCTTCAGAGGAAGTGATGTCTGTGTGTTAGCCTGCAACTAGCACGGAGTCCTCACCATGACTACAGTAATTTCCACTCATCACCTTTAGATCATGGCTGTGTATTTGGTTCTGCCCCGTCCATTGCAGGGGCTGCCAGCCATTTGAAGTGTGGCTAGGCTGAGCTGAGATGTGTGATTAAGTGTACAATACACCCCAAATTTCAAACACTTAATGTGATAAAAATGTAAAGTTCCTCAATATTTTTTCATACTGATAATATATTGAAGTGATAATATTTTATATATATTTGGTTAAGTAAAACTTATTACAGTTAATTTCACCTGTTTTTGCTTTGTTAACGTGGCTACTAGAGAGTGTTTATTGCACGTGTTACTCTATTGGCGTCTTCAAAATGACCTTCTTCTTTTCCCAGGTTCCGCTGCATTTAGCTGTCGTGTCTTCCTGGGCTGCTTTGGCTTTTACATTTCTCAGACTTTTTGTTTTTGATGACCCTGACAGTTTTGAGAATTAGTGGTCAGGTATAGCATATCCTTCAACTGGGCTTTGTCTACGTTTTCTCGAGATTGGACTGGAGGTGACAGGTTTCTGGGAGGAAGACCAGGAGCGCTGTGCCATTCTTGTCACACTGTGTCGGGGACAGTCTGTCAGTGGGACCTCGACCTGGCTGAGGTTGTTTGGACAGTGGGGCATCTTCTTAAATTATTTGAAATTCTTCTGCAAGGGAGATGACTGTCTTCTCACCCATATATTTACTTATTCAAGCATTTTTTATATCAGTATGGACACATGGATATTTCTTTTATAGTCATGCATGATAGTCTGATCCTACTTTATTTTGTTGCTCAAATTGTTCTGAATTGTTCTTCCTGAGTGAGTTTTGGTAGTTTGTGTCTTTCAGGGAATTGGTCTGTTTCATCTAAGCTGTCAAATTTATGGGCATAGAGTTGTTTGTGGTATTTTCTTATTCTCTTAATATCTATAGAAACTGTAAAGATGTTACTATAATCTCATTTCTGATATTAGTAAATTGTGACTTTCTTCTTGATTGGCCTGGACAAACATTAATCACTTTTATTGCTCTTCTCAAAGATGCAGACTTGGTTGTCATTTACTTTCTCTGTTGTTTTTCCTCTTTGTGTTTCATTGATTTCTACTCTGATCTTTATTATTTCCTTCCTTCTTCCTACTCTGAGTTTTTCTTTTTCTTGAAAGGGAAGGCGGGTAGTTGATTTAAAATCTTTCCATTGCATTCTACAAATCTTAATATGTTGTGCTTTCATTTTATTCATTTCAGAATACTTTCTAATTTCCTTTTGATTTCTTCTTTGACCCATGGGTTATTTAGAAGTTCGTTATTTGGTTTCCAAATATTGATGGATTTTCCATATATCTTTCTTTACTGACTTCTGATGTAACCCCATTATGGTCAGAGGACATACTTTGTGTAAGGTGAATCCATTCAAATTCACTGAGACTTGTTTTATGACCCTGAGTAGGGTTTATCTTGGTACATGTTCTCTGGGCACAGAGTAAAAGAATGTTTATTCTGCTGTTTTGTGGCAGAGTGTTCTGAAGTCAATTAGGGTAAATTGGTGGATAATATTGTTTAAGTATGCTACATCTCTTTCACTGTTGTCTACTTTTTGTGTCAATTATTGAGAGAGGGTTGTTGAAATCTCTGACTATAATTAAGAATTTGTCTGTTTCTCCTTGCATTTCCCTCAGTTTTTGCTTCATGTATTTCGAAGCTCTGTTATTGGGTTCTGTTATTAGGGTTGATATGTCCCCTTAATGAATTGACCCTTTATCATTAAAAAGACACATTTTCTCTCCCTGGCAATAGTCTTTGTTTTGAAATGTATTTTGTCTTACAGCCACCCCAGTTTTCTTTCAATTTGTATTAGCATGATTTCTCTTTTCCATTGTTTTACTTTTAACCTATTTATGATTTATATTCAAAGTGGTTATCTTGTAGACAGCATATAGTTGGGTCGTGTGTATGTGTGTTTTATCCAAACAATTTCTACCTTGTAATTAGAATTTCTAGACTACTTACATTTAATGTGATTATTCATTTGGTTGGATTTAAATCTACCATCTTGCTACTGGATTTTCCTCAATACTGAGACAAGACGCTTTGTCATACTCAGTAGTCTTAAAATTATTTTAAAATAATTTTAAAATAGGTAATTCATTCAACAAATATTAAGTATGATGTATCATTATTAATTAGCACTTTTAAAATTAATAGAAAGGGAGGACTTCCACTTCTGGCTAAGATGGAATAATAGAGACCAAATTTACCCTTTTGCCTGGTACAAACAAAAACCCCAAAGAAGCAAGACAAAATCTAACAGTGGGTCTTATGTACACCTGACAACAGAGGACAGTGAGACCTAAAAGACTGAGGAAACCAGGGTGAGCCCTACGGTTACCCTGTATTACCACGTGGAGGAGGCTGAAGGAACCAGGCAAAGCATGGCAGTTCTCTGAACTGAGATGGAACTGGGCGTCCTGGGAGGCTGAGGAAGTGGGGTTTGCAGCACAGAATGTTCTAAGATGTTCACTAAGCAACTGGGTTTATAAGCTTGCAGCTCAGGAGAAGTCAGGGCTAGAAATATACATCTGGGAATCATCACTACAGCAATAGTATTTGAAGGCATGAGATTCCCTAGAGAGAAAGTACAAGTAAGAAAGTTCAGGACCAAGCTTGAAGTCCTCCCAACATTTAGAGGTTGGACAGGACAGTTGGAGAGTCAGGAAGCCAAGGGAACAGAGTTGTAGAGAGAGATGGTCAACTCTTTTGAATGCTGCTGAGAGAATTAGCTCATGATAGAGAATTGGTCATTGTGCTTGGCAAAAAGATGATTTTGACTGCTATTTTATTAGGGTGCTTTTTGATTTTATTGGTTTTTTAAAAGAAGCAGCTTTTGATTACATGGATTTTTTTTTACATAATCTCTACATGTATTTAAGACATACATGTATAGTTTGAAGATTAATTGTAATGGCAGAATTGATGTTAGTACCCCCTAGTTAAAATATAACACATTTCTAGTGAGCTGAAAGCCCCATTTGCCTCTTCCTGGTTGTATCTCCTGCTCTCTCTGACTTTTGTGGCTACCACTCCCTTGCTTTTTGTTATAATTTTACCACCTGTGCATGCACTCCTAACAGTGATGGATTCGTTTTGCTTACACTTGAAGTTTATGTAAGTGCCATCTTTAACATTTTATATGTACGATCATATCGACACCTATAATTGAAGGTATCGTGTTGATAACTGATACCTCCAGTTATGACTGATGTTCATTTATTGCTATGTATTTTTTAATTGCTGATCCATTTTTTAATCATACCACAACTAAGCCATTCTGTTGTCAATGGATATTTGGATTATTTGCAAAGTTCAGCTGTTACGAATGTTACTGGTGTAAACGTTCCTTGGGCACATACATGTGTAAGAGCTTTTCTAGGGTGAATTCTCAAGAGTGGAATTGCTGGGTCATAGGATGCCTTCAGTTTTACTGTGTAGTGCCAGACTGTTTCACAAAATGCCAAGTTACATTCCTACCACCAATGTGTGGAAGTTCACACTTCTCAACATCCTGGGACACTTGGTGTCGCTAGACTTTAAAGTTTTGCTAATCTGGCTGCTGTATGATGGCATCTCCTTGTGGCCTAATTTATATTTCTTAAATATTAATGAAGTTGGATGTGTTTTTATATATTTATTGGCCACTTGAATTTTCCCATTTTGAATTGCTGGTTCAAGTCTTTTGCCATTTTTGGAGGGTTGTTACTGACTTATGGGAGTTCTTTGTGTATTCTGTATGCTAACCTTCTGTCAGTTATATATATATTGCACATATCTTCTTTCAGTTTCTAGCAGCTTTTCACTTTCTTTGTGTGATCCATTTTTGAACAGGCATTTTAAATTTCAGTATCTCTATTTTGTTAAAATATTATGGTTAGCAAATGTTGTTTAAGATATACTTCCCAACGCTGAAATCATGGAAGATAGTCTCCTATATCTAAAATTTAGTACAGGTTGAGTTTCCCTTATCTGAAATGATTGGGACCAGAAGAGTTTGATTTTGCAGTATTAACATTATATTTACCATGTAGCTAGCATCTCTAATCCAAAAATCCAAAATGCTCCAATGGGCATTTCATTTGAGCATCATGTTGGCACTCAGAAAATTTCAAATTTTGGAACATTTCGGATTTTCAAATTTGGGATGCTCAACCTGTGGTTTTATCTTTCATAATTTGTTTTTAATCAACTTAAAATTAATTTTAACATATGATATGAGGTAGGAACCCAGTTTCATTTATTTTTCATAACTGTATCCAGTTTCTAAGCCCCCAAAATTGAAATGTTGATCTAAAATACTACCTCTGTCATGAAGCAAGAATCTATATATATGTGATTTTGTTCCATGATTAAATTGTCTCTCCCTACATCAAGGCAAGACTGTCTTAATTTTTATGATTTTATAATAGATATTGATACCTCTTAGGGAAAGTGTCTCCAACTTCTTATTCTTCAAGAATGCCTGGCTATTTCTGACCTTTTTTCTTCCATATAAATTTTAGAATCCAGTTCCACCAAAAAAAAAAAATCGATATTTTGATTAGGATTGTAATGTATCTATAAATTGATTTGGAGAAAGGTAATATGTTTGTAATATTTATTCTTCTGATCTATGAACATGTTTGCCTAGATCTTTCTTAATGTCTTTCAAATTTCTATAAATTTCTCCATGATGGGTTTGCACAACTTTTGTTAGATTTATTCTTAGGGACTTCATTTTTTTAATGCTATTGTAAATGGTATCTTTCTTTAAGATAAAATTTTCTACTTATTGCTGATGCACAGAAATGTAATTAATTTTTATATATTAATCTTCTATCCTAAAGGCTTGCAAAGTTATCTTAGCAATTATCTGTTAATTCTAGGAGCTTATCTGTGGGTTCACTGAATTTTCTATGTGCTTGTGTTAGTCCAGATCCTCCAAGAGGCAGACAGCAAGATGGGGTTCGACGTGCGAGAAATTTATTAGAAGACAGGGAGGATTTGATGGCGGTCAGGAAAACCAGCAGACCGTGATTCAGGTCATAAACCCGTGAAGAAGAGGGGAGGGAGGAAGGTTGGTCCAAGGATCGTAGACTGCAGTGCAGTTCAGAGAAATGTGGCAAAGCCACCATTATCCGTAAGAGGGGTCCTGTGTCTCCCAAAAATGGTCTCTGTCAGCATCCTCACACCTCCAGTTGGCCGGGGGCAGCAGCCCGGGATGCATGGCCTCCACGTGGAGGCTGTGATGGGTTTCCAGGAATGGCAGCTTCGACCCCGGATGGATGACATTCCCACAGTTGAAGGTCTCAGACCCATTTTCATGGCCACAGAGATATCCTCTTCTCCACACAGACAAGGGGCAGCTCCTGTGCTCCCATGGTCTCTCTTCCTGGGGTGCCCCAGCAGAGGGTGTTGTGGGGTGGGCCACAGCCGCCTTGCTGTGTCCAGGGCCTCCCTCCCCCCAGGCATTCTGGATTCTTCTCATCCTTGGCAATCGCTTTGCCTGGTGCTGGTGACTTACCTTGTGATGTGAGCCAAACCCTCATTCTTAGGGTGTGGGGGGCCTGGCTCTTTGGTAATCATACTCCTCTCAGGCTGCATTCTAAGAGGTGCCTGGTGGGATCACCTGGGTCCCACATGTGTTGCTCCCTGTCCTAGCATGTCACTGTCCTGCCTCCTCCCATACCACTGCCAGGGTGGCGGCTCCTGGGCATGAGATGTCTGAGTTGCCCAGTGGCAGCAGTAACTGGTTCAATGGGAACCTTGCTACGGTGGTGACAGTGTCGCGGAGAAGCCTCTTAGCTTGTGCACAGAGACCTGAGAGGTGGCGCAGTCCTTGCAGAGAGGTGCTTGAGAGGTGCCTTGGCCAAACCTTGAGTCACCTGACCCGTGTTCTGGGCAGTGCGTGTGGGACTCAGCCGGGAGGGGCAGGTCCTGCATCCTCGTGGGCGACCTCCCTCCCAGCCTGTGCGGCGCGTGTCCATGCAGGGCCTTGGCCACATAGACTGGGCATCCTGGATCCTTGGGGCAAGCCAGAAACTTCCCCATGTTCAACAAGAGGCTTCACTTAGTAAACTGTGACCTACCACATGAAAATCAGAGGGAGTATGGGGTTACATCCAATAGACCATCAAGTGGAAAATGTCTTCAGTTGAAAATCCGTGGCTGCCTGGGGAGTTGTGAGAGGGACGGTTTCTGCTGACTGCACATCACTTTTGTGCTATCATAAGGTCAAAAAATCCTAAGTCAGGGAGCGTCTGTGTAATGATATTAATATATATGTTATTGAGACAATTGAGTGGTTAAATAAACAGACTTCAAAACAGGAAGTGTCCTATATATTTTTTTCAGTAAAGAGGGACTCTTAAAAAAGTACGTATGTACTTTTATATGTATAATTATATATAAAATGTATGCATTTTATTTTTATATACAAGTGTATTTACCCTATTTATCTATTGATTGATAGATCAAGAGAGACTAGAAATTAAGCCCCCAAATAACAAGGGTTCTCTTTGATTATAGAATTTGTGGGGATTTTTGCTTTCCTCTTTGTACTTTATAAATATTATGCTTTAATAACATGATGAATCACTTTTCTAAACTAAATGGAAATAGAGAACTCATGCCTAGCTTCAGCAAACCTAAGGGCGAGAGCAGTGGCTGGTGCTCGAGGAAGGATGCGGTTGGCAGGTGCTTTGCCCCCACGTCAGAGGAACAGTATTCTGGGGACGGGCGTGCTTTCCGTCCACATTGTATCCTCTTAACGCACTGGAGAACAAGTAACATGTTTTTGTTGGTGTGTGTTTTCAGCTTTTCATCTCCCCACTGTTTAAAAACACCATGAGCTCTTCACTACTCGTCCTCTGTGTAACACAGCAGTTTGGGGATAGTTAAAGACATATTGAAAGCCTTGGAGAGCCTATTCCATGAGGTTTTCGCTGCGAGTCGCCAGGGTGCTGTGCTGAGAGCAGGTGTCTCGACCAGACGCATCTTCACCTGCCAGAGCTCAGGTGTCTGGACCCAGACGCGTCTTCCCCTGACTCCCTGCGCTCAGAGGAGCTGGGCACAGACGCCGGCTGGGGACATCCAAGAATCCGTTGGATCTGCCAAGCAGCTATACTTTCACCTGCAGTGTCACCTGTCAGGTGTGTCTCTCTGTGTCACAACCTCACTTGCAGGGTTTCCCCAAACACAGAAGTGTCATTACCCCTGAGGCTCACTTGGTTGTTGTGGCCTCTTGGAGGCAGGGATCCATTTCCAAATTATTTATGTTAATCAGCATCTAATGTGTAACAGGCACTTCCTACAGTTTACCTTTAACCCTGACAACCACCCTGGAGGGTTTTCAAGGTTTCATTCCTTTTTATTTTTTTTCTTTTTTATTTCAGCGTATTACGGGGGTACAAATGTTTAGGTTACATATATTGCTCTTGCCCCACCTGAGTCATTCCTTTTTAATCTGGGGAAACCAAAGTGTAGGGAGGTGATGTGGCCTCAGGTCACCTACTGTCAAGAGGCAGAGCATGCTGCCAGGTGCGAAAACCCCATCCCCAGCCCAGCCAGAGACGCCACCCCCGGTGGGGCTGTGACCTGCATGGGGTGCCCAGCCTGGGGGACACTCAGGCTGAATGCAGCCCAGCTCCTCCGCACTGGGCACCCTGGACGGTGCTGTCCGGGCCCTGTCTTAAGTGGCTGACGCAGGCCTGCACCACTCGCCGTCACCTCTTCCTCCTCCTCTGCTCAAGGCCTCGCCCCCTGCGCCACCACTGTGCCTGCTGGAGGGGTTGCCTCTCGAAGCTAAGTTAGCAAAAATGCAATCCACGCCATGGGGCTCCTGGGAGGGGGCGTGCAACGGGAGGGGCTGGAGGGGAGTGAAAATTACACAAAGATCCCTGTGCTCCGAAAGTATACTTCTGCTTTCTAGAAAATTGAGTAAAATGGTATGGAAATTTGGCTAAGTGATTATGGATATTGTTCTGTGGACGTGTTGCCAGGTGTCTCTTAAAGAAGAGAAATAAATTTGTATTTCTCTGCCTTTACACCGGGTTTAAGGCTTTAATAAAAATGCAATGAGGGAATATGGCACGGCAGCGTGCCTGGAGTGAGATTAATATTGCTGCCGCACGTCCGGCTGCCTTCCTCTCCCGCACCTTGGCCGGCTCCCCGCGCACCGAGGGACGCTGGAGAAACTGTCAGCCTTTGTTCCTCCCACGGGATGGGCTGCAGGCCGGTGTGTCCGGCTTCCTTGGTCAGAGAACCCATCCAGCCTGCTGTTGCTCTGAAGGGCTGGGGTGGTGCGTGGGGAGGAGCTTGAGACCTCAGGGACCTCCCGGGCCAGGTGGATTGCAGGTTTCACTGCTGCGCCCCGCCTGGTGTGGGCGCCCCGCCCTGTAGCCTAAAAGGAGAGCCTGTTCCCACATGCCCGGCAGCTGGGGTCCTGGCAAGGCGAGCTTCCCGCTTCCCTGAACCTGTCCTAAGTGGCAAAGTGGGGATGGAGGCCCCTCGCTTCTGGGGTTGGTGGCTGCGGACCCCGGGTGGGGGGCAGTGTCGCTATAGCCGAGTGGGCACCACCCACCGGTGTGTCCAGAGGCTGAGATGAGTGAGACACCCCGGTCCAATCAACTCCGGACTCGGGCTCAATGTCCTTCCGCCAGGCTGTCTCCTCTCAGATTCAGAGGTGTCCTCTGAATGGAGACTGGGGCGTAGTGACAAAGCCGCGTGCGTTAGGGCAGACCCCAGAAGGCCCGGCTGTGTGGGCCTCGGGAACCCCCAGGGCGCAGGCTGGGAGCGTCCTGACGCGAAGAGGGAGGAGCTGCCCGTCTTTTAGCTCGGTGGTGTCCGGAGCCGGGGCTGTGAGACCGTCATGGACGCGTGGGGAGAATGTGCCAAACTTGTGTTTATTTTCAACTGAAAAAACAGAAGCGGAAGTTACGCTTTGTCAAGACTGTTGTCCATTTTCGTGGGGTTATTTTTCCTTTTTATTGAATTGTAGGAGATCTTTATATATTCTGGATGCAAGTCTTTTGTCAGATATTTATTGCAAAGATTTCTCCCTGTGTATGGCTTACGATTTAATTTTTAAAAACGTCCTCACTGTGAAACAATCTCAAACTTACAGAACAGTGGCAAGTAAAATAAAAATGATTTTGTCTTGAACCGTTTAATAGTGAGCGGCAGAGCCCATCGCCCCCGTCTGTCAGTTTGTATTTCCCGCAAACACGGCGCTCTCCTGCGACACCACAGCATAACCGTCCGGGTCAGGAATCCGGCACGGACCCGCACGACACCCGATGCTCCGGCCTCGCTCGGCTCCCACCGGCCGTCGCGACAGGGTCCTGTTTGATGGCAGACGCGGCCGCGCAGAGCCAGGCGTGCGGGTGCCATCGCGGCTCCCTTCTCGCCCGGTCTGGGGTGTTCCTCAGCCCTTCCCTGGCTCCCGTGCCCCGGAAGATTCTGAGGAAGACAGGCCAGTTATTGTGCCACGTTCCCCTCAGTTTGTGTTTGTCTGGTGTCTCCTCCAATTAGATTCAGGTTGTGCACCTGTGGCAGCAGAATCACAGAGGCCACGCGTCCCTCTCTGTCCCCGCGTCAGGTGGGGCGCGAGCTCACGCTGGCCCTGAGCGCTGACGTTGGCCACGGGCACCCGGCGAGGCCCTGCCGGGCTCTCTCCCTCTCTGGAACGCAGGGCATCCGGGGGAGGTCTTTGGGGTACGTAAATATCCCATTCCTCATCCAACCTTCAAATTATTCCTTTATTTTTGTCAGCATAGGCTCATCATTTTCTGTTCTATTCAGTAGGAAATAATCTGTTACTTTCATTGATTCTTTTTGTGCTGAAATTCTCCCAGCTTTGGCCAGCAGGAGGCCCTGCGGCCGGGCGCCCTGTCCGCACGTCGCCAGCGCTCTGGAGTCCTGCCTTGCTTCCCGACGGGGCGGCACAACGTTCCGGCTTCTCTTGTCCGGCCCTGCCCCGCGCGGGATCGGCTGTTCCTCCAGGGAGCCCGATTCCTGCTAGTGGAGAAGGGTGCTTAGGCGCCAAGCTCTGGGCTCTACCCATCTCTCACAAGTTTTGCTTTGTGTGTTTGGGCGCTTTGTTGTTAGGTGCTACACATTTAAGATTATTGTGTCTTCTTGATGAATTAACCCTTTATCATTGCTAAATGTCCCTCATTGTCTCTTAATATTCTTTGACTTTAGGTCTACTGTGTCTCATATTAATAAAGCTACCCCAGCTCTCTTATGCTTAGTGTGTGTGATCAATCTTTCCCACCATTTCACTTTTAACTTGTGTCCTTATGTTTAAACTGTTTCCTGTGAACAACACGTCTTACTTTTATTTTCACTAGTTTTATAACATCTGCCTTTAAATTGCAGTGTTTAGTCCACTTGCATATAATGTAATTCTCAATATATTTGGGTTTAATTCTACCCTATTTCTATATTTCCTACATAGAAATCATTTCTTCTGCTCTTTATCTATTTTATTTTCCCTGTCCTTTGTTAGATGACTTATATCATTTTTTGATATTTTATTTTATCTCTGCTATTGATTAGGGTTTTTTTTTGCATGTCATAATTTTAGTGGTTGCTCCATGGATTAAAATGTGCATCTTTGTCAACCCACACCTTGAAAAAAAACGACTACTTTGTGAATAGCATAAAAAATCTTTCAAAAGCAAAATTCTAGGCCACTGTCCTTCCCCCTTTGCTCTTTTTGTCTTTATTTTACTTCTACAAAACTGTAATGTGTAAACAGCACGTTACATCTGTAATATTTTTACTTTAAAGAATCAATAGCCTTTTCACACACATATATTTAATATATATATTTGGGGAAAATATAAAAATATATAGAGTAATAGAGAACGCACACACATAGATAAATATATATGAGGTATTTTGTATTTGACACATGTACTTTTGTTGGAGTTTATCATTTCTAGCTTGTGTAATTTCCTATCAGACTAGAAAACTCCTTTTAGTATTTCTCATGGGGCTAGTCTGGAGACAAATTCAGTCAGCTTTTGTCTATCTGAAAATGTCTTTATCTCGAAGAATATTTGTGCTAGATATGGAAATCCAGGTTGACGATTTTATCACTTTAAAGATTGTTTCCTCATCTTCTGCCTCTGTTCTTTCAGATGAGAAGTAAGTGGTATTCTTATCTTGGTTCCTCTGTATGCCTTACGTCTTTTTCCTCTGGCTGTCTTCAGGATTTACTCTGTGTGTGTGGTTTCCAGGAGTGTGATCATGATGTGTCTTGGAGTGGTTTCCCTAGTATTTTCCTACTTGGGTTGGCCAAGTTTCTTGGATTTGTGGTTCTCTTATTTTTTCAAAGTCCTTGCCCATTATTTTTTCAGATATTTTGACATGCCAGTTTATAACTCTTATACTTCTGGTACTCCAATAACATGTGCGTTGGACTGTTAATATTCACCACACATCTTAAATGCTCTGTTCTTTTTTTTTCCCCCCAGTTTGGATGATTTCTATTCACATGGTTTCAAGTCCACCGATTCTTTTCCTGTGCTGTCTCCAGGCTGCAGACAGCCCACAAAGAGAATACTTCTCTGATGTCATGTTTTTCATTTCTAGCATTTCCACTTGGTTCTGTCCATGAATATTGTCTGCCTTTTTTCTAGATTATTTAACATGCTAATTGTATTTATTTTAAAGTTTTGCTTGAAATTCCAATATCTGTGTCATTGCTAAGTTGGATTCTATTGGCTATTTTCTCTCTTGATGGTGGGTAACATTTTCACGCTTTTTGATATGTCTTATAGTTTTCTGTTGGCTGCTGGATGTCAATTTGTCTGTGTGCATAACAGTAGTAGAAATGGAAGTAAATGTACACCCAGAATAGGGCCTCTTCTATCAGGCTGTATTGCAATGAGTTGGGCCAACCTACTCTGTAGCTGAGCTGGACTTTGGGTTTATTATTAATTTAGTAAGATTCAGTTTACCATGGGCTTCAAATTATTTGAGGGTTGGATCAGAACTGTCCCTTTTGTGGGCTCACAGTGTGTTTAGTGTCTCAGTTCCACTGCCTTTTCCCTGGGTGTCATCTTGCTCCTTGCATCTGCCAGGGGAGCCCTCTGCCCTCCTGTCCCTGCCCTGGTGGTAAATGCCTTCTGCTTTGTACTCAGTGCAAACTGTGGAGTGTCTCTCTGGCTTTGAGATAGGGAACCAGCAGGCCCTGCTCGATGAACAGTCAAGACCCTAACCAAGGTCTCTGATAAAACAAGAGACAGCGGAGAAATGGGCCAAAACCAGCTAGAATCAAGATGGCGATGAAAACCAACCTCAGCTTACCCTCACTGCTCATGATATGCTGCTTATAATTCATTAGCTACTAAAAGGAACTCCCACCAGCACCACGACAGATTACAAATGCCATGGTGGCTCCTGGACATTACCCCATACGATTCAGTAGGGGGAAGGACCCTCGGGTCCACTCCTTACCCCTTTTCCAGAAATTTTATGAATAATCCTCTGTGTAACATAAAATTAAAGAGAAGGTATAAAATAAGACCCCAGCGACTCACAAGGGGCTACTTTCTGTTGCTCTGGGACATAGTCGCTGCCCTGTCTATGGGGTAGCGTCCTTTTTTGATTTTCATTTCTTACCTCAATAAATTTGCTTTTGCCTTACTCTGTCGGCTTACTCCTGAACCCCTTCATGCACGGAGCCAAGAACCCACTTGGCCTTCAGGCCGGACCCCAGTTTTGGGGTCCACTTTCCTGTGTCAGTTTCTTTCAGCTGCTGTCCCTGCCCCCAGACTACAGCAGGCCCCATGTGCCTGCACCTGAGGGGTGACCCCCCGCCCCCCGTCTCTCTGCACAGAGTTTCTTGAGGGCTTCTCACATTCTCCTACCACGTCCTCACCGCAGGTTGGCCTCTCTTCCTGTGTCTCAGGAGGTGTCTCGGCTGTCCTGCGTGCAAAGTGTTCTCAAGGGCACCTGGCGAAGGCCCATAAAATATCTCTGGCGGTGGGTGCGGATTCCCCTCCCCCCGGATGCACAGGCCTCATAAACTTTCATGCGGCCCATACTCAGGCTTCATGCATTTGTCAGAGTTTTCTATTTTCTTCTTGTTCGTGTCCCTGGAAGCTTCCTCTTCTCCCGCTGCGGGTCCTTGGTCTCTCCGGGGGACGCTGCCAATCTGTAGATTTCAGCTCACTGGGCTCTTGCTAGTCTCAGCTCTCGGAAGGGCTTTTTAAAGGCTGCAATTGTACAGATTATCTAGGTTGTTCTGACTTTGAGAGTGAGAGTGACATTTCCTATGGCCCTCTTCATCCGACGTGGGAGCCGAGGTGTCCACACCCTGTTTCAATTGCCAGGGTCTATACGATATTTGTAAGGAGACGGACGTGGTCCTGAAGCTCCTCTGTGACACAGTGATTTAGAAGTTGACTCACGGCCAAGTGCTGCAGAGAGATGCAGTGCTGTATCATACTTAGGCATTTTATTTTACAAAGGAATAAGTGCCCTAAATTCGTCAGTCTTCTCTGTGACGATAAATGGCTAACAACAGTAAGCTACTGAGCAAATATTAATATTTTCAAAATATTAAAACACTCAGTCGGCCCCTGCCAGGTAGAACCTCACTAATGATGTTTTGACAGTGAATGAAGAAGTAGCTACTGTTCAAAGGAAATGTGTCTGTGGAGAAAACATTTTGAAAATGAATGTTCAGAAATGTGATTTTATTGTTATGTGATTTTGTTGCTAAAAATGATATGTGTCACTTTTTTTAAGCTTGACTTAAAAACTTAAGAAAATTGAAAAAATAGTTTTAAAACTTATTTAAAAATATTCCAAGAAAAGTGGATTTTCTGGCAGCTTGGAGCTGCGTGGCCCACTGAAGCCCCCACCTGCCACGCAGGCCACCAGCCCGTCCAGACAGAGACGTGCCAAGTGTACAAACCCCAGATGTCAAAAACTTAGTAAAACAAAAAAGTAAAATATCTTATTAATCAATTTCTTATATTGATTACTTGTTGAAATGGTAACTTTTTAGAAATATTGGGTTAAATAAAATATTAAAATAAATTTCTGCTGTTTCTTTTTACTTTTAAAAAATGTGGCTACTAGAAAATTTAAAATTATACGTGTGGCTCGAACCATATTTCCTTTCTGCAGCACTCATTTGACTATGCTCCGGGGCCTGGTTGTCCGATGAACATCAGGCAAGACCAGTGGACATTTGAGGGACCCTCTTCCCCACCCCCGGCCCTCCCTGCACACGCTCCTCTCACTGTCTCTCGCTGTGTCTGTAGTGGGTGGAGTTAAAGGGTGTCAGGGACAAGCCTCAGACCCAGGCCTTGACGATCTGCAGTAGAGGATGCCTGCATCCCTCCTTTTGCAGCAGAACCCTGTGTTTATTTGGGGCAGCAATGAGCCCAAATGAAAGACATTTTCTCATCTCTCACATCTAGATGTTTGTACATGACTGGCCAACAAGTTGAAATTTGATACTTCACATAGGAATTTCCTTAAAGGGTGGGGCATGCTCTTCCCTCCCCGTTCATCTTTTCTGCTGCTTGGAATGCAGACGTGAAGCTGGCGCATGGGCAGCCTTCTTGACTGTAGGAGGCCACTCTAAGAAAGGGGAAGTCCCATGAGACAAGGAGCCTGGACTTCTACCGACCATGGAGCTACCAGACCAGTGTGGCTGGCCTGCCTCCTGGTTTCTTTCACATGAGAGAGGTTGACCACTTTCTTGTATAGCCCTGGTTCCCCTGTTCTATGTGGCCAACTTAGTGCTGAGTAGTAACGGCACCAACAATGAGTTTCCGGGGACAGAATGAATCCGTACTGCAGAGCCCCAGAGATCCTGGCACAGAAGGCCACACGGCGGCATGGAATATTGCACAAGGGCGCAGCGATCACGCAGGCACGCTAACAACAGTGTGATAACGCGGCAGCGTGGACGAGGCCAGCAGCCACCATCCTCTTTCGGAAAAGAGGCAAGGTTTCTGTCCCCTCTTCAGAGGAAATTAACAAAAATATTTGCAGATTATTAGAAAAATTGTATTAGACCAACATCCTATCCTCAGAAGAGCATTTTTTATTTGCCTTAATTTTTGAAAAATTAAAAAATTAGGTATCAGGATAAGGTAAGTTTCGTCCTCAAAATTAAATTCCTTCCCATTGTCACTTAGCATTGCTGTTTGGGATGGGGCTTAGCTGGAGCCATCTGGGATCTGGAGGTTTGTCGCCACGTCGCGGTGCGCTTGGCGGCGGACGCCCCTGCCATGCCCCATCCCACTCCCGCCAGCACCAGGGCTGCTCCATCCATGCCCCACCAACGGTTCTCACAAATAATTTATTTTAAATCATCACTGCAGGAGCTAATTATTTTGGTAATAATCTGCAAATATTTTTATTAATTTCCTTTGAAGAGGGGACAGAAACCTTGCCTCTTTTCCGAAAGAGGATGGTAGCTGCTGGCCTCGTCCACGCTGCCGCGTTATCACACTGTTGTTAGCGTGCCTGCGTGATCGCTGCGCCCTTGTGCAATATTCCATGCCGCCGTGTGGCCTTCTGTGCCAGGATCTCTGGGGCTCTGCAGCACGGATTCATTCTGTCCCTGGAAACTCACTGTTGGTGCTGTTACTACTCAGCACTGTGCAGATGGGGAAATCGGAGACGCGGTGGCCTGCTCAGACCCAGCCACTCAGCTGCGAGATGGTGGTTGCTGTCGCCAAGGCACATTGTCCGGGATCCTTGGCCCAGAGCTCTGTGCTCTTGCATCCAAATGCCGCAGGTGGGGTTCTCCAGAAAACATGAGACAGGTATGCAACGATCTGTTAAGGAGCGCGGCCTGGGCGAGAATCTGCGAGGATTTGGGGTGGACGACAGTGTCAGATGGCAGCTGCCCTTTAGGCGAGCCTGGAGGGACAGTAGGGCCAGGCCCTGGGCCACCCCGACTCAGTCAGCGGCACCTATGGCAGCAGCCAGAGGAGCGTTCCTGGTGTGGGCCTTCTGGGGGGTCCCAGCCAGGCTGGGAGGGGATCCCGTCTTAAGGGCTGTCTTCCCCAGAGGAGTTTATCAGGTCAGGGGCAGGTGGTGGAGGGAGCTGTGGCCCCGCTGAGACAGGACGTCCTGCCATGTCCATTCTAAGGCCCCTGCTCTCAGCATCGCCTCTGCCGGGCATTGGCCCAACCTTCACTCCGGGGCCTGAGGTCCAGGTGACCGCACCCTTCTCAGGCCAGGGTGACCACACTCATGTGTTCCGACTGGTGAGGGAACAAGAGCACCCCATGCGGTTGTCTGGGCCCCGCACACGCTCCTCACCCCATGTGCCAGCTGCCCTGCCTCCCGCTGCCAGCCAGGTCTGCTCTCCTGGGTGCTTGGTGACCTCTGTTCCCTGGATGCGAGAGCTGCCGGGAGGCAGCTGCCGCTCAGAGTTCTGTGGTGGTTCAATGTCCCGGGGGAGTTGGATTGAGCTGACATCACCCAGCAATAATGCTCTAGTTGATGGAATGTGTGACTCTCTCGTGTTGGGGTCTGCAGTGTGTTGAATTTGGCCCCCAAAAGACACAGCCACGCAAATTCCTGGAACCTGTGAGCGTGGCCTTGTTTGGATAAAAGGTCTGTGCTGGAGTGATTAAGTCAGGGTTCTTCAGATGAAGAGATCACCCCGGGTGGTCTGGGTGGGCCCTCAATCCAAGGACAGTTTCTTCTGAAGAGACACAGAAGTGGGGGGCAGAGATTGGAGGGAGGGTGGCCAAGCCAGGGGACGCCAGGGAATGCCAACGGCTATGCAAAGGCAGCAGAGGCAGGAAGGAGCAGCCACGGGGCCTTGCGGTGGGGAGAGTGGACTTACCTCCAGCAAGGATGAGTGGGGTCAGGGGAGGGAAGTTACCAAGAGGAAACATCCACGGAGGGTTCTGGCCCAGCCGTCCTGACAGGGCCATTGTTGAAGGCTGCGGGGTGGGCGGACGTCTGGGAGGTCGGAGCCCAGGGTGGGGATTCTCACTAGCCAGACTTGGCAGGCCTCTCGCCCAAACTGGACTCTACAGGACAGAGGGAAGCCCACGCCAGGCCTGGTCAGAGAGGGCTTGGGAGCCCAACCGGCATCTGCTCGAGGGAAAGTTTTTTTGGATCAGGTTTTTCTTTCCAGTTGTCCAGCCAGGGCCCTGCCATGACTTCCCGCATTGGCCAGCTGGCTCCAGGCGCAGGCCACATGGGAGCAGGTCCAACCTGCCTTTCGACCTGGGTGCAGAAAACGTGCCTGTTCCAGTGCCATCACTCCAGGCGTCGTGCCAGCTCCAGGGCTCTGCCAGGATCACCCAGCACGAGGGCAGCGCCACCAGCCTGGCCTTGCGCACCTTCCTGCCCAGGCCGTGGGCAGCCACCCCGCTCCCACTGACCCCACGACGCAGACCCAGGGTCAAGCATTGGACGGGGCGTCTTGCACGGCCTCATGAGGCCTCACATGGGAATCTCGATGGCGGTGTAGCGGCGACTGGGCCGGTGGGTGCCATCCTCACGCCACTCCCTCTGCCCCCACGCTCTCCCCACCCCTCTGCCCTTCGCTTTGACCCAGGGGGACTTAGGAGTTTTGCCGAGACTTAGAAAGGACATTCTTGCCTGTTGAATTCCAAAACTGAAGCAACACAGCTGGCTAGTAAATCAAATTTAGTAAATAAATAAGCCGTTCTTGTTTACTATTGTCTTTAGGTTTTATTTCTCATGTCGCCTTTCATTAGAGGTTTTTATTGTAATCTCTTCGGCTCAACAAAGACAACCAAATCTGCCCTGTTAATTTTGTAATTGAGGTCTGTGCAAACATATTGCCATAGCCATGGAAAATGTTTACCGTTTTTCAGCTGAACACACAGTACATTTTTAGTTGAATAAGATCCAACTGAAAGGCACAAATCAAGCATTTAAAAATAGAAGGAGGATTGCGAAGCTTAGTAAGTCAATGTACTAGTCAAGTGTTAAGTGACGACAAAGCAGAGATTAGACTGCGGCGTGTCGCGGCGGAACGCAGCTCCACCTCCTCCGTGTTTCGCTGCTGACAGTCCACGGCTCCCGGCCACCGGCAGGACGCGCCAGCATGCGACGGTGCAGATGAGCAGGGGAAGGAAGATTTCAATACAGTTACCTACTTTTAAAAGTCCCAAGGCTTAAATTTGCTGTCATTAGCCATTCTCGTGTCTGCGAAAAGACACAGAAATACTTAACTGGGGCTGAGGCCTCAGGCACAGCCCAGGACAAAGCCTGCGGGATCCCATTCCCGTGGGATCACCCTCCCGTGGGATCGCAGCCCTGCTGGATCATGGCCCGGCAGGATCATCTTGCAGGGACAGCACTCACGTCAGCGGAATCCGAGACAGCTGAGGGGTAGAAGAGCACGGCCCCTGCCTACGACGCTGCAACAGGTGAGCTCATTGACCTGTGCGCAGCTCCCCAGGGTGGCGGCAGGGAGGCAGGATTGGGCAGAGAACGCGCCCTTCAGACGGGTCACCTTTCCCGAGTATTGGCCACAATTGCATTTGTGGAAACCAACCATCTTTAATTAACAAATCAACAAATATCTATGGATATAATTTACATATTTTCATTTTCATGTTTTATTTTACATATTAAGAAAACCTGAGGCTCGTAGACATGTAATAACTTATCTGAAGGTCACAAGGCTGTTCACACTTCAAATCCAGTTCCTGTCCTGAGCTTCTGGGGGTGCAAGGGTGAACAGGACCCAGCCCCACCTGCAAGGGACTTGCCCTTGAGGAGGTGGTCGTGGGCCGAGGATTGCGGTGGGGCAGGCGGTGGCAGTGCACAGGGAGGGTGGGCCCCAGGTGCTGGGCTGGGTCGGCCTGGCTCTGGTGGGACTGGCAGGGGTGGAGGGGGAGGAGGGTTTTGGGGAGAGCCTGGCGGTGGCAAAGGCAGGTTGGGGAGGCCTGGGAGGGGCTTGGAATAGCGAGACCAGCAGTCTGGGCTCCTTGCAGCCCATGTTTTTTATGAGTTAAACAAACAACAAAGATGCATGACATCCTAGGGTCTGGACACTTTCATCAATGACTCCTAATTGTTGACAAGTGAGGAAATGAGGTTTGAGCTCTGAGCTGTGGGAGCAGGATAGGACTCTGGAGTCTGGGAAGAGCCCCCCGGCTCCTCCTCTGGTGGGAAGCCTGGATGCAGAGGGAGGAGCGGGTCTCTCTCACCCGTGACCACTAAGTCATTTGAGATGGCCCCCGAGAGGGCGTCAAGGTCTGAGACAGCTCTGAAGTCTCACCCTGCTGGTAATCTCACAAAGTCACCTGCCGCAGTCTTGTGGGTGCTGGGAGGAGACACGATACTCTGGGCTCAGAAGGGGAGGACAGTTTGTTATGGCAGCAACAGCAGCTGGAGGACCTGCAGAGCTTAGTTTCTACCTGGCCACACGACGGGGCTGGAGGCACCTGCACACACGGTGGGTCTGCTTTGCAGGAGAGCAGCCCTGAATCTTTAGCCCCAGAGGAGGGCACTAGCTTGACCTTACAAGGTTGTTTGTTTTAAGAAATCCTTGAAAAGGCAGCTCCGAACAAAAGGGACGTCAGTGACTCCCTTCGTGGGATGACAGAAAACGTGAGATGTGTGGAGAACTATTTCCCAGTGGTGAGAGACATGGGATTATTGCCCCCAAAGCTGTGACAGCGTGGTGCTCACCTGTGTTCCTGCAGCTTCCTGGGTGCTTCCTGGCCACAACTCCAAACTGTCCTCTCCACTTTGAAAAGCCCATCAAAGCTAATTGCCAGGAC
This sequence comes from Propithecus coquereli, assembly GCF_000956105.1. Classification (NCBI taxonomy): domain Eukaryota; kingdom Metazoa; phylum Chordata; class Mammalia; order Primates; family Indriidae; genus Propithecus; species Propithecus coquereli. Next base: position 8,631,811 of record NW_012136636.1, on the reverse strand, counting down.
AGCCTTGAATCCATCCAGTCATTTAAATTCTGCATTCTGTGGTCGACGCGATGGATTGGCTCACTCAGCCTTCATTCCACGCTCCCTTTTATTTGGGGAAGATGGAGAACTGCAAATCACACCTGCGAGATTCCCTTACACCTAGACTCTGATGTCAGCTGCACACACTCTATTAACAGAAGGGGAAGAAGAGGCTCTGCTGTCACCTTTCTGGTATTTTGTTGGAAAGCACCATCGTTTAGATATGACTTTTTCTGCATGAGTGTCCATTCTTCCAATTCCAGGTGCCGTAGTGACAGCAGCTGCGACCACGTGTGTGTCCTGGTCCTGCACCCTGACCCAGGGTTGCTGGGACGAAGGAGTCAAACGGTGCCGTCAGCAATGGTGGCTCCCCTTTGGGTCTGTCCTGGGTTGCTGTGGTTCAGCCAAGCGAGAACCTGGACACCGTGAGCGTCCCCACTCTGCCCCAGACCCGCCTGCCTCCCGCATGGACCCCGCCCGACCTCCCACTGACTTTCTGTCAAGTTTTGTCTTGCGAGACTCAGCACAACATTGCAGCTGCTGTTTAGTTGGTTGCTTTCATCAAAAGTAAATGTTTTTATAGCACTTGGGTGTCCGATAGGAACAGGGCACAGGTAAACCCAGTTTGAATGCACTCTGGCTTTTTGCCATTTCTCTGCCAGGGTAGGAAGATGCGCACGGCGCTGGAGAACAGGACGGCTCGGCTGTAATTTGAATGTAAGCTGGGTGCAGAAACGCGAGTGGGGTGCGATGCCGGCGAGGGCGCACATCCTCACACAGGCCCAGCCTCTCCTCCTGCCTCCTTGCTGTCCGGGGGCCAGTCCCATGACCTCTCACACTCCTTGGAGGCTGGAATTCAGTTCATTTAGTTAAAAAAACCATGAACCCTCCTGTGTCCAGGGCACAGGACTTAAGGCACGTCCACCCAGAGCAGACCCAGCTGCGTGGACAGTGAGTGGCAGTGAGCCGTGCCGGCTGGAGTCTCCCGTCACCGATGTGTAGCTGTGCACACCTTGGGCGCTGGTGTGGAGATGTGTACTGAGGTTGCAAAGTCTGCAAGGGCTGGTTGGCTTTCAGGGTCCCTTGGCTGTCCTGAGAGGACAGGAGTGTGGGCGGCTGGCGCCAGCCAGTGGGGAGGCAGGTGGGGGCCGCACTCCTCTGCCGGCCCCTCGGCGTGGGTCAGGGAAGGGAGTAGAAAGAGAGAGTGTGGACCTCAGCAAAGTAGGGCCTTCCACGAGGCTGGCCCCAGAACTCTTGTGGGGGCAATCCGGCCAGACTGGGGGGTCTTAAACCTGTGGCTGCAGAGCCCTTTACACAAAATTGAAGAAATGTGTTACCGCGTGAAACAACAGGGAAATGGCTGATAGAAATCAAGGTGGGCGTGTCCCCTGCACACCTGGCTGTGTTGCCAGCATTGGTCAAGTTGTCCTGGAGGCTGGTCCAAACTTGCTCCAGGCTTCCCCAGGCCCTTCTGTCACCACTGTCCTCTGAGCCATGAGGGAGACGCAGGAGGTTTTCAGATCCCTTAACGCTCTGTGTTCCAGCTGTAGTGTCTTGGCTGACAATGGCAGGGCCAGAGCCATGGGTGGTAATGCCCGTTGCCGTGTGTGTTTTCTAGGTGCAACCTCGTGCAAAAGGCTCTAAATGCACCCTCCCCGGTTTTCCCCACCACTCTGCGGTTGCCCATTTTGCAGATGCAGATGGCATGAATGACCTGTGCATGTCACACGGATCCTGACAGGTGAAAAGGCCTCCAACCCTGGCCTGACTCCAAACCCAAGGTCTTCATCTCCAGACAAAAACCTAGAAGACCCCCTTCTTCACCAGCTCTCCCTGCTGTGCCCACCCCACAGCTTCCGTGTGGTTATAGCGCCTGAGCCACTGGGACAGCGTGGGCCTGCCATGTCTCTGCACTGGCTCCCATCTGCAGGGGGAGGGGTCACAGGGCCCGTGTGGGCGAGTGGGGTGAAGGGGCTGGATGCAGGGACGTGGGTCTAGTGGCCACCCTACGCACGTGGACGGTGGCCAGCACAAACTGGCATGGACGCTTACCGAGCTTGAACTTCCCAAGGGCAGGTGCTTGTCATTCTGAGCCGGGCCATGGAGAGGCAGTGCAGGACAGTGATTGAGGCCCCGCCAGGAGCCACAGCTCCAGGCCAGACTAGGCTCTGTCCACCAGCAGACCGTGGCCTTCCCGCCACGCCCCAGCTGCTGCACGTGGGAACGGTGTAGGGTGATGTGATGGCTAATTCTGTGTCCACTTGCTGGCCCACGGCACGCAGACATTTGCTCAGTGTTCAAACGCCAGGTGGCTGTGGCTGTGAGGTGCATTTTTGGTCAGACGAACATTAATTCAGGATTCTGAAAGTACAGCAGACGGCCCTTGGCCGGGGTAGCCCATCCAATTTCTGAAAGCCTTAAGAATAGACTGAAATCCCCCAAATAGGGGGATTCTGCCTCCGGAGACCACTGGGCTTGAACTGCAGCAGCAGCTGTTCCCAGGGGGCCGGCCTGGACACCTGTTCTCCCAGTGTCTGACCTGCGAGTCTGCACAACCGCGTGGCCAGTTCCCCCAAACCTGGCCCCCTGCCGTGTGCGTGTGTGTGTGTGTGTGTGTGTGTGTGTGTAGGGGGGCATATCCTGTTGCTCTGTTTCTCTGCAGGACCCTGATGCATCCAGGAAGTGACTGTGTGTCCCTCAGGGCCATAGAGAGTGAGCTATGACAACAGGTGATGGCTGTGTGTCCCCACTGCCATGGGTGGGCAGGATGTGTTGACCCAAGTCAAGACCTCGGGTGGCCCCTGGCACATAGTTGGCTCTCCATGGTGGCGAGTATGTCAGTTGTTTGTTATTAATCATGCCCACGATGTCCTCAAACTTGGTATTCCTATTTTCACAGTCTGAAGCAGTCCTCACACCACCCCGTGAGCTGGGTGTCATCACCTCCACTCAGGGAGCTCCGGTGGAGCTGAGAGCACCCAGCTGTGAGCCCTGGCCATGGCATCCCAAATCGCTGTTGTAAATCTCTGTTATCGGTGAGCTGGAATCGAGGAGCGAAAGTGAGTTGAAAAACATCATGTCGAGTCTTTAGCAGGAAAATGTTTTCTTACAAATATTTTAAAAGTCTATTTGACCACTTAAAGGTAATGTCTTTTTGTAAAAGTGTTTTCTGGGCATGTCACTTTTAGCTTTGTAAAGACGCAAATGAAATTTTTCCCTTTCCTATAAAATGATGCCGCTATTTAGTCTGTCACAAGGAGGGAATCTCTGAGTCTTAAAGGCAATGGCGAGGGTGGGGCGCTGGTGCTGGGCGTGGCTCTGGGGGGGCCTGAGGTGCCTGGACCCCACCACAACTGCAGTCCCAGGGCACCTCCGCTCTGAGTGTGCTGCCAATATGGGTCCACTGGCTGCATCGGCTCCTTAAATTTAAATTAATTCAAATGAAATAAAATTAAGAATTCAATTCTTCAGGATTCGAATGCTCATGTGCTCCCGGCGGCTCTGGTTCCTGCGTGGATAGCGCACACGTGGAAAGTTTCCTTAGCCTGAGAAAGTTCTAGTGGAAGCGGAAGCTCCCTGCCTGTTGTTGTAAATGAAGCTTACTGGGACACAGCCACACCGCACTTTTTATGGATTGCCCACGGCTGCTTTTGCGCTGCCATCTCAGAGTTTAGTTGCATCAGAGACCAAACACCTGCAAAGCCTAAGTGGGTTCTATCTGGGTCTGCACAGAAAGCCTTTGCTGAGCATTTCCGGGGTATGGATTTGAAGGCCAGCTGGGTGTGTCTGCAGCAGTAGCGGTGTCGCACCTGAGGCCAGCTGTATAACTGAGCACCAGTCTGGATGTGCTGTAGCAGCAGACACAGCGCGGCTTCTGTGTGCAGCAGCTAAGGCACGAGTTGCAGGGCACAGGGTCTGAGGGAGTGGCACGGGAACAGATGCCTTCCACTGTGTGTCCAGCCAGCTTGCGAACAATGCCTCTTCGGACAACAAGGGGCAGTCCAGGGGACGGCCTGGGGCTAGTTCCTTTAGCTGAGGCAGAGGGAGAGATAGGGCCCGCCATAACAGAAGCTGCCCCTCTTCCCAGGGAAAAGGATGAGAGATTATTTTCAGAGAAACCTTGGGCATAGCAGGCCTCTTAGCCCGCTGACTCCTGGGGAAAGAGGCACTTTATTCCTAGGTGCACCAGGAGACAGATTCATGGAGAAAACGCAGCCCATGGGAGCAGCATAGACTCCAGCAGAGGAAAACTCACACTTGGAATAAAATTGAGGAGGGCGCCCAACTAGCGGAAGTCCTCAGAGCCAAAGTCACATTGGGCCGTTGGGTGCCTGCAGGGGCTGTGAAGGACTCTGTTCCAGCCACTCGGAGGAGACATGGACAGGTCAGAGACAAGATGAGATGTTTCATTCAATCCTCCTCTTCGTGGGAAAGCCACAGTGAGCAGCTCAAAAGGACAACTGAGTCCTGCAACACTTTTGTGGCATAGACACTACACAAAAGTGGCACTTTTTGGCAGGTGGGTGAAACTGCAGAGTTGGTTTAACTTCTGATGCTTTTGTGAATAAACTAAAGGTGTCCTGATGTGTATTTGGCTAAAATCCAACCTATCTCTGAGCATGCTATGCGGACTCTGTAAATGACCACCTCAACTACGTACTTTCCCAAGTTTTCCTTCCCTTTCTTGGGGATTTCAGCCTCTCACTGCTTTCACTGTTGGGCTGGAAGACACTTTGGTTCCCTTGGCCTCTGAAATGTGATTCTCATGGACCCGGGACTGAAATCTGTTCATCTAAGCACAACTGGGGGCTCCTGGTGCTGCCTCTGTGATGGAATCAGAGTGAGGGCTGGGAGGATCTGGACAACAGTCCAAGTATCCTACTGTGTATCAGCACTTTGTCTTGTGCTATAGAACCTGAGAGTCTGGGACAGGGCTCTCGATCTGTGCGGGCACGAGAGTCCTCCAGAGAACCAAAGATGAGTAGGCTCTGCCACAGGGTGAAGCCCAGGGATTTGTGCTTCTAACAATAGAGCAATTGGTTGGGAAGTCCACAGTACAGAATGAGCCATGCGTGGTTTACTAAGAGCTGACTTACTCCACAAGAGGAGAATAACATACAGGTATAATTATCTGTGATTCCAGTGCTAAGTTCCAATTCCTCCTCATTGGTAGAGCCCTTTTCTGGTAATGCCACACACACACATACACACACACACACACACACACACACACACACACACAAACATTCATTCATTCACTGTGGATGTATTGAGCAGTTTTTCTGCAAAGCACTTTGTCAAAGTAGTTTGGGGTCTAGACATGCCCGGGTCCCAACCCTGCTCTTCCATTACCTTGGTCTTCCTGTTCTGTTCCTAGTGCACGTGCCCTTAGCCATTGAATGATGTTGGTGATAGAATGCAATGCTCAGAGTCTCTCTGTCTGCGACAAATTAACGTTCAATTCTAAAGTGCAGAGTTCAGGAAATTCAGGAAATGGCTGACCACTGCCCTTGGTGTTTTGTTAGCAGGTACTGCCCAGATCCATGCAAGCTGGAATGGCCGCGAGTGCTTTGAAACCACCTCTGCTCTTCCTGGTGTTGCTGTGACACTCCCCACTGTGGGCTAACACACTTTCCTCTGGGCAGTTCTAGTCTGTTTCTTCCCCAACCCCATGTGCAGAAGCTCTTGTTTTGCCTGTTTGGGGAAAAATCTGGCCTTCTTTGCAGATGTCAGGATATAGTTGGTTAACTTTCCCCATCAGACCAGTGATTCTCAAGATGAGAATCTGGGATAAACAGCACCCTCATCCCTACTGAAGACAACTAGGAAACCTGGATAAAATACAAATGGGAATGCTGGAAAACTGCCAAGACAGGAAGGACTTACAGGGTCAAGACTCAGAGAGAAGGAAATTCACTGGTGTTGCTTTATATTCTGAGCCTGTCACTCCCTGGAGGCATTTGCTAATTCTCATGCATCACGTTAGAGTGGTTGAGAAGCGCAGCAGAAGCAGTCAGGAGGAGGTTTTCAGCCATTTCCCAGGGCTGGGAAGAAAAAATTTCGAGTTAAGAGTTTCTTAAGCTGCCAGGATTCGAGGTGCCAAGATCCCAGAAAGAAGGCATGTGCAGTGTAGTGAGTCCAGCCATCAACCTTCTTGTCCCCCTAAAGCATTCTCTAAGTCCTCAACTGTGCAGCCTGAGAGAAGGTGAGCAGAAAGAGGTAGCCAAGAGGCTGAGGAGCTAAAGAGAGCTTTCAAGTGGTCTCATGGTGTAAAAAAATAAAAGTCGAATTTCGATGGCTCTGGTAAATACCCTGAGCTTTAAATTGGAACTCCTGTAGGAATAAGGAAAACTAGAAATAGATCGGGTGTTACAAAGACTGAAACTCAGTGTCAAAAAAAGCTCAATTAAAATGATCTGTCCTCATTCTAACTGGCTGCCAGAATGAAAGGCCTTCCAGAGTCTCTAAATTTTTCATAGCAGAATGTCCAGCATTCAGTCAAAAAGTACCATTCATACCAAGAGTCCAGGCAACAGAAACAGAATTCTGGGTAATCCAGATATTGGAGTTATCAAACACAGATTAAACATAATTATGATTAGCGTATTTCAATAGAACAGATAACACAATAGTGAACTTTACAGAGAAGTGGAACCCATAAAATAGAATCGAATGTCAATTCCAGGATTCAAAAACATAGTAATTGAAACTTTAGTACTAAATAAATAATTAGCCACTGCTGAAGAAAGAATTAGTGATCTGGATGTAGGTCAATAGAAAATATCCCAATTAAAGCCAAAGAGAGCAAAGAATGGAAAATAAAAAAGAGAAAAATACGGGACATGGTAATAACATTTAACATGCATAATTGGAGAAGAGAGGAGAGAGAAAAAAAGGCACAGAATCAGTATTTGAAAAGACAGCCTAGAATTTTCCAAAATGTACAAAAGGAATCAAGCCACAGATTAAAATATCGCTATGAGCCCAAGGCAGGATAAATGTAATGAAAATACACCTAGGCAAATCATTATAAAACTACTGAAGTGAAAAGCCAAAGAGAAATTCTTTTTTTTTCTGAGACAGAGTCTCATTCTGTTGCCCTGGCTAGAGTGCCATGGTGTCAGCCTAGCTCACAGCAACCTCAAACTCCTGGGCTCAAGCAATCCTCCTGCCTCAGCCTCCCGAGTAGCTGGGACTACAGGCATGTGCCACCATGCCTGGCTAATTTTTTTCTATATATTTTTAGTTGTCCAGCTAATTTCTTTCTATTTGTTTGGTAGAGACGGGATCTCGCTCTTGCTAAGGCTGGTTTCGAACTCCTAAGCTCAAACGATCTGCCTGCCTCAGACTCCCAGAGTGTTAGGATTACAGGCATGAGCCACCACGCCCAGCCTAAAGAGAACTTCTTAACATTAGCCAGAGGCAAAAAAAGACACATTACTGAGAAAGGAGCAACAACAACACAGACGTGACAGCAGATTTCTCAAGGGAAATGATGGGACTCAGAAGACAATAGAAAACCATCCTTAAAATACCAAAAGTAGCTGCTAATCTAGAGTTCTATATCTAGTGAAAGCATTCCTCAAAACATCAAGATAAAACAAAGATATTTTCAGACAAATAAAACCTTGGGATTTGCCCAGTGGGCTCACACTTAAATACTAAAAGGAATTATTTTGTGACAGGAATATACTGCCAATCAGAAGCATTAAAATGCACAATAGAATGTAGAACAAAGGAAAGGGTAGTTATGTGGGTAAATCCAAAGGAATATTAGCTGTTTAAAACTAATTATAATATTGTGTGACATTTAAAATATATGTAGAATTAAAATTTGTGATAGAAATAATGCAAAAGATGGTTAGTAAATGGAGTTTATTGTTCTTCTATTCTTGCATTATTCAAGAAGTGATAAAAGTACTAATTTTAGACTATAGTAAGTTAAGGATACATATTGTAGTCTCTAATATAACCTTTATAATAATATTAAAGGAATACATAAGTAACAATCTATTAATAAAGAAAAAAGTGGAATAAAAATTCTTATTCCAAATAAAATGAGAAAAGAAAGGCTTTAGTCATGTAAGACAAGTAGAAAGCAAATAGTAAGATAGTGCATACAAACCCAGCTATATCACTAATTACATCTAATGTCAATGGATGAAATATTCCAATTAAAAGACCAAAAGACTGGATTTTTTAAACAGATCCTCCTATATATTGGCTAAAAAGATATACATTAAATATAATGTTACAGAAAAGTTGAAAGTAATAGGATAGAAAATGACATATCATGCAAACATTTACCAAAAGAAAGTCAGTGTGGCCACTTTAATATCAGACAAAGGAGATTTAAGGCGAGAAGAAATACTACCAATAAAGAGGAACATTTCATAATAACAAAGGCTTAAATCCACCGGAAAGGTATAACACTTTAGTCTTTATGGACCTAATAACATAGCTTTAAAATATATAAAGCAAAATTGACAGAACTAAAGGAATAAATCCCTCACAATCTTAGCGGGGAACTTCAAGACACCTCTCTTGGTAAGGAGCAGACCACAGAGCAATTGGCAAAGAGAATTTAAACCACACGAACAAATAACTTAACCTCATTGACTTTGTGGGACACTGCACCCAACAGCTGCAGAATACATCTTCCTCCCAAGTTCCAAATGGATTGTTTACCAAAATCAGCCATGTGTGAAGCCATAAAGCAAGTCTCAATAAATTTAGAAAAACTGAAATCACACAGAGTAGATTAGTATTTTTCAGCATTTTTTTCCAACCCTTAATATACAGTAGGATCACTCTGGCTGCAATTCCCACCTAGGTGGCAGAGCCCACAGTCACTGGCCCTGCCTCCACACCTTTGGGGACACAGTTTCTTCTCTCTGGAGTGCACATCTGATTAGATGCTGCCGGGCCAGTGGAGGCTCACTTCCCCTTCAGGGGCTCATCTTTGACATGCCTGGAAACCAATTCATCCCTTGCTTTTTGCTAGCTAATATTAATATTTATGTTTTTGCTCATAAATTTAGTTCTCAACTATCTTTCAAGCCTCCTAAGAGCAACAGAGTGTGTCCCCTATAGCATTCAGGGGGGTACTGAACTCTCTACAACTCTCACTGATCTCGAGGCCTGAAGTTTTCCCTTAACTGTTTTTGGTGCCATCCCTGAGAGAGGAGACGTTTTGATGTGCCCAACTATTAACTTATTAAACTCTCAGCTTTGAAGGTTACTTAATCAGGGATCCCACGCCAGCAGGATGGAGTGAGGTGAGGACGTGTCCAGTCAAGAATGCTTCTATATTTTCTTATGATTCAGACAGATCTGCTCTGTCAGTTTCCCCTGGGGACACACGCCACAGGTCCTGCTTAGAAACGAGGTTGCTGGTGACTATTGACACATCCCGCAGGTAGGGCCTGGCCAGAGACAGAGCACCGGGTCTGTTGTAGGCCATGTGACAGTGTGGCAGTGAGCAGGTCACTAGTACTCCTGAGCCTCCGGATCCACTCGTGGACAGTGGAGGTGGCACCCACCTCCCTGCGTGGCTCTGAGGACTCAGCATACGTGCACGGAAACAGTTTGTGGACCACAGAGTGCTCTAAAAGTGTTTTGTGAGATTCAAACGCAAAGCAAAAAGATAAAATCTACCAGCGCACAAAGAAAGTAGGAAACTAGCTGAAATACCCACGGACTGATGAAGGGGCTGCGGCATGGTTCAGCAGACACAGGACAGTATTGGGAGCAGAAATATTTGCATCCTGCGCTGCCACCACTTACCCAGTGACTGTCGAGTCAAATGTCCTGTCTTCCTCAGTGTCCTCATCTGGAATCAGGGGTTGGACTAAAGGCCTGGAACATTCCAGCACATTCTCTGATTCTGATCCCTCAGTCCTCTCTTAAGAAGGGGGCACAATCAGCGATGACAAATAAAAAGGCAGAGTTTAATTCAATTTGCACTGCCTTTGGACATGGCCTTTGAGAAAGAATCAGCCCATTGTGAGGACGGCACACAGGGAGTAGAAGTTCTCCACCTGGGTGGCTCTAAGACATGACTCATGAACTTCTCCAAACCTGCTTTTCTGGAGAAATGGGGAAATCACATTTTGTCCTAACTCTTTACAGCCTGGTCACCTCAAAGGGTCAAGCAGAGGCTGCAGTGTGTCCACAGAACAGGTTTGGATAGGAAAACTTGCTCAAAGATGTGTCCTGGTCACCACCTCCCTGCCAATGGAAACGCTGCAGGTTGGATACACCCCTGGAGCAAAATTCCACCTCCTACAACACACAGGCCTGCCTTGCGTCCCTGAACCTGGTACACATTCCCACGCTGTGAGATTCTGCGTGTGCATGTTTTACACGCGTGTACGTGTGTATTGTGGGGGGGCGGCAGTGGCAGGGAGACTTCTGGGTCATCATAGACTCTGTTCCTCGTGGACAGAATTCTTCACAAGCTCTGAGATTATGTTTCTTGTAGACAAACAGAATCTTCTGATGCTCTTATTTCCAAGCTCAATATATTCTTGTTTCTTGTTTCCTTTAAAAAAAACTCAGGGAACCCACATACCCTCTAGCTTGACACTTAAATAAACCAACTCCACTTGGGATTACGTGAATAAGACAAGTCTCCTTTATGCGGAAGGGTTAACGACATGAGCTGTGTGCATATATGCCTTTATTCCTAAGGGTGGGAGGGTAGTTCTCAGGCAGCTCCTGCTCGGGGACCTGCCGCCGGCCCCTCCCTGGCTGCGCCGTGCTCTGCTCCTGAGCGTGGTCCTCCGCTCCTCTTTACCAGAAAAAGTTTCCTATTTGGAAAGAGAAGACGTTCTTTAGAAATTCTAGGTGTTCCATTCATCATTCCTACTGGCTACAATTCAGATCCCACAGCTCCCAGAGAAGCCCGAAACCAGCATCCAGTGTTGGTCTGTGTGGACATGCGGGGTCTCTGCCGTGTAGGGGTCCCCATGAAGTGCTTTGCCGGGCAGCCATCAGGTGGCCCTGCCTGCTCCTCGGCCCATAGTGGCGTCTACAGGTCACCTCTCACTGGGCAGTAACGGCCGAGCAGCCCGTACAGAGGTTGTCCCCGCACTGAAAGCCCCGCTCCGGATATAAGCCTGGGTTTTGTGAACTTTGGGGCTGCGTGGCACCCTTCCTCAGTGCTCTGCTGCTGTGGTGCATGGGGAGAAGGGGCCCAGGGGTGCGGCAGGAGTGGGGAGGGCTGGTGGGAATGTCGGCCCACGGGGAAGCCACCACCTGCTCACCCTGGATTCTGAGCCCCTGTAGGGCTTGTTAAAATAAGCGAATACACAAAACCCCAGATCCACCCAGGAAAGGAGAAGCAACTGACCTCCCACATGCCGTAGTGTGGGGGCTGTTTTCCAAGGGGATGTTCTGTCAAAGGAAGCACAGCTCCAGGGCCCTATGGTGCCCGACATGTTTTTTTTTTTGAGACAGAGTCTCACTCTGTTGCCCGGGCTAGAGTAAGTGCCGTGGCGTCAGCCTAGCTCACAGCAACCTCAAACTCCTGGGCTCAAGCGATTCTTCTGCCTCAGCCTCCCGAGTAGCTGGGA
>NW_012136636.1:8541114-8620164 GCF_000956105.1 Propithecus coquereli | reverse complement strand
CAAGTGCCACCATGCCCGGCTAATTTTTTCTATATATTTTTAGTTGTCCAATTAATTTCTTTCTATTTTTTTAGTAGAGACGGGATCTCGCTCTTGCTCAGGCTGATCTCGAACTCCTGAGCTCAAACAATCCGCCTGCCTCGGCCTCCCAGAGTGCTAGGATTACAGGCATGAGCCACTGCGCCCGGCTGGGCATGTTTTGAAATTCAGAGTTTCAGGCTTTCAGAGAGGCCACACACCACATAGATTACGATAGTGGGGTCACCACAGAAACATGACCGCCTCAATGACTGGCTGTTGACTATGGCATATGCAGCTGGCGGCAGCATCAGACCCCCTCCCATGGATGTGTGGCCCCTCCAACACCTGCCTTGGGGCCACTCATGTGTGACCTGCCTCAGGTGCAGACGGGTGAGTCCTGAGTGCTCCCTGTACCGGGCACTATGCTCAGCGCTCTGCAAACACCATCTCACTCCCTGCCCTCCATGAGTGCATGTGCAGAGGTGGGGTGGAGGAGTGAGTCCAGCCAGGCACCCTGAATCTGGGGTGCTGGAGTCACCCCCGTGATGCTTGGGGAGGCTAAGATGAGAGAGACAAGAGAGGCCAGGCTGAGACCCACAGGATCTGGGGACACCTGTGCAGGGACAGCAGAGACAGAGGCCACCTATAGACGGGGGTCTACAGAGGTGGGGGCCATGTGGATGGTCCTGGGCAGAGGACAGAGTGGGGGCGCTGGCTGAGTCAAGCTCCCCAAAACCCACCAGAGGACTCAGGGTGTGGTGGACGGGGCTGGTGCTCCCTCAAGGCCAGTCCACTGGGGGCCCGACCCTGCGATGTCTCAGCACTGCCAGGGGCTCAAACCCTGCAAGTCCCCGCTGTCACTCAAGGAGCCCCGAGGTGCCAGGTTGATCACAGGAGCCTCACTGAGTGCAGAGGCCACGTCTCTCGACGTTTGAGTCCTAGGAGACTTTGCCGTTCTCATTGCAGAGAGAGGCCAGGCCCAGGGAACTGGAACTGTAACAATGTCCCGTGTGAAATCCGTATCTAAAGCAGCAGATATCAGCCCAGATGACAGCACAGTCTGGTGAATGTGCAGCAGGTTGAACCACCATTAACTGTTCTTTCTGCGCTGCTTGTGTTGGACCCGTCCCTGCTGAGGAGGAGGAGATGCTGCCATGTTGGCCCAGGATTTCGTGGCTCCACAAAGTCAGAGCATGAGGGTCTGGGGGTTCCCTTCAGAGCAGCTTCTGGCCTGTGCCTGATGACAACTGTGTAGCAGGGAGGACTCCGGTGATGCGTCATGGGACTCTTCGAGTCAGCATTTTAAACAGCAGCTACACTGTGGACATTGGGGGCTGGTGGCAACACCTTACAGGCTGGAACTGTGGGGCACCCACGGCCCACTGCCGTGTAACTCCTGGGCAGAGCTTCTTGCCTCTACGGAGACAGACCCGAGAACCTAGAACAGCGCCCGGCTCGTGGTAGGTGCTTGAAAATCACGTCTGGTCCTGTGCTCAGGTCTACAAAGAGCCAACTGCATGGGGCTCAGCAACAGCCATTGGCCACAGCTGCAGGAGACCTTACTGACATCAGCGTGAAATTAATGGTGGGTGTCTTCAAAGTGCTGAGTGTTAGGCTGTGTAGACAGGTGTGTGGTGTGCAGACAGGCGTGTGGTGTGCACACGGGTGTGCAGGGTGCAGAGTGCTGGGGGGTGAGGGTCTGGGCCTGGCTTGGAAGCACTGTTAAATGACTGTGCACGTCCACCTCAGAGAGGACGGGAGGACAGGAGGCTGCCTGCCCACGGAGGACAGGTTTGGAGGTGTTCTGGGGAATCCTGGGGTTGGGGCAGAAGCCATGGGGTCTGGTGGGCCAATTGCGTAGCAGTGAGGAAGTAGTGGAGCATCTGGAAGGGCATGGGAAGGGCAGGGCAGGGTCCCCGCCCCATGTGAGGGCGTGGAGGAGACTCAGCCAGGTAGGGCCTCCTGACTGGGGTGTGGGGCCTTCCTGGGCCTGACCACCAAGGACCAGCACCCGCTGTGAGACCACCACGAGCGCATGTGACGGCCCGCAGAGCCCTGACTACTCCTGGGCTAGGAGAGCTCTCTTGGTGACACGGCCATGATGGGGACTCCCGTGGTCTGTGGGGGGCTGAGCTCAGCCTGCACCTCCTGCAGCAGTCACACCTGTCCTGAGTGTTTACTTCTCCTCAGCCCCCGGGGAAAATCACAGAACAAGGAGACACTTATCTATTAGTTCAATTTACCTGTAGATCTTCTCATATTTTCAAGGATTTTGTACAGAACTGATAGTCTTTCATATTGATCAGCTCTTGAATTCTTTGTTCCTGTGGGAAAACAGTAAGTGTAACGGCCAAGCTAAGGCAGGACCCCGAACTTCTTTTCCTTTCAACTTCAGAGAACTGCTGACCCTGAGACAAACAGCCTCTGGTCTCAGAGCCCTGAATGGTGGGGCTGTGCCTTCCCTGGCCAAGAAAGTGTGGCTGGAGTCTTGCATCTGCACACTTTCTCTGTGTCTTCTCTGGAGACTCTTGGGAGACTCTCATGTGGCACTGTTTTGTCCATTATGTGCAGTGGTGATCCCTGGTTCCCACTGTGGGCCAGATATTCCTGGCCGCTTGAGCTGCTTCCCTGGGACCTGGATACACACTTTCTCCCCCAGGCCAGGCCCTGGCCACTGCACCTCGGAGGGTGGGGGCTCATGTCCGAGCAGCCGGCCTGGGAGGTGCCTGCCCTTCTCTCAGGGAAGTGGGTGCCATCCTCACCACATCGTGCAGGGAGCGCCCATCCTTTCTTTGCTCTTCCTACTCTCAGGGCATGTTGGGAAGACCCACCTCTCTTTAGTTTTCCCAAAACTCTGTACAACTTGGAAAACTTAAAAATACTGTTAAGTTTAGTATATTTATTGAACACATGAATAATAACTATTTATGACTGGTCTGGCTCGCTCAGTCTCTGACTTCTTGGAAAACAAGGACCTCCATTTGTCTATCTAGCACCCGGCAGGTGCTCAGTAGCTATTATTGAGTGAATGAATCTTTTGTCAACATTAATGTTAATAGCAAATTAATGTTATAGCATAAAATATGTATAAATTTACATAAATTTACTCCCATAGGGTACTTAGATTTTAACAGATCCCAAGGTCTTAAACTGAAGTTTAGGCACAGCCAATATGTCAGGAATGGTGTTATGGACCACGGGATTTTTCAGACACTTGGAAGTCACAGGTCACACGGGAAGTTGGGTATTCTGACAACAGGGAAGAGAAGATGTTTGCAGATCCATTAGCCTTTGCTGCTTCAGGTTTTAAAAATATTAATCTAAATTATTTTAAGGTTCTCAATTTATATTTTTAATAAGTATCACAAGCCCATGGCACTATTTCCAAACTTTAGAAAAGACTTTCAATGAAAAATAAAGCTGTTTCCAATAGTTGACCCCTCATTAGCAGTTTCCTCCTGTGGACCACAATCATTATCTGTTTCTTGTATGTCTTCCTGAGGGTAATCTGTACCATAGAAATTGTCACCGATTTCAAACTTGTGCTGAATATTTAAAGCCACACTTACTTAATATTTTTAAGAGGAAATTGCTTAGAAAATTTTGGCAGATAATTCAGGTTAACTGATTTGTGGAAACATATTCATCAATTATAATAATTATATCAATTATAAAATTATATTTTATAAAATTATTTTTGTTTTTGGTTTGCTTATTTGTGGAGTATAATCTCTAGCCTGTGAACTCCAGGGATCCCACATCATGGTCACACTTATGTGGTCCCTATGTGTGTGGTTTCATGTGACCATCAACACATCTGTGAGGCTCGTGGGTAATTTTTAGTCTCCATTTACAAATGAGGCCCGCATGAGGAAAAGCAGCCTGCCTGAGGCCACGGAGTTGGTGCATGGCTGAGCTGGGAAGGAACATGGGGGTCCTCACCTCTGGCCTTGCTCCTTCTCTCAGGGTTGAGATCCAGAGCTCCAGGGTTCTCAATGGAACCACATGGATAAAACTCTAGTATTTGAAGTTTTATGTCTGGAAAGGATGGAGTAACATGGACCAGATTTATCCTCCCAATTTTATTTAAAGACAGAAAAAGAATATATGAAACAATGTGTCATACATCACACAACAGGCAGCAAAGGCCAGTGATCCCTGAGAGATGGAAAACAATTGAGCAAAATCCCATGATTGCTCCGGGGAGAGTTTCCTAGGGAAAACTTCCCAGGGAGAGTTTCCAGGTCAGCAAAGCTCAGGGGTCTCAATATGTTGGGTAGAAGGTGTTGGGAGTTTGTAAAGGCCCAAGCAGCTAAAGTCCAAAGGAGAAGGAGGGAGAGAGACAGAGAGAGAGAGAGAGAGAGAGAGAGAGAGAGAGATTGAGAGACATTGAGAGGGATCCAGAGATCCACAGAAGGTTGCCTTGAGTCTTCAGCTGAACACTGGTCAGTGAGTGGCTATAAGAAAACTACCCAAGGATGGAAATAACAACCTCAATGGAGAGGCAGAACAACATCCAGAGCTCACATAGGCCAGAAATAGTATTGCCACCAGTAAACATACACCAAAACCCCTCATAATAATGGCATGTTAGGTAGAGCATTCAGAATTATATTGCCTCAGTAGTGGGGAATATTAGACTTAGAATAAATACTGCCTGTTTCCATCCAACAATACTTAAAAGCAAGCCTCAAAAGGAACAAACTGCTTCAAAGTAACTTTGGGTAAAAGAACAGGAAGAATAATATTTTTAAAAATACAAAAATATCCAATACACAACAAAGTAAGATTCACAATGCGTGGCATTCAAACAAAAATTACCAGTCATGCAAATAAGCAATAGAATATCATCTATAATAAGAAGAAAAAGAAATTTATAAAAATTGACTCAAAATGAAGCAATGGTAGAATTAGAAGGCAACGATATTAAAAGTTTTTTAAAACTATATACTACATGTTCAAGAAGCACAGATTGGCAGATTAGATAAAAAACCAAAGCCCAACTGTATGCTGCCTGTAACAAACCGACTTTAAATATAAAGACAAAAATAGGTTAAAAGTAAAATGTTGGAAAAAGATGCTAACAGTAATCAAAAGAAAGCTGAAGTGGCTACTTAAATTTCAGGCAAAGTATGTTTAGGAGCAAAGAATATTACTAGGAATAAAAAGAGTCATTTCTTAATGTTACAGATATAATTTATGAAGAAGACATAACAACCCTACATGACTATGCACATAATAAAATAGCTTCAAAGTGCATAAAGCAAACATTGCTAAAACTAGAAGGAGCAATGGAAAAATCTACAATTACGGTTTGAGATTTCAACACCGCCTTCTCAATAACAACTTGAATTAGAAATTCAACGGGATATAGACTTGAACAAAGCTAGTAACCTACTTGTTCTAATTGACATTTATAGAACAGTCCACCCACCAACAGTATAATTCACATACTGTTCAAGTGCACATGGAATATACGTTAAAATGTTAGGTAGATAGCAAAGATTCTGGGTCTCCTAGGGAGAAAGTGGGTGCTATTGCAGTTTGTCCCCTCCCCAAATGGGCTTTCAGAGAGGCTTATGGGAGATCCACATACACAGTAAGGCTCAGGTCATATAACTAACAATTGTCCATCAAGTGATTCCATGGTGACATCTGAGCCATAGGGAGGTCCCTATCTGGACACTATAAAACAAGACCCAGACCATAACCAAGCTTGTTCTCTTTTGCTACAACAGTGGGTCTGGTCATCATCTATGGAGGTTTGCTCTGTAAACCTATATTTTGCTCTTGCTCTATAATCCTATCTTTCTCTCCTCAATAAACCTCATTTTCGTGCTTGCCTTTCTTTGGTGTGTCTGGTCGTTCTTCAGCCACGAGTGCACCAAGAACCAACATTTCAGACTGTGACCCAACAAAAGTACACTATATTCTGGGCCATATTTGAAGTTTTAAAATGCATTTAAGAAGATCTAGGAAAAAATGGTGGACTAATGGTGTCCTTCTGGCTCACTGCTCCCAGAGAAGGAGGTGAAGAACTTGGACAGCTACACACAAGTGGATCACTCCCTCCAAAAACAGTGTTGTGAATCTGCAGAGAAACAGTGTAGGATACACAGTTCAGAAAAGAAGGTGAAAGGGAGATATGTTCGCAAAGACTGGAGAGTGTAAGAAATACTGTAGGGAATAAGTGCGGGAGGGCCGCGCCCACCCAGCCAGCCAGCACAGTGCAATCTGACCCACAGGAGGACACCCAGCTGCCCCACAGACCTCCACACCCATTCAGCACGGGACACGACTGAAGGTGGCAAAAAGTTGTGGCACAGTATGACAGCCCTGTGGAGAGGAGACAATAGCAGGAAACATTTTGAACTCTCTGGTGCTCTGTGCTGGGACTGCACTGGTCAGGGAGGGACTGGTCTGAGGGGTTACTTCCCGTGACCATGACTGCTCAAGGGAGTTTGGAGACAGGCACCTTGCCTCTGGTGGTCAGCGGGACCAGAGCACAGGAAGTGAACACTGAAAAGGGGGCTCTGCTCCTGGAAACCACTGGTGATTCAGCCGACTCAGGGTGGGACAAAAAGAGCAGGACCCTCTGCTAGGCAGACGTGAGACTGTAAGACTGCGATGCAAAGGTGACAGCTGGCGGCCTGTTGACTCAGCCCGCTGGACCAGCTTCTGCCAACTCCTGAATGGTTGCCTGAACACTAGCTCTCCAGGGGTGGGAGGCTGCCATATTTGGAGTCCCCAGCCTGGAGACACTACAGCACATGGCAGTTTTAGGCAACACCCCTCCCCTAGCCCGGGGACTTTCATGCCAGGTGCAGCAGGCTCCAGTCTTAGAGATGGAGAGAAGCAAGAAAAGCCACTTTCTCTGTTTGACTGGCGTGAATCTGCGGGACTTTGGTGCTGAAAAATAGTCGGTGACTTGTTGATTCTGCACATCGGACTGGCTTAGATCATCTACTAAGAATATAACTCCAGGGTTTGCTCTCTGGGTCCAGGCAGCCTCCAGCATTGGGGTTTGTGGACAGGGAAGAAAAACCTCGCCAGAGACTTCAGCGACTGCACCAATTGACACCTCCCATCAGGGGCAGTTCTTCAAGTGTGGTGGAAGAGCCCTGAACAACATATTAACAACTCCCCCTAGTAGTAGATCAAGCAACCATAGAAGCAAACATACCCAGGCTTGCACACACAAGCTGCGATTGATCTTGCCCCTACCTCCACCTTAAGGGGGAAAAGGGTTCAAGCAACCCTTTGAGTGGCAAGGCCCCTCTATAAGGTTGGGGCATTTGCGTACCCATCCAGGGGACAAGAGCGTACCACAGAGACATCAGATTACCTCAATAACTGGCTCTTCCATGCAACCTACAATCAATGACAGAGAGTATAACCCCATAGTTTAACACAATGCCTTCCATCTCAAGCTATTAGAGGGCAGTGGAGTCATACCCACAAGTGAAATCCACCAGCTTGGAGCTTAAGCTGGGGGAACAAACTCACTAGTCTCCGTTGTCAAGAGGTGAAGACAACACAGGTAACAAAACTTGCTAAAATGCCCCTAAGGCAATACAGGACCAGCATGCCTCTCTCCAACACTGTCAAGGAATGACCCTTGGGGACTTGGAGATAGGGCCATAAACCAATCCTAGCACCCCTAGTTCTTGACCAAGAAATCTTATGAGAAATAATCAGTGAAAGAATGCAGGAAACATGGAAGATCAGAGAGAAAACACTCCCAAAATAAATCATTAGATCCTCAACAATGGATACCAACTTAAATGAAATGATTAAAATGACAGAGGAAGAATTCCAAATATGAATTATAAGAAGACTCAGTGGAATTGAAGAGAAAATGGAAACCTAACACAAAGAAGCCATGAGAACAATACAGGAAATGAATGAAAAATTCTCTGAAGATGTTGAAGTATTATGAAAGAATCAAACAGAAATACTGGAAATGAAAGAGGCATTCAAGGAATTATAAAACACAGTGGAAAGCCTTAAGAATATGGCAGATCATACAGAGGAAAGAATCTCAGAGCTTGAAGATAATGCCTATGTGCTAAACAAATCAGATAAAGAAAAAGAACACAGAAGCAAGAGATATGAACAAAACATACAAGAAATGTGGGATTATGTGAAGAAACCACACATAAGAATTATAGGCATCCTGGAGAGAGAAGAAGAAAATACACAAGGGCTAGAAAATCTATTTCTTGGAATACTGGAGGAAAACTTACCTGGCCTGGCCAGAAATCTAGATACCCAGGTACAAGAAGCACATAGAACTCCTGGGAGAATCATTGTGAAAAGGCAATCACCATGTCACATACTTACTAGGTTGGCCAAAATAAACATGAAAGAGGCAATTCTTTGAGCAGTAAGATGAAAACAGCAGATAACCTACAAAGGAAAACCTATCAGACTAACTGCAGACTTCTCAACTGAAACCTTACAAGCCAGAAGGAACTGGGGACCCATCCACAATCTTCTAAAATAGAATAATGGCCAAGCTAGAATTCTTTATCTGGCAAAATTAAGCTTCATCTATGAGGGAGAAATAAAGACTTTTCCAGACAAGCAATTACTGATGGAATTTGCGAAAACCAGACCTGCCCTGCAGTAAGAACTCAGACCTTCATTATACACTGAACAGTGCAATAGACACCCACCAATGTAAAAATCACTCAAGAGTGAAAGTCCAGAATGCTGATTCCACAATGGCCCAAGAGGTAAAACAAAACAATAATAATTTATCCAACAGTATGAACAGAAATCTAACCCAAATATCAATGCTCTCAATAAATGTGAATGGCTTGAATTGTCCACTGAAGAGACACAGACTGGCTGAGTGGATAAAAAAACACAAGCCAAGTATCTGCTGTCTCCAGGAAACGCATTTTACCCACAAAGACACTTTCAGACTCAAGGTGAAGTGTTGGGAAACAAACTTCCAGGCAAATGGAAACAAAAAGAGAGCTGTGTAGCTATTCTTATATCGGATAACATGAACTTTAAAACAGCAAAAGTAAAGAAAGACAAAGATGGTCACTATATAGTGGTAGAGGGAAAAATCCAGCAAAAAGACTTAACAATTATTAATGTTTATTCACCTGACAGAGGAGCGCCCAGATACATAAAGCAAATCCTGTTTGATCTAAATAACATGATAAACAGTAATGCCATAGTAGTTGCAATTCCAAGACCCCACTGAATGAACTGGACAGATCCTCCAAGCAGAAAATAAGCAAAGAAACAATGGCCTTAGAGAGAGCTCTAGAACAAATGGATCTAACAGACATCTACAGAACATTCCACCCAAATAAAACTGAATATACATTCTTCTCATCTGCTCATGGAACTTTCTCTAAAATTGATCACATTCTAGGCCACAAATCAGACCTCAACAAATTTAAAAAAAAACCAGAAATTATACCATGTATCTTCTCTGACCATAGTGGAATAAAATTAGAGGTCAATTCCAACAGAAACCCTCACCACTTCACAAAGTCATGGAAATTAAACAATCTATTGCTGAACGAGTATTGGATCAAGGAGAAGATACAGTTGGAAATCAGAAGATTCTTCAAACTAAATGATAATGGGGACACAAGTTTTCAAAATCTGTGGAATACAGCAAAAGCATTCCTGAGAAGAAAACTAATAGCATTAAATGCTCACATCCAAAAGACAGAAAGCTCACAAATCAACAAACTAATACACTGTCTCAAGGAATTGAAAAAAAAAAAAAAAGAGCAAATCAATCCTAAATGTAGCAGAGGAAAAGAAATAACTAAGATCAGAGCAGAACTAAATGAAATCAAGAACAAAAGAACTATACAGAAGATTAATAAAACTAAAAGTTGGTTTTTCAAAAAGATAAACAAAATTGACAGCCCTCTTGCTAGGTTGACAAGAACTAGAAAGGAAAGGATTCTCATAAGCTCAATTAGAAATGAAAAAGGAGAGGTCACTACAGACATCATGGAAATACAAAACGTTATCTTTGAATACTGTAAAAATCTATATGCCCCAAAACTACAAAATGTGGAGGAAATGAACAAATTCTTACAAACATATAACCTCTCTAGGCTCAATAAGAAAGAAATAGAATTCCTGAATAGACCAATATTAAGCACAGAATTTGAAGTAGCAATTAAAAATCTTCTAACAAAAAAAAAGTCCTGGACCAGATGGGTTCACACCTGAATTTTACCAAACTTACAAAGAAGAACCCAAATCTATATTGCAGAAATTGTTACACAATATTGAGAAAAACGGTACCCTCCCCAATTCATTCTATGAAGCCAAGTATCACCTTGATACCAAAGCCAGGAAAGTACACAACAAAAAAAAGAAAACTACAGACCAATATCCCTCATGATATAGATGCAAAAGTTCTCAACAAAATCTTAGCAAACCATATTCAACAGCACATCAAAAAAATAATTTATTACGGCCAGGTGGGCTTTATCCCAGAGATGCAAGGATAGTTCAACATATGCATATCTATAAATGCAATCCACCACATAAATAAAAGCAAGAAAAAAGACCATATGATTCTCTTAGTAGATGCAGAAAAAGCATTTGACGAAATCCAGCACACTTTTATGATAAAAAATCTTAAGAAAATAGGCTTAGAAAGGGACATACCTTAAAATTATTAAAGCAATATACAATAAACCCACAGCCAATATCATATCGAACAGGGAAAATTTGAAAGCATTCCCACTTAGAATTGGAACTAGACAAGGTTGCCCACTATCTCCACTTCTATTCAACACAGTGTTGGAAGTCCTTGCCGGAGCAATCAGACAAGAGAGGGAAATTAAGGGTGTTCAAATGGGGGAAGAAGAGATCAAACTCTCATTCTTTGCTGATGATATGTTATTATATCTAGAAAATCCCAAGGATTCAACCAAGAGACTCCTGGAATTGATAAATGAATTCAGTAAAGTCTCAGGATACAAAATCAGTGCACACAAATTAGTGGCATTCATATACGCCAATAACAGTCAAGCTAAAAATCAAATCAGAGATGCAACACCTTTCACAATAGCATCAACAAAAATTAAATATTTAGGAATATATTTAATGAAGGAGGTGAGACATCTATGTAGGGTGAACTGCGAAACACCGAGAAAAGAAATTTTAGAATATGTAAACAGATGGAAAACCCTACCAAGCTCATGGATTGGAAGAATCAATAATGTTAAAATGTTCATACTACCTAAAGTGATCTACAGAATTAATGCAATCCCTATCAAAATACCATCATCATTCTTTACAGATCTAGAAAAAATAATTCTATGCTTCGTATGGAACCAGAGAAGACTTTGTATAACCAAAGCAATCTTAAGCAAAAAAAAAAAAAACAAACAAAAAAAACAAATTGGGAGGCATCAGTCTACCAGACTTCAAGCTTTACCAAGGCTATAGTAACCTAGACAGCATGGTACTGGCACAAAAAAAGAGATACAGACCTTTGGAACAGGACTAAGAACCCAGACATAAAACCACTCTCATGTTGTCATATAGTCTTTGACAAGGCAAACAAAAATATACATCGGGGGAAAAGAATCTCTATTCAATAAATGGTGCAGGAAAATTGGATAACCACATGCAGAAGATTTAAACTGGATCTGAACCTCTCACCTCGCACAAAAATCAACTCATGATGGATAACAGACTTAAACCTAAGGTATGAAACCTTAAGAATTCTAGAAGAAAATGTTGGAAAACTCTTATAGACATCTTCCTAGGCAAAGAATTTATGAAGAAAACCCCTAAAGCAATCACAGCAGCAACAAAAATAAATAAATGGGATCTGATCAAATTAAAAAGCTTCTGCACAGCAAAGGAAACTATCATTAGAGCGAATAGACAATCTACAGAATGGGAAAAAATTTTCGCATGCTACAAATCCGATAAAGGGCTGATAACTAGAATCTATATAGAACTCAGGAAAATCAGCAAGAAAAAAATCAAACAACCCCATTAAAATGTGGGCAAAGGACATGAACAGAAACTTTTCAAAAGAAGACAGACTAATGGCCAACAAACATATGAAAAAATGCTCAACATCTCTAATCATCAGGGAAATGCAAATCAAAACCACAATGAGATACCACTTAACTCCAGTGAGAATGGCCTTTATCAAAAAATCCCAAAACAACAAATGTTGGCAAGGATTTGGAGAGATAGGAACACTCTTAACACGGCTGGTGGGACTGCAAACTAGTACACCCTCTATGGAAAGTGATATGGAGATACCTCAAAGAACTAAAAGTAGAACTACCATTTGATCCAGCAATCCCACTACTGAGTATTTACCCAAAGGAAAAAAAGACATTCTATAATGAGGACATCTGCACTAGAATGTTTATAGCAGCACCACAATTGCAAAGATGTGGGAACAACCCAAGTGCCCATCAATACATGAGTGGATTGATAAAATGTGGTATATGTATACCACGGAGTTCTACTCAGCCACAAAAAACAATGGTGATCTAGCACCTCTTATATTATCCTGGATGGAGCTGGAGCCCATTCTTCTAAGTGAAGTATCACAAGAATGGAAAAATAAGCACCACATGTACTGATCATTAAATTGGTACTAATTGATCAACACTTATGTGCACATTATGGAAGTAACATTCGTTGGGGATCAGGCAAGTGGGAGTGGGGAGGAGGGAATGGGTAAATTCACACCTAATGGGTGCAGTGTGTGATGTCTGGGGGTTGGGCACGCTTGTAGCTCTGATTCAGGTGGTGCAAAGGCAATTTATGTGACCAAAATGTTTGTACTCCCACAATATTCTGAAATAAAAAAAAAATAATAAACAAATAAATAAATACGTCAATAAAAAAAGGAAACTCTGGGGAAAAAGGAATGTACAAACTAAAATGATAGAATTTCTGGGAAATAATGATAATAAAACACTATACATGAGAATTTGAGGACATTTCAAGATGCACAGCACAAAGCACTTACTAGTAAAATGAAAAAGTAAAGATTTACTCAGGTCTAAAAATTAGAAACAGAGCATCAAAGTGAACTGTAAAAGAGCATAAAGAAGGAGACATTGGTAGCAAAGGCAGAAACGAATGTGGTGAAGGACAGAACACAAGGGGCTAATTAATATTTCAAACCCTGGATTGCAGAAAGATTAAAAAGCTAAACAAACCACTTCTTCTTGATGAACAAGAAAGGTTAGGCATAAATTTACAAGATAAGAAATTACTAAGGGAAAATAATAGTGAAAACAAATGAAATTATAAAAATTATGGGATGATTTAAAGACTTCTATGCAAATACATTTGAAAACCTAGAAGAAATGGATAATTTTCTAGGGAAATATCAATGGCCAAAATTGACCCCATTTGATTAAGAAACCTAAATGAATCACTTTTCCTAGAAGAAATAAAGAAAGTTATAAGGAGTTACCCCAGTAAAAAGCACCCAGATAAGAAGCTTTCACAGGACATCTCTAATGAATCTTAAAAGACCAGATGTTTCCAGTGCTTTATAAATTTTCCTAGAGGATCAAAAGGGAAGGAAAAAATTTTCTAATTCTTTCTTATAAAGCCAGAATAACATAAATATCCCTACATGATAAAGATAGTAAAAAATAAAAAAAAAAACCCTACAGACCAATGTCACTTGTATATTGGATTCAAAAACACTAAATAAAATATTGGCAAGCACAATCCAATACCATCTTAAGAAAATAAACAAAATGACCACTCGGGATTTATTTCAGAAAGGCAAGGATGGTTTAGTATTAGAAAACCCATTAATATCAATCACTAGGTTAATAGATCTTAAGAAATGTGATTATCTCCAAAGATGATAGAAAAGACTTTCACAAAATGTGAAAGACCTGATGGATGCTTTATTTATGTGCTAACATATGTACACCTCTGCACTAAAGCCGGAATGTTACTTATTGGATGTGCGCTAGAGGCGTGCCTGTCACAACCAGGCAAGAGTGCTCACTAACTCTGCTACTATTAAACATCATCCTAGATATATTACCCCATGCAACTAGGCAAGAGAAATCAATGAGAAGCATAAAAATTGGTAAAGAAGAAGACAACTATTTCCACTTAATAGATAATAATATAGTGGATCTGGAAAATCCTAGATAATCAACAATAAAACTAAATCAAACAATAAAAGAATTCAATAAGACAACAGAAAAAAAATTAACCTACTGAAATCAACAGCCTCCATTTACAAAAGTAAAAACCAGTCAAAGCACAAAATGATAGAAAAAATCTTATTCATAGTAGCCACAAAGGAGAATGAATACTTATGAATAAACTTACCATAATAGTGTAGCACCTATGTAAGGAAAATTTTTAAATACTTCTGAAAGATAGGAAATAAGAAGGAACAATGAAAAGATATCACCTCTTCTTACAACAACTCAACATCATAAAGATATCAGTTTTCCTAAATTATTTACTTACAATAAAAATAAATTAATTATTTATATGTAATGCAACCCCAATAAAAAATACCAACAAGCTTAAAGAAATTCGACACATTACTAAAAAAATGCAAAAATAATCAGGAAAACACTGGAAAAAAAAATTAAAAGGGGGAACTAAAGTATATCCCAGAGGTTAAAATACACTTTAAATAAAATAATTTGGTGCTGACACCTTAACAGATGAATGGAACAGAGGAATATGATACATGGCCCAGAAAAGACATTCATGCATATGGAAATTTAGTATAAAATATAGTAAGTGTGGCTTTCTAAGTCATGGGGGAAAAAATGGACATTTCAATAAATTATCCTGGATAACTGAGTAGCCATTTGTAAAAAGATAACACTAGACACACCCACACCACACCCAAACATAAATTCCAAATGGATCAGAGATCTAATATAACAGATGACGCTCTAGAAATACTAGAGGGAAACATGGAAAATTCATCTTAAACCTCAGTGTAGGGAAAGACTTTCTAGGTACGGCTCAAAAGCTAAAAGACTATAAAAGATTGATAATTGTGACTACACAAAAAATGAAATTTTTGCATGCAAAAATTATAAACGTAGTCAAAATTCAACTGACAAACTCAAAAAAAATATTTGCAACATACATACATCTCAAAGTTCTAATATTCTTAAAATATAAAGAACTCTTAGAAGTAGAGGATAAAAGACCAAAAATCTAGTAGAAAATGAGAAAAGGGCATGAGCACAACATTTACAAAAGTGATACAAAAATGGTCCTTAATCATATGTGATGTTCAAACTCACTAATAATTAGAGAATTGTGAATAAAAGCAACACTGAAATACCGCTCCTCCCCATAAGACTGGTGAACATTTAAAAGTACAACACATCTGGGGAGGCTGCAGGGAGAGGCCCCTTCGCCCTCCCGGGCCATGCTCTCTCCCAGGACACCCCCACCTGGGCAGAGGTGACCAGGGACAGGTACCTTTGCTGGAAGTTGTCGTCTCGAGGCCAGAAGACAATTGTGGGCCCTGGTATTTCTGAGGATCAGTGACGTAGAGATTCTCATTAGCACTGGCTTCTGTAATGAAAACGTGGAAAAAAAGTGGGGGAAATTTTATTGATGACACACTTATAAACCTTTGGTCACTTATTTTAGAATGTTAATCTGAAATGCTACCATTTTCAAGTTTTATTTGAAATGTGCTTTGGAAAGTCAATATGCAAACACAGAGTCAGGCCTCATCTGACTGTTAAAACTGCATCTTCGGCTGGGCGCGGTGGCTCACACCTGTAATCCTAGCTCTCTGGGAGGCTGAGGTGGGCGGATCGTTTGAGCTCAGGAGTTCGAAACCAGCCTGAGCAAGACCGAGACCCCGTCTCTACTAAAAATAGAAAGAAATCAATTGGACAGCTAAAAATATATAGAAAAAATTAGCCGGGCATGGTGGCGCATGCCTGTAGTCCCAGCTACTCGGGAGGCTGAGGCAGGAGGATCGCTTGAGCCCAGGAGTTTGAGGTTGCTGTGAGCGAGGATGACGCCACGGCACTCTAGCCTGGGCAACACAGTGAGACTCTGTCTCAAAAAAAAAAAAAATGCATCTTCACTCACTCACTCATCTTTTGAGCCAGCCATCCCAATTCTGAACATTTACACTGGAGATGCATTTCAACAACGTGGAAATACTTCTGCACCAGGCTATTCACTGTGTGAGCATCACTGCATCTCCTGGCTCTGTCTGCGAGACGGCCTAGTGCTATGACGGGCCCCTGACCCAGCCCCGGGTTCCTAAGAACACTTCTTCGGTACCAGAAGCCGAACCCGGGGCCTGGGCCAGGGAAGCACAAGAGGGGCCTGCAACATCTACTGGGGCCAAGAGGCCAGGCGGTGCTCACAGGGAATGGGCTGTCACCTGGGCAGTAGAGCCACTGGGAGGGGCCCCAAGGCCAAGTCTAATGACAAGGGCACCCAAATCAACAATGGCACTAGTGTTTTACAGCCCGTAGGATATAGGCGATATGGATGAGCCTATGTGGATATTGATAAATAACTGAATAAATAAATAAACAGGGGAGAAGGGGAAGCTCTTTCTTAAAGCAGAACCCCGATTAATGCACAGAGAAGGGGTGGACACTACCCCAACCACCAGGCACTTTGCACAGTGAGTCAGACAAAGTTGGAGGTAGTAGAAATATTAGATTTAAGTAGAATCATATTCTTGTTTAAGCTGGGAAAATATCTAGTTCAGTCCTTCCAAACACCAGAGGCTGCTCCCTGGGGAGGACTATTTGGGGAATGGATTGAAATGCACATTC
Source organism: Propithecus coquereli (assembly GCF_000956105.1). NCBI lineage: Eukaryota > Metazoa > Chordata > Mammalia > Primates > Indriidae > Propithecus > Propithecus coquereli. Next base: position 8,603,350 of record NW_012136636.1, on the reverse strand, counting down.
TTGGGCCCCTACAGAGATGCTCCAGGGCCCTGGACTTTGTATGTAATAAGATCCCCTCCCAGTGCCAGACCACCATCAGGCTCTGGAGCCATGATCTGGGCCTGCATGTAGGGCACACCGCGGATGGCCTATATGTATGTCCTGTGTACGCACACGCGCCCTTTCTTGTTTTTAATCTCTAGGGTAAGAGAAGATATATCACCACCATGGGGTTCAACCTTCTCACCCTCCGAGCTTTGGCACACTTTTTTTTCCAGCAAACTCATCTGTTGGAGGAAGGCTTTTCCTCACTCCTGGGGGAACCCTGGGGGGACACTCTGGCTCTCTTTTCCCACACCCCACTCCCCAGGGAAGGAGAAGAGACTTGGCTGAAGGTTTGTGGGAAGGGACCAGGCAGCGCCGTCTTCTCCCTCCGCACGTCTGCCCTCCTGCGAGGCAGCGCTTCAGCTGTGCTCCTCTGGACTGCGGTTTTCCAGGGGGGCCCGACAGGCAGGGGATGGGGGAGCTGGGGGCTCCCCAGCCCCACAGAAACCTGGGAAACCTGCCTAACTGGGTGAAGGAGCCGCGTTCTCCACCCAAGCGTTTTGCCCTCCGCAAAGAAGACCTTCCCACTGCACCTGCCTCGCTCCCGTCTCTCCCGTTACCCCTGAACTCAGGCAGCGGTCATTGCCGGGCTGCATTTACCCTTATTGGAAATTTTGTCCTCATTGCTAGAAGAGAAGTATAAATTTCCTAATAATTCGTGATAATTCTCAGACCCGCCAGGTTGATAATTGTCGTCAGTACTAGCATCTTCAATGAAGAACATGGAAAAAACGGATAAAAGTTTTCTTGATTACACATTTGTGAACATTTTTGGCCCATATTTTATTTTACAATGTTGGGTTGGAATGCTAATACAGTTTGCAAGTTCTCTTTGAAAATATGCATTGGAAAGTTAATCTGCAAACAGAGTCAGGCGTCATCTGAATGCCTTGAACCCAACGGTTTGGGCCTCGGCAGATGTCGGGTGAACTAATCCTAGGAATTGAAATTTACATCTGGATGCAAAAATCTCAAGAAAATGCTGAACTTCCTGCTGCTAATGCATTTTCATGTACTGCTTGGAGATTTCTGGTACTCAGTTCTCCAGGAATATGTGCAATTATAGGGTTAAAAAAGGATATACTCACTTTTCCCGTTGGGTACACTTGTTGTTAATGTTGATGCCATACTTGGTGTTTGAAGTAATACTGATTTATTCGGCTCCAAAATCTCCTGGACTAGAATTTCATCTTGGGAAAAGCACAAGAACACGTTAGAGCCAGCAATGCGGGGCTCACACCATTCTCTCCGCGTGCACCTAAGGCTTCTGTGAACATGGTGAATAGAAATAGGGACTCAAGGAGCTCAGTGGATTTGGTACTTGACTTTCTACTGAACTTTGTCTGGGCTGGGCAGGCTGCTGCCTCCCTGAGCATGTTCAGAACAATCGAGACTGTGCGGACACCCTGGACCACAAGTATGGCCCCCCGAGAGATCCGACGCTGGATGCCTGGCCCCAGATGTGGCTGTAACCCTCTGTCCTGCCCAGTGGTCATCTGTCCCATCTCTGAGACTCTCCCCACGCTGTCCTCATGTAGGAGTGAGCATCTCTCCTGATTTCCACATACATGTGGACTTATTTTCTCCCTTTGCATTCTTGCGACCTCTCCGAGGAAGCTTTTAGCACAGAGTCCTGGACTTTGTGTCCGACAGACCTGGCCCACATCCAGGCTCTGCTCTCACCAGAACGTGACCTTGGACAAGTCCCTTCACGTCTGTGATCCTGAGCTTCCTATCTGTAAAACGGGGCTGTATATTTGTCTCGTGGGCTTTTGTGGTGCGGAAAGCAATCAACACGGTGACTGGACATGGGGGAAGCTAAATAAATGGCCTTGGAGAGCTGCCACTGACTCGATGGCAATGGTCCCACCAACCCACCACCAGGCCGTGGCTCTGGATGGCACAGCCTGGAGTCCCGTGGGTGACCAGCCAGTCCTGGTTTGCCTGGGACCCTCAGGTTTTAGCTCAGGAAGTCCTGCATGCAGAGCCCCTTGGCCCTGGGCAAATTGGACGGCTGGTCACCCCAGCACTGGCTCATGCAGGACACAAGAGCACAGGGGAGGAGATTGAAAATGTCACTGGGAACGGAAATGTCACCAACACATATGAGGAAAACGCTTCCTCCACTGGCTCTTGGTGTCCTACCCAGCAGCCACATGCTTCTCCCTCCTTGCTCACAGAATCTGGATTTTGGGGGGGCAAGGCGTGCACCCTGGGTGCACTTTCAAGGGCCCCTGTAGCCAGGTGGCTACAGGACGTGCAAAGGTACACATCAGGGTGTCGGGGCATGCACTGAGGGTGGACGGGCCCCAGGCAGGCAGAGGCAGGGCCTCAGCTGAGCAGCACAAACAAGTGGGTGCTCCTGGCTGCTGCCTGAACTGCTGGGCCGAGTCTGCCTCCAGTTACCCACGACATTGCTGGGTCACTCTTGTCCAGGGGGATAGGCTGTGTCTGCAACTCTCCCTCTCTAACAAACTGCACTTGAGGTCCCAGACCTGGCCCACGTGAACCAATCTGCTCCGTGCAGGAAGCTGGGAGTGGCCTCCCAGGGACACCAAACTCTGTGAGCCACAGATGTCCTGAAAAGTCCTTGAAATGGATGGAATACAGGCCAGCTGCCGCAAGACTGCTCCTGCTTGGGGAACAGCAACTGTTTTAGGGGCAAAAGCAAGGCAGGAAGCTGGCCCCCTGTCCAGCCCTCACAACAGGGCTGGACAATGCCCCAGAGAAGAGCACCTGAGGCCAACGGCTGCCGCTGGGAGCTTCGACCTGCCTCCCAGACATGGCTAGAGAAACCCTTTAGGCAGTTAAGACTATGGCTAATTTCCTAGGGTTAAATTTTCTTTCTTGAGAGATGAGAGACTGAAATACAGACAGATAATGACCAGACCAACCGAAAAAACAGACCTGACCACAACCTGCCACAGCTGGTCCAAGAAGCCAGGCTGCACTCTGCCAAGTCAGGCTTGCAGGAAGTCAGACCACCACCTCTCGCAACAACCCAGGGAGCCACGCAGGAACCCTGCCACAACAGCCCCAAGTGGCCAGGACTCGGTTAATAACTGACAGCTTCCCTAATTTTTGTCCCTGCTTCCCACTCAGAACCGCCAGTCAACCAGGCAGGCACCTACATTCCCATGAGAAAACCTCCCATCTGCGGTTCCTCAGCCTAGAGAGCATCAGTGGCCATGCAGCCACTTCACCGAGGGCACCCATGTGAGCTGGGCAGGACCCATGCTCTGAGTCCTAGCCCTCAGCTTTGAGGACTTCTCTAGGCCACAGTTTTCCCAAATGTAAAATAAAGGGTTGGACCAGAGCCTTCGGCACTGTCCCTGGGGTAGCTTTGGCCCCATGGTCACGTGCTGGAATGTGACTGGTTCAAACGAAAATGTTCTGGAAAGGCAAAGTACACACTGGATTTTGAAGATTCATTGATAAAAAGACTGAAAATATTAACAATTTTATATTGATTAAATGTTGAAATTATGACATTAAAGAAAATATCTTATTGAAATTAGTTTCATCTGTTTCTTTTTAACATGGCTACTAGGAAAGGTAAAAGTCCACCTGTGGCCTGCGCTTCTGCTGGGCAGCCCTGGGTCCCCTGTGCTACTTCCGCTTGCCCCGGAGCTCTGAGGAGCTACAGATGCTCCAGGCCCCACCAGGGCAGCAGAGTCTGAGACCTGGGGTGGGGTCGGCGTGTCTGTGGTTTCCACACCCCCAGGGTGTCCTGTGCAGCTGGAGGAGGCAAGGACTCCACTTGGGCCCAGGCACACGGGAATCGCCGGCATCCCACTGAACAAGGCAATGCGATGTGGGCGGGGGTTTCTAACAAGCTCCGGATGGTGTGGACGCTGCAGGTCTACATAACAGACTCACCCACTTTGAGAAACTCCCAGGAGCCTTTTAGGTCTAATGGTCTAAGTTCTGTGTCTTTCCTAATCTCCAGGGAGTGTGACTCTCAAATGTAGGTGCTGGAGCTGAAGCTGTGGAAATGCAATTCCGGCCTCAAACCAAGTCAGTCCATCCACCGTCTGCCACTTGTACCAGGTTATTTGGGAAACGCCCACGACAACAACCCACCCCTCATGTACAGACGATTGATATAGTTGATACGATGCTCTGAGGAGCTTCCTTACCAAATAGTGAGGGAATATCCTGAGTTTTTGAACTCCGTGACATTTGAGTAGTTGGACCTAAGGGGGAAACAGACACCTACAGTTTAACAACATTTGTTAAATTTGCATTTACTTTTCTCTTTACATGGGTATGGTTTTGCGGGATGCCCACCAGTGAGGACTGAACTTTGACCTTTTCTCTCATGCCCAAATTCCTTTCTAAGAGACTGGGGAGTCAGGCCTCACAAACCATAAAATCTCGTTAAGTGGATTTTTTTATTAACCTGGTATAATGTGGCTACTTTCCAACCTGACTTTGGTATAGCGTCACATGAGAGACAGCAGACCCCCATCTTAACTCAAGCATTCCTCTCTACTGACTCTAAGTCTCTAGACAAAGCTTAACTCTTACAACCAATTGCCCACTAAACAATCCCTAAAACCCACCTATGACTCACAAGCCCCTGCTTCAAGATGTCCTGCCTTTCCAGCCAAACCCATGGTTTTACCTGCAATTCTTGTCTCCACGAATGTATAAAAACAAATTGTAACCTGGTTGCCTGGGGTGCACTTTCTCAGGACCCCTTGAGACTCTGTTCCCCGGGGCCAGGATCACTTACAGTTGGCTAAGACTAAACCTTTTAAAATATTTTGGTAGAATTTGTTTTTTTCATCATCACCAGTGTCTACTGTGGGGTGGCCACAGCGCAGTCCTCCGGGACTTGGGTTTCTCATCTGGAACATGGGGCAGAGGCGCCCACAGGCTGGCTGAGGGTGCAGCATGCACGATCTGCTCAGGTGCTCTGAGCTGAAACCTGCCCTCCTGGTCCAGAATCATCCAAGGAGTCCCAGTTCCAGGGTGACTGGGCTCATTTGACTATTTTGAGCGAGCAAAGGAAGAGGGACACACACTCCCTTTTGTAAAAACCAACACTTTTGCCTCCTTTATGAACTGCTCCTACAATGAATGCATCTAAAAGTTAAGAAATACGGTTTGGAGAAATGGCAAAACAGTGTGAAGTACTGTATCACTTCATGGTTCTGTTCTGGGAGGTTGGAGGACTCAGAGAGACTGGCCACCTTATTTCTCCTCCTTAGTAAATGAAGCAATTACAAGTGGTCCCATTTGCAGATAAGAGGTGGAGACTGCAGGGTGAACTGACAGTCTGAATGTCAGGCATCCCCAGGATCCATGGGCTTCTGACCTGCAGCTTTGGCTGCCTGGCTGACGGGAGCTGACTCCACGCAGTGACCAGGACACTCTGCGATTCTGAGCGCTGCTTTCTCCTCGGTGTCACCCACCAAATGGTTCCTCCCTTCTGCCATTCACGCTCTTCCTCATTAGAGGTGCGGCTTCTCAGTGTCCCAGTACATTTCTTTGGCTTTGGTCATGGTCGAGGTCAGCCTCTTCCTCCAGCCCCCAGGTCGAGGCTCTGGGGCCACCGCACCTTCCCCTTTTGAGCTGCACAGAGCTTTCGGGTGGTGTCTGCAGGAATCTGAAGTTCCTGCACTAAACCAGTGACAAAGCTGATTTCCAAATGGTTTTAATGATCGACAATCTGCATACCAATGGACTCATCTGCGCACATGCCACTTAGAACAATGCAGGAAAAATATGTAAAAAGGTCTGTGATGGTGATGACAATCGCTTCCACTGTGCTGACCTTCGGAAAATGAAACAAACAAAAAGTACAGTTCTCTTCGGAGGAGACATTAATGATCATTAGGAATGGGTACAGCTGCGTTGTGCAAGCACTTTGTTAAAAATATTCTTTTCATTTTGTGTCGGTCCCATGATTATAATGGAAGTATTGTGCAAGTCAGCCAGTAAGCATGTGCAGGGAAGTATTTAGTTTTGTAACACCCGTGCGGTCTTTAAAGTGCATTGTCAAGTGTGCTGCGTTGCCGCGCTCTCCCTGCGCCTCCCCTTACTGGCGTCTCTCAGCTTTAAGGTGGTGCACGCCGCCAGGTCGCCATGGCCCTTTGCTCCGTCTCGAGACTTGCATCACGCACACACTGGCCTCCACGAAGGGCTCCCTGTTGAGCTCTGAGATTTTGTTCCAGTTAATTTGAGGCAACAAGGCTGTGACCTCCTCCATCACAAGGACCATGTGGACCTCGATCCTTTCTCCCCTGGGGCCAACACCTCCACGTGTGAGAAAGCCACATCACATGGTCAAGGCAACTCCTGTGGCCAGCGGCAAAAGAGCCCACCGAGGCAGGAGACCCTGAGTAGAGCAAGGAACTCCTGTGTCCCCTAAGAACATGATGTAGGAACCGTCCCTTAGTTGGTCTTTCGGGTTGAGCAGGCCTTGAGGGTCACCTAAGGTTCTATCTGTCTGGGCAAGGTCGGCTCCTGGGAGGGGAGGGGGTGGCTGATGGTCCTCCTAACCAGGGCGTGTGGCAGTTCCCACGCACAGGTGAGGGCTGTGCAGGGACAGCTGTGGGCAGGAGCAAGCAGGCCAGAGGTGGTGGTACCAGGTGAGGAGGCAGGTCCCAGGCCCCTTCCCGACCCTCTGGCCCCAGCACCTCCAGGGTACTCTCCCCTCAGAGCACTTTGGAACGCAGTTTCTGCAGAAACGTTGGCTTCTTTTATGACATCGCTGGGCCCTGGTGACCGCTGCCCTCCCCACAGGCCCGAGGCCCAGCTGGGCTGTCCTCCCCAGCTTGACTCTGGGAATTGTCTTGGGCAGAAGAGAGAGAGTAGGTCCCAGCCCGGGGCCAGCCCCTGTGTGCCCTGCTCGGGAGAGGCCCGAGCCCTTCGGGTGACGGTTAGGACCTCCCTGCCTCACCGTGGGAGCTGGGGTGGGGGCACCCTAGTCAGGCCACTTTTCTTGAGCTCTGGTCTCTGGTTTCCATTATGGGGGGCAGGTGGGGAGACAGGTGGCTGAGCGGCTGCCTCCTGGGGAGCCAGGGCCAGGGAGCCCACCTGCTCTGCGCATCCTCTGCCCTCTCTAGGAGCTGCTCCACCATCCCTGTCCCTCAACCAGTGGTCAGAACAAAAGGGACGGGTGTCAAGGGCACTCAGGCCCTGCTTGGGTCCTGAGTTGAACCAACCAACTGCAGAAGGACTTCCCGAGACCAGGGGGACGTCTGACGTAGGCTGGGTCTGTCAAAGACTCGCCCTGCCCCAACCCTGGCCAGCTCCCCCGAGCATCTCCGTGACTCTGACCGGCCCTTTGCCTGACCCCGGGCTCTGTCTTGGCCGCTTTCTGCAGTTTTAGCAAGAATCCCGTGGAGTCAGCTTAGCGGAAACTGCCTCCCCTCAGAATCCGAGTCGGCATCTAGTCAGATTCCTTGGCCACTCGTCCACCCAGACCACCACCCACTCCGCTCCTCTCCCCGCAGCCTCCTGGGATGATCCGGAGTTTCAGTGGCCGAGACCCCCAGATGTGCTCCTCCCAGCCTCCCCTACCCATTGTTGCCACCTCGGGTCCCCTCTCTGCCCAGCCCTCTGCCTCCTGCCCTGCTCCCGACAGACCTTTCTCTTCCCTTGCAGCCCCTCAACTCCCTATAGTCCCCCAGGACTCCAGGACCCCCAGAATCAACTGCCTGAGGCTGGAAAGGAAAAAGGCTAATTGGCAGCAGATGGACTGTCTGGGTTACTCAAGGGATGCTTTGGAGACATCGGTGTCTGCTGGCGTCTCCTCAGCCACCGGCTGGAGCTGCAGCTCACAGGGCACAAGGAGATGGTAAAAGTCTCCTTCCCAATACTGGTTAAAAAAGAAAAGGCTTTAGCCCTTATTGAGTAGGACACCTCAACTCATCCCATTTTTGTCAGAAACATAATTCAAATAAAAATATAAACTGGAGATAAACCAACGATTTTTTTTATTGCTGTGTTCCTTGATTCATGGCTAAAATTTTAGAATGAAATTATGAGATCTCTCTTTGTGTCTGTCTGCATTCGTTTGTGTATGTGTGTGTGTGTGTTATGTATATGTGACATTTTTCTACCTCTGAATGGTATTACCAAATTAATTTATCAAATTCCTTAAAAGAGTTCTATTCAAACTGGCTTAGAGAAAAATAAGTGCTTATGTAAATTAGAACTCCCAGAAACATAGAAACTAACCCTAACATTTTTCAAGTTCACATTATCAAGGATGACCTTTGGTAAATAAAGCTAGTTTGAGATGTTTTTGTTAAGTTACAACCGGTATGTCTTCAGACTTGTCAGCCGTACATACAGCATAGACATAATTTTATTCTACTTGGGTCACGAGTCAAATCAGGTTGTACATAGCTAACAGGGAAATAACTTGAGATGATGGTTAGCTTTGTTTTGTGTTATAGTATGTCGGCCTAAAAATAGTTTCTAAAAACCTTTTTGGTGACTTACAACCTTAGAGTTCTGATCAGTTAAATAATAGAGTTTCACTAATAATTTTAAAATAACATAAACTATTGAGCATTCAATACAATCAAAGTTTAAGTTTATAAACTTTTGGCTTCTTATTTCATATGGTGCAGAGAGACCAAATATATTTGAGTTTGTTAACAAACATGTTGTTTTTGCTATGTTGAAAAATTGCGCTGTAGAGAAACATGTCTCTAAAAATTGTAAGGTGGTATATTCATGAAATTTGCTAATTTGCTACAGAATGCTGGCACGTGACAGATCACCACAACTGCCCACCTCCTAGCAGTCTCTGTTAAGAACTGTGATCGACATATGTGATTAAAACTACTAGAAATAACAAGGTAAAGGGAAACAACTTTGTGTGCAAAGTATTCGAGGAAAGTAGGCTGTGTTTTTGATAAGAATAGGAAAGGTATGGGCTTTGAAGGATATATTTTTTCTTAAGGAAAAAGAAAGTAATTTTGTCCTAAAATAGCTTGTTTAATGCAAAACAAAAGATAAAGGACACAAACCCTAAAGATGTAGAGGGCCTGTGAGGGAAAAAAAAGAAGGAGAAAGAAAAAAATCTTCTCTCATGGTCAAGCCAGGCTAAGAGTAAATGGATTTTATTATAAGGTTTTCAAATGAGCTTTAATATTAATAGTGCATCGATGAAGGACTGGAGTTTGATTTTCTCTCTCTGCTAAAAGGACAAACTTTTCTTAATAAGGGATTATAAGAAGTTTTTCTTTATCTGTTGAGCAATTTTCCTAGGAAATGATGAAAATTATCCAAATAATTTCCTGTTTCATGTTTTCTTTATCATGTTTTTGATTACTTAAGAAAACTTAGTCTTCTCCACATTGAAAGTGCTAAGGTTTTTTTTTTTTTTAACAACTATGTTACTTTTTACATTTGCTTTTAAAATCTTTTGTTGTCATTTACATCAAATGGATAATTAAATATTGTTTCATAGTAGCTTGTGATCCTACTTAATCAAGTATTCAAATGTTCGGACATTTTTGACAACTTCCCCAAATCAAATTCTAAATGAAGTCTTTCTGACCTCAAAGTAATTTTGAGATTTCCCAGAGGGCCCTGGAAAATATCAAAGAATTTGTTTCTTTCACCTTGCGAAAAAGCAAATGTTAAATTAACCAGCTTTAATTGATATGTCAAATTTTACAGGAAACATTGCCAAATAGGAAGTGATGTTTAACCTTCTTTATATCATACTTACATGGATATACATTCTAAGTGTTTCAGAAATTATCTGTCATAATTTCAGTTATTATTTTGAAACATATGTCACAGAAATAACTAAATTTCCCCATCAATTGCATTATAATGGACTCTCATCAGATCTTTAACTGCAGCCATTTTGTCTTTATCCTTCCCAGACAATCACTGTTTTATTCTGATGCTTTCTTGAAAGCGTTTGCAATCAGCTCTAGTCCACAACTTCATGCTCAAGAAGACTCCTGGATGAGCCTGTGATGAGTGCCTTGGAACACAGGTTTCTGATAGCACTAAAATCATACCACTAGATTCAGGAAAAACTTCCACAACTGCCAGGGAGAAACTGACGGGTTTATAACACTGCCACCAAGCTCAAGCAGAACGGGAGTGATGATGTTGGTTGTAATTTTTGTGAGTTTTTGTTTGGAACATCATTGGTTCTTTAATGTTTTGTTTTCCAGATTTAAAGAATTGTTTTCTTCTCTTTTTTCCTTACATTATCAATAACTTACAGCAATTTTGTAATTATACTTTCATAAACCAAAAGGAAATGTTTATATTTTTCTTCCCAACTGATTCCTCTAGAGTTTGGATATTATGATTTTCATGCCCATATGATTGTCTGCATAAGTTCAGTAAGAATCCATTCTCCTTGCAACACAATTGGAAACATCGGTTATGTGACCAAGGTTTTGGCGGCTGGAGCGTGTATTCGAGAACAATACATAGAATCAGATACAACCAGAAAGTTTATAAAGAAGGTTGGCTTGACAACCAATGCACACAAAGCCTGCTTGGAAAAACTGTCCTGGTGCCTGGCTTACGGAGTTCCCAGTCCTATAGGTGAGCAAAGGTCACTTTGGGAGGTCCAGGAAACTTGGCATACCTCAAGAACCTTCAGGAAACAGGAATTAGCCTAAATCTTTAGGAAGCACAAGAGAAGGCTGCTGGCCAGTGCCTGGCTGGGCTTTCTAGCCTTCAAAGGCTTTTAAAAGTCTAATCTTAGATTCCTTATAAAACTTCCAGCAAAGGAAACTCAATGGTAAGCTGCCATTCTTGCTACACTTTTGTGAATCTTTTTGTACAAAAAAGATTTATTTTTGCAGACAAGCATAACATTACTATGGTTATCTTTGGTCAAAAAGGGGGTGATAGAGCAAAATTTTGTGTTTTAACGGAAAACTATAGTGCACCCTTGTGTGTCATAATCCTGTTTATTCTATTTTTTTTTAACTTTTTGTTAAACTCCACTTTACTTTCTTCTTTGTTATCTACCTGTAAACTGGGCTAGATCCTCAAGTCATCTAGTTTACTCCAACGTCTGGCTAGAAGTCCCCAAACTGATAACTCCAATTTTCCTCCTACCCTCCTGACTTGGTGTTACTGGGAGCTAGAGACTGAGGATGTGGATCCTCCGAGGGACTGTCTGTGGAAGCCCTGTGAGCTGTCTGGACACTCCCGTGCTCCACCACGAGCATCTCTGGGACTGGGACTCTTGTTTCTGCCACCACCGAAGACAAGCCAGCTGCAAACTGCTCCTCCTTCTTCACACCATCTGAAGGTGCTTTGAGCCCAATGTCTAGAAATCTTCTCAATCGCCTGCCACTAGATTCAGGAACTGAGTTTCCAACCATAAATTTTTGTTTTTCTTTTCATAGAAATTCCCCTCATTAAATCCCTGACTGCTCGCACCATCCAGCAAATATCCTCCACCAATGGAGACATGGACTTTTATCATTGAAAGGAAAACAGAACAAGTCTTCTTTCCTTGAGTAAGAAGGGGGATGGACAGACTGTCCTATGCCTGACTCTGGCCAGCTCCTCTGAGCCTTCTCTGACTAGGTCCTGGCCTTGGGCTCTGTCGTGACCGCTTGCTCCAGTTGTAGCAAGAATACTGCTGAGTCAGCTTAGCAAAAGCCCCCCCCCCCCCCCCAGCCTGGCCTGACCACTCTGACACCTGATCAAATTCCTTGTGCCCGTAGGAAGAGTTGAGTGGCTCTTCCTACCTCGAAACTCCACCACAGTAGCCACCTTTGAAGGTACTCTGCCTTAGCACCTTATCAGAGTCACCAATATTTTTTCTTTAACTGGTATTAGCTGCTATGAGGAATTTTGCTAATTTTGTTAGTGTGATAACGATATCTGAGATGTGTAAAAACAATGCCTTTATCACAAGAGAACATTTTACAAGAAATAATAAGACATCTGGGACAGTGCTAAAATACTCCCTAAGATGACAAGTGCGCACGCGTGCGAGCCTATGTGTGTAGAAAGAAAAAGATGGCAAAATGCGCACAATAATTCAAGCTGGGGATGAACACATGGAGGGGCCTGATAGTCTTTCTCTACTTTAGAGTAAGTTAGAAAATGCCCATAATAAAAAATTAAAATAAGTAAGTATGCAACTCTCCCATGGAGTTATAGGTTTTAAAATGGCTTCTAAGATAGAAAAACTTTTCAACTTCTCCATTCCCAAAGGAAGACATGGTAAATTCTGATAGGTGGGGAAAGAGGGGGCCCCTGGGAGAAGGAGGCTGTCACCCACCTGACCCAGGCCTGAGTTTGCTATCTGCCCAACAATCTACTTTGGTCTCTACCTGAAGTCACGTTGATCGGCTGGAGCTTGGTTTTGTGCCAGCAGCACAGCAGGAGGACAAAGTAGAGGGTCCTGGCGCCTCGATTCACTGCCATGTTCCCTCCAGCTGAAGGAGAGGGCCTTCTCCTGAAGGTCTTCAGCCTGCCCAGCCTCGGTCTCCAGGATACTGCAGAATGTCAGGGACCTGTGACATCATGACCAGGAAGTGAGCTGTGTCCTGCCCTGGGGGTGGGGTCATGTCCAGGCACCTGTGACATCATGACCAGGAAGTGAGTGTGTCCTGCCCTGGGGGAAGGTTGTGGCCCCAGGTTTCCTGCATTCTATCCCTCAGTCTGGGCAGTTCCACGACCATGAAGAACAGGGGACTGGAGGCCCCAGGGTCCAGCCTCCCTTCTCCCCTCTCCTCTCTCAGTGTCAGCCCCAATGTCTCCCTGGCAGTTGGACTTTCACCAGCAGGTGGAGAACGTGGCTGCACCTCCTGTCATCCTCCTCCCAGCTCATGCTCCTAGAGCTCCTGGAGTCTCCTCCATCAGCACCAGGGAGAAGACCCCCAAGGAGTCACTCTGGTCGGCTCACCGGGGTCATATCCCATCCCTGGGCAAATGCCCACGTCCAGGGCTCAGAGTGGGGTGGCCGGTCCAGACTGGGAAAGGGGTAGGGTCCCAGGTGGACAGTCCTCACGTTAATGAACCCGAGGGGAGTTCAATGTTGCTTGCTGCACAGAAAGCCCATTACTGAGAAAATGAGGATTGTCAAGGAGGAAAGGATTTATTGCAGGAGACGTGTCTACCGGGAGGGGGAGGTATGGACTGACTCAAATCCACCTCCCGGATCAATAGGCTCAGGGGGAGTTTTCTGGAGGTGAAATGAATAATGCATGAGGGCTGTGAGTGTCATTGTGTGTTTGGGGTGGAGTGCAGGCCACTCAAGCACAGTGAGCAATCATGCTACTACATGCATCCCATGATCAAAAAATGGGGGATATGTTCCTCCCAGGGTGGGGATTTTGGTATTATAATGAGCTAGGGGTTAGCATTGGTTATTCTTTCAGCCTTGTGCACGGGCTCAGTGGGTCCTTGGGCACAGTCTGTAGTGGAGTATCTCTTATCTTGTCTTCTTTGGACAAACAGGTGGTGTAAAACTCTAGTTATCTCCTGGCTGCAAGGAGGTTCGCCATTTCTGGGAGAGAAACTACCAAGAATGCATTAGTACAACAAAGCTACAAAGTTTTGATCATCAGTTCTTACTGAGAGATCTCTATTTTCTGCCTAGTTTGAAACTGCATTTACTAAGCTTCCAGGGCTGAGATAAAACTCACTGTCAAGGTCACTTAGAGCAGCCAGCCCTAGCCACAAGGTGAACACTGAAAACTCATTTGAAATAAACACTATTAACAAGAAAACCACTTTCTTCCTTATAGAGCCTCTTACACTCACACCCACACTCTGGTGGTCCAGAGGGATGAGGAAGTGGTCCTGGACATGAGACCAACAGTGCCCCTGAGACCCAGTAAGGACCCTAAAGATATTGGCCCACCAGGGATCTTTGGCTCTTTGATTTTTCATTGCTGATGTGGGGACCTGAAAGCACATTTTTGTTTAGGTTTTCTTCTTGATAGACGTAGGAGTAACCAATCTACCTTAAAGGATGAGGAGGATATTTCAGATCTTTGGAGTGTCCATAAAGAGATATCAAGCAGGGCGACGCAGGGACCATGGTGAGTTCCAGGTCCCACCCTGTGTTACTTAGTGGCCTGAATGAGACAGATCCAGCCTCTGTTATTCCAAGTGTGATCATAAGAGACTGAGCACACCAGCAGACTTGGACCACATCTAAGCGTGGAACTCAGTCTGCTCTGTAGCAGCAGGTCCAGGAACAAGGCCTGGGGCTCTGCCACGCTGGCCTGACACAGGCCAAGGACTTGGGGACCAAGGACGAACGGTGAGGAACATGATGGGGCTGAGGACAAGGCCTAGTTGAGTAGAGGGCTCAGAGGAGCCTCGCTGAAGTCTGATCAAGGAGGGAGTCTTGGTCAGGACACCCCCAAGCTTGCTGACTCAGGACACCAGCATGTACTATGGCTCACAATCCTGTGTGGGGCTGGATGGTTCTTCTGGCCTGTGGTGGCTCTGTGGGGGTGGATGGTCTCTCGTGGCCTTGCTGAGATGATGCCTGGGGGTCTGGGATGACTGAGACTTCCTCCACATGGTTGCGCAGCCTCCAGCGGGCCTGTGGAGCTGGAAAGAGCACGCCCCGCCATGAAAGCCTCTCCTTGCGCCACATCTGCCAAAGTCTCAGTGGCCCAAATGCAAGACGGAGAGGAGCAGACTCGAGCGCTGACCATGGCAGCTGGGTCGGCTTAGTTCACAGAGCTCTGCTGCCCTGATTTGCAGATTCGTTCTGCTGATTAGAAGGACGAGGCTGGGATGTCTGGGATATTTTAATCAGTTGCTTTATGAGATTCTAATTTGAAGATGCTCTCACCAACCCTTGGGATATTGGTGGCAAAAATTTTCTTCTTTATTTTTTGCTGCCTTTTAGCAAGAATTTTATACATCGGTCCCCTTTGTGTTTGTATTTTCATATGCCATTAAAGCCAGAAGGGAATTTAACAAATTAATCCATTTATAACAGTTTCTTTGAATGGAGCATTTAATTCATTCAACTCTGAGGGCTTTTTCCCAGGGTTGCATTTCAGTGGAGAGACTGTCTCTGTCATGTGTCAACAGAGATGGGTTCCTGCATCTTCTGAGGCAGAGTTGCAGGGGAAAGAGGGAGTAACTCTTTATAGCTCTTTTGAATAAATAGGCTTTTCTTATTGTCTCAATTTTTGGAAGTGTAAAAATTTAGAAAAATTAAAAGAAGGAAACAGCAATCACACTTTTTTCCATCATTCAAAATCAACACTGTTAGCATCTTAGAGTATTTGCATTTTTTTTAATTTTAGAAAAGTCATTTTATTGTTTTTATAAATAAGGTAATAATGCACACTCATAAATAATTCAAGCAGTGGAAATATAAAAAGATGTAAATCTAAAAATGACCCTCATTCCCCCATCAGGCATGACCACCACGAGTATCAGGGTAGCATCACTGCAGACCACTCCCCATCACGTGTCCGTGCGTATCAGAGGGCGGGAAGATGTGTAGAAACAGCGTGAGACTCTCTCCATGCCATGTACACAGACATAGGTAAGGGGGGTGGGTAGGAATAATGTAATAAAAGTGGGAACACACCGCATCACTTTTTTAATAAAAATAATTACATTTCATTGACTCAGATTTAACAGAAGAAAAGAAACCTGAAGCAAAATGGAAGGAACTGATGAATGTCCCATGGGTAGTTCCTTGCCATAGGGGTGCTGGTCAAAGCTCTGTCTGAGGAGAGGAAGAGAGACTATGGAGAAAATTTGGGGATTTGGAGTCAAGGCATTTTCAAATGTGTACACATTTCCGTTTTATACAGGAACAACCAGCTCCATCATCTGAAAGACGAGGGCGACTTCACTTTCACGCCTCCTTGTAATTTCCTCCTCCCCACTCCTCTTGTTTTATTTGGATTCAAATTAGTTAGCTGGGCTCCATCGCTCACATTTCATTTCCTCCACGAAGAGCTCATGGGAATTATACTCCAGGACTTCCTCCCACTTGGGAATTTAGATATGCTGACCTCATGCTCTGACAGTCACTTGGCTGAGAGTGATAGCTGCAAGTCAGCCTTCTGCCCCTCAGAATTTTTGTAACTTTTCACCATTTTCAACATGGAATGCAGGTATGGAGAGGTCCATGGTGATGTGATGATTGATCACCTCTGTGAAGACAAAAAGTGCTCTTCCTTTATCTTGGAATCAAGTCACTTAATTAGGATTTACCTTGGTGTTACTGTTTTCTATTAAATTTCCTAGAAAGAAGGTATGTTCTTTTGACCTGCAGATTCAAACTTTATTCATTCCAGGAAACTTTTTGTCTTGTATCTTTGAAGGTGTCATCAGCTCATCTGTCTGGTTCTCTGCCTCAGGGGCACCAGTTTTTCTCACATTGGACTTTCTTTGTTTCTCTTCTATATCTGTCAGCTCTTCTCTAATAGCTGTGTAACACCTTTGTCTTTTTCCTCTGTACTCATTGTGTGTGTTACCTGTGGTAATAATTTAATTTCTAGAGATACTTTGTTTCTTGCTGTTTCTATCATTTAAGCTCCTGAATTTGTTCCATCATCTTTATTTTTATCCAATTCTAGCGTGTGCATGTGTGCATGTGTGTGCATGTTTAAAATCTCATCTCTGAGCTTTTCTATAACTTGCTGGTTATTCCACAGCTTCTGTCTTTATAGTTAGATTTTCTTTCTGTGGTTATTTTGGTCTGTCTTTTGCTTGGCATTCCTTTCTTTATATGTGTTTTTTAGTACGTTTGTCCCATTGCTATGTATTTCTTTTCCTCTTGCTGTGCTTGAGCAGGTCTCCCAGATGTTCTAGTTGCTATGAAAATTGGTGAGCAACTACCTGTGTCTCCTCTAAACTTCTAAAGCCCAGTTTGTTTGCTCCTCACTCTCCCACACCCTGTTCTCGGCGGCAGCTTGAGGGTTGCGTGCAACGACCTTCCTACTGAGTGGGTGGTGGTGGAGCCCTTGGTGAGAGGGGCCCTGCTGGGGTGGGGAGAGCTGGTCTGCCATCTCCCCATTGATATTTTGTTAAATGTAGTGCACCAAGATTCATGCCACCTGACTGGGGTCTCACTCCCCTTCTTTGGGGGGTAACCCTGGAACCACGCTTTGTCAGAATCAAAGCAAGTTACTCTATGACCTAAAGCAATTCCAGATTGCAATGCTCCTGCTATCAAGTCTAATTTTTCAAACCTGTGTTCTCTCAGAAAGGATCCAAGTTTCAAGCTATAGTTTTCTAGGATTTGGATGACTTTATTTATACTCTTTTAAAAGCCTTTTAGTTATGAAACAATGATAGAGTCACAGGAAGTTACAAAGAAGTGTCCGGGGAGATTCCATGTGCCCTTCACTCAGTTTAGCCCAGTGCTGACATTTTACAGAATTATAGCACAATATCACAACCAGGAATGTGTGAGCTGGTGTACACAAATTAATTTGTTAAATTCCCTTCTGGTTTTTGTTGCATACTAAAAAAACGTAAAAAAAAAAAAAAAAAAGGAATATCAAGCAAAAGACAGACTAAAATAACACTACAGATACTCCTCAACTTACAATGGGGTTACCTCTTGATAAACCCTTCGCAAGTTGAAAATATTGTAAGTCAAAATGCATTTAATACACCTCACCTACCGAACATCATAGCCTAGCCTGCCTTAATTATGTTCAGACACTTAATGTTAGCCTACACTTGGGCAAAATCATTTAACACAATGCCGATTTTATAATAAAGTGTTGAATACTGTCCACAGATGGGCATCTTATAGATATATGAGATATGAAAATACAGAGTGCAATATCCTAAAATGCCGCACCACGTAGATTGCAGGTTGCGAGCCCTTGTGATGGCGTGGCCGGCTCGCCCACTGCTGCTGCCCAGCATTGAGAGGGCATCGTACCACACAGCACTGGTGCGGGAAAAGGTCAACATTCAGAGGGTGGTTTCTGCTGAATGGGTATCACTTTCGTGCCATCATAAATTGTGTGTGTTAATACATATGTGCGCGATTCTATGCATCTTATCACATGTTTAGACTTATGTAACCACAACTGCAGTTAGGACACAGCACTGGTCCATGTCCACACGGACCTCCCTCTACTACCAGTTCTATCATCCCTCCACCTTTTCTAACCCCTGGCAACCACCCCTCTGCTTCCCTGTCCATAATGCTGCCATTTGGGAATTTTATGCACATAGGTTCACACAGCAGGTGATTTTTTTGAGCTGGACTTTCTTTCACTTGCCACCACACTCTTAATATCGATCCAAGTTGTCACATCAACAGTTTGCTGCTTGTCATGGCCAGGCAGTGAGCACCCATTGTCCGGCTGTACCACCCTTTGCTCAGCCATTTATCTAGTGAGGGGTACGCTGGTCCTTTCTCGTGCGAGGCTGTCACAAATAAAGCTAATAACAGCTGCATGTAGGTTTCTGTGTGAACACAAGTTTTTATGTCCCTGGAATACATGCCCTGGAGTGTGGCTGCTGTGTCGTGTATGTTCAGTTTTGTAAGAAAGTGCCAAACTATTTTCCAAAGTAGCCACTTCATTTACATTCCTGGCAGCAATACATAAGAAATCCAGTTTCCCTCTGTCCCTATCAATGTTTGGTATGGGCACAGTTTTTATTTTCGCTATTTTAATAGGCATGTAGTGACAATCTGTCGTAATCGTATTTCGCATCTCCCTCACTTCTTTGCAGGTATCGCCCTCTGTACACCCTCTTCAGTGCAATGTCTGCTTGTGTCTGTTTTAGTTTCCTACTGAATCTGTAACAAATTGCCACAGATTTGGTGCTTTACAACAACATAATTTGGTTATCTTACTAGTTCTGGAGGCCGGAAGTCCACATTGGGTCTCCCTGGGCTGAACTCAGGTGTTGGCAGTGCTGTGTTTCTTCTGGAGGCCCAGCACCCCTGCTTCCTTGTCCTTTCCAGCTTGTGGAGGTCCCTGGCCTTCCTTGGTGTGTGGTCCCATTGCTCCACCATCAAAGCCTCTGCTCTTTGATTCTCTCTCTGCCGACCCTCCTTCCACTTACGAAGACCCTGGTGATTGCACTGGGCCCCGTGGTAGTTACTTGGATGGACCAAGAATGTGGTGACCTTGGTCAAACATTATCCTGGATGTTTCTGTGGTAAGATTTATGTTTAAATTGGTGCTGTATTCTTTTCCCATTGAATTGCTTTTGCCTTTTTGTCAAAAATCAGTTGGCCATAATCATATGGGGTATTTCTGGGCTTTCTGTTCTGTTTTGTTATTTCACAGGTCTACGCTTCACCAATACTGCACCTCCTGATCACTGGAGCTATAGATAAGTCTTGAAAATGGGAAGAGTGATTACTTCCACTTCAGTTTTCTTTCTCAAAATTGTTTTATCTACTCTAGTTTCTTTCTCTTTACATGTTAGATTTTAGGATAATCTTGTCTATATCTGCAAAGAAAATTTGCTGGAATTTTGATGAAAACTGTGTTAAACTTGTGTATCATTTTGGAGGAAATTGGCAAATGTTTTTTCTGCATCAATTGATGTGGTTGTGTGATTCTTCTTTAGCTTGTGTGATTCTTCTTTAGCTCGCCATCGCCATCTTCTTTAGCTTGGCATAATACTGCCAGGCAAATGGGTGACATTGAGAAACTGATTCTTTTCTGCCTTTTCTATTCTGTTGTTGAGCCCATGTGGTAAGTTTTAAAATTTTAGAATTTCAGATATTGTATTTTTTAGATCTAAAACATCCATTTGGTTCTTCTTTATATTTTTTATTATTTGCTGAAATCTTTAATTTCTTTAATTTAAGACTCTCTATTTCTTCATTTGTTTCAAATGAGTTTGTAAATGCTTGTTGAAGCATTTTTATGATCACTGCTCTAAAATCCTGATGCCTGTGTCATTTTGGTGTTGGCATCTGTTTTGGTCCTTGCTGCATTGCTGTAAAGGAATACGTGAGGCTGGATAATTTGTAAAGAAAAGAGGTTTATTTGGTTCACAGTTCTGTAGGCTGTACAAGAAGCCTGGTACCAGCATCTGCTTCTGGTGAGGGCTTCAGGGAGCTTCCAAACATGGAGGGAGGGGAAGAAGGAGCAGGTGTGTCACATGGCCAGAGAAGGTGTAAGAGGGAAAGGAGAGGGTGCCAGGCCCTGTAGACAATCAGCTCTCACATGAACCAGCAGAGTAAGAACTCACTCATGACCTTGGGGAGGTCACCAAGCCATCCATGAGGGATCTGCCTCCATGACCCTAACACCTCCCACCAGATCCCACCCCAACCCTAGGGATCAAGTTTGAACATGAGATTGGAGGGTCAAACATCCAAACCTCATCAGCACCTGTTGACTGTCTTTTCTTGTTCCATTTGTGTTTTTCTGGGTCTTGGCATGAAGAGCGATTTTTGATGGAAACCTGGCCAGTTCATGGATCCTCTTTGACTCTGGACCTTATTTGGCCCTTGTCTTTCAGCAGGCCTCCCTGACACCACCCTGGTGGGGGGAGGGGCCGGTGTCCTCATGTCACTGTCCTGACATGGGGAAGTCCGGGTCCCCACTCTGCCCCATTGACCCTGAGGCAGGGAGCAGGAGTGGCTTGTTACTGTCCCCAGAGGGCCCCATGTGAAGCTGCAGGGGTGGTGGCCTCCTTGCCCTGGTGGTGATGAAAGCCCTCCCTCTCCCAGCGCCCATCCTGTCCCGGTGAAGTGCATTACCGCATTACCACCAGGCAGGGGTGGACGTCCAGGCCCCCACTCAGCCAACTCTAGCGCTGCCGGAAGAGTGGATTGGGGGCCTCACAGCAGCCTTGTGAGGGCAGAAGCCCAGGCTCCCCACTCAACTTCTGTTGGGGGGTTGCAGACTGGGCCACAGTATTTTCTGTGTCATTTGGCTGCAGAAGAGCAGTTGTCTTGCTGGGCTGCCCTTTCCTGGTCTTTGGCTGCAGAAGGAGGGCTTTTCTTGAGCCTCTTTTTGTCTGAATCCATCGCCATCTCTCAGCTGCCAGCATCCGCAGCACCCAGCTGGGATGCGCCTGGCGCCAGGAGAACCAGGGAATCACTGCTGTGTTGCTCCTCGACACTGAGGTTCCTGCTTTTCCACCTTCTTCTCTCTGCTGTTCAAAGGCTGCTCACGTTTAAGCCCAATGTCCAGGGCTTTCTGCTGCCCTTAGTGGGAGAACAGGGAAGCAGATGTCTCCTCCAGTCTTCCTCAAGTGGAAGTCTGTGCACGCCCTTTGGGAAAATGTTTAGAGATGTGTTTCCATGTTTCGTTAAGCTTTGGGACGCTGTGCGCACAGAGGCTAAGAGCTCAGCTTGGTTATATCAGCCTGATTTAATTCCTGGCTTAGCCACTTGCTGGCCACTGACTGCAGGCGAGTCACTCGGCCCTCGGCACCCAGCTGCCTCACCGTTCTGTGAGGACGGTGGTCCCACTGGCATCACCACTTGTTTCCACTGTAATGTTGCACAGCAAACCACCCAAATTCAGCTGCTCAGGACAGCAGGCATTTGTTTAACTCTGAGTCTGTGGGGCAGCAACTGTGATCGGCTTCTCTGGACAGTTCTTCAGGTCTGGGCCGGGCTCACGCAGCTGTTCTCATTCACTTCCGGCCACTGGCTCTCGGCGTGGCGCCAGGATGACTGGACCACATGTTGGTGGCTCAGGCAGTGACAGGGGAGGTGAGAGAGTGGCAAGCCTGGCCCAGGGTGCTCCCAGCTCCTGCCTTATGGTGTTTGCTTCACAGTGCTGTTAAATGAGCGTCTCAGTCATCTCGCGCTGCCACAACAGAACACCACAGACGGGGTCCTTAACCAGTAGACGTTTCTCTCTCATGGCTCTGGAGGCTGGAAGTCTGAGATCAAGGTGCCAACAGGTTCAGTACCTGGGGAGGGCCCTTCTTGGTCCGACAGTTGCCTTCTCACTGTGTCCTCATGAGGCAGAGAGAGGGCTCTGGTTTCACTTCCTCTTCTTACAAGGACACTAATGCTATCATGGGGGCCCCCATCCCCATGAACTCATATCTCCCTAAGGCCCCTTGGCCAAATGCCATCACACTGGGGGTCAGTGCACGAACGTGTGCAGTTTGGGGCACTCGAGGTCCATCTCAGTGAGGTGATACTGGTGGTGAGAGTGGTTTGCTTGTTAACGTGTTGGCTTCTTTTCCAAGATTATAAACTGGAGCTAAACCCCTCCCTCTGGTTTCAGTCTTTCCCAGGACACTGGGAGCAATCGTGCCTCTTCGGGTGGATCTATGAAGTCCTGAGGGTCCCTCCACACCAACCATCACTGACTTTGAGCGTGGCTTTCCCAGTGGAACCCTTTGGCCCTGCTCGTGGCTGCCCTGGTAGCAGCGGTGCTGGTACACTCTGTGGTCAGGACCCTGCCGCACCCGTGCCGCCTCACTCGACCTCTCCAGGCCTTGGTAGCCCCGCCCCCACTCACTTGCTGGCTTGGTCCACCCAGAGCCAGACCTGGGCTGTGCCTGCCCACAGCAACTCCCTGCTGCCTGGCCTCTCTGGGTCTCATGTCCCCTTTGCCCTCTGAAGCTTCACTGAAAAAAATTAACTGACAACAGGCAGGTTAGCAACAGAAAAAGCACAACACTTATGGTCGTGCATAGCGAGATCACAGTGATTACCCAGTTACTCAGTTTGGTACAGAAACATGTATGCCCTATTTCACAGGGGACGGGGAGATGGGAAATGTAGACAATTCTTTTGAGGGACAAGAAGTCATTAGGGAGAAAGAGTGGACGCAAAGGAGGCAGGTGAGGGGAGGAGGGGCTCTGGAACAAAGGTATCTTATTAAGTTGACTAGTCCCCAATAATCTTGGAGCTGTCCTTGGATAAGGACAGGTCTGTGTGGGCAGGGTCACTGCAGACCCCACTCTTCTCAGGTGTGGATCTTTCCTGGTTATTCAGTGAGATTCCTGGGGAGGGAGTCTTAGGACAATTGCATGTAGCTGCTTAGTAGTCAGATAAGACGACTAAAGAGAAAGCCCCTCACAGTGCTTGGGAGGGGCAAGAGAGGTCAGAGGGACCCTGGTCTGAGGCGCCCCGGGGCCTCTCAGCCGTTATGGCCAGGCATTGTCTGCGGCTTTCTGAGCCCAGCACTGCCCAGGGACTCCCTGCATCCGCCAGATTTTCCTGTTGCCCATCACCGGGAGGAAGGTCCTGGCTTGCTCTTGCCCTAATGGTGGTGGTTCTGTCTGTTTTCGTGTCTCTCAGGCCTCCACCACTGTTTGCTGGCTCCACCTTGGATACTGACATGTTCGGTTCCCAGGGGAGACTCCATGTGGGCCAGATGCTTGGCGGGGTGGAGTTGGCCAGGTTTGGATTCTGGCAGGGAAGGTTTGTGGGAGGCACTTTAGGCCACAGAATGAACCCACGAAGTCACCAGCGTGTGGTGTTCCAGCTGCCACAGCAGCCTGGACAGGTCTCTGCTGGACAGGGCACACCAGGAGCCATGAGGCAGCCGGCCTGGACTCACATTGCGCAGGTTTCTAAGTCCGTAAAAGAAATCTCTGCACCCAGAAAACTTGAGAAGAAAAACTGAGATGTTTAACGCACTGGGAAGCATTGGAATAGTGGGAAGAGATGACCATTGGACCATGTGTCTTTATGGCATCAGATTCCCTGGTTACAGAACATTCTCAAAGCACGTTTGCAATTGCTTTCTCTTATGAAAATATCCTGTAGACCCATAATTTGGCAATATACATATAATCAATTGTTTTAAAAACAAAAGTGATGTCGGCTATTGTAATGTAAACTGTTTTCCAAATGAAAGAATTAAAAGAATGTAATTGGGGAAGTATACAAACAGTGCTTAGTTAATATGCTGCTTCTTGCAAAGACATATTACAACTTACAATCTTGCTTTATGGTGTATGTTGTTAGTGTTTAATCAGGCATGCGGATGTATTCAGGTGTTAAGCCATTCTATTAGCTGGGAAACTGCACTGTTATTTGCTGAGCTGTTTATGTTGCATTGTTGTTGGCTCTGAGTTTCTCTTTCTCCCCAAGTTCCTCTTACTCTGGTCTCTGCAATCCGTATAATTGTCTTCTTTGCTTTAGTCTTTGGAAAGCTTTAAATAGAGATAGTGGGAATGATTAACTGTTGGAATCACAAAGTTCTGGTGCTTGACAGATTGATTGTAGAGACACGACGCTGATGCTTTAAAAGGCAGAAGGGACCTAGATCTACATGGAGGGTCACAGTGGGGCTGTGGCCAATGGCCCTTCCCACCCAGGGAGTCCCCAGGAGGGGAGTCTGTGCAGACCAGCCCTGCTATGGACCGGCCTGAGGCTGCTGCAGTGCAGGGCCTCTTGGAGACATCAACCTTGACCTCAAAGGGCCTTAAGAGTTCCACATTCCAGATCCTTCTACTGGGAATTCCAAGGGTTAGTGCCAAAATGAAATGCCGAGGTGACACCATCTCTTCTGGGGAAGCAACAGGGAAAGATTTGCCTGAGTAAGGAAATCCCCTTAAAACCTTTCTGTTCCTTCTCTACCCTCCCTCCCTCCCTCCCTCCTTCCCTACCCTCCCTCCCTCCCTTCCTCCCTCCCTTTCTTCCTTCCTTCTTTCCTGCTTGTCTTCTGATGGAGTATGTTTTCTGAGAGGGTCAGATTTTTATGTTGCTGTTACAGGAAATCAGACAGGTTGTAAATTTCTATGTGCAATGGTTTCCAATCTACTGGCTGTGCTTGGCCAATTTAGACGCCGGCTGTGAAAACAGTAGCATAAAATGGCAGAGCCTCTCAGGATGGCCGAGTCTGGCCTGGGAAACCCAGGCAGGTGCATTCACTGAGACCAACACTGTATTTTCACATTCTTTTTTGTATTAGTTTCTTGAATTCAAATAAGGATTCCAACTTTAAGAAGTAATTTTGGCAAAATCAAATACAATGTACAAAATGCATTGTTGTGTGAGGCTGGAGTCACCTTACCATGAAAGAAAAAAACAGTTGCTTTCATAGAATTAAGTATTAATTGGAAAACTAGGAGAAAACATTATCGGGATTAGATGTGAAATTGTGCTAGAAATGTTGATCTAGACCTACTATTTGCAAAACACAGTGCTAGGACCTTGGTTAGTAGAGCTTAAATTCAGGTTCTTTTTTTTTTTTTTTTCAAGAATTTCAGTAACTGGTGGGACAAACAGGGAAGTAGGGTTAAAAAATCTCAAAAGACGCTTGCTAGCAACGTCCCAAGCAATATATTTGCTCAAGCTTAACGGCTGCCATCCCGATCTCCACCCAAAGCAGACAGCGTGTTTCAATACCTTCGACAGTCTCCGTGGGACAGTGGTGAATTCGGCTGTCCATCCCACAGCCATTGGAATGAAGAGTGACAAGGAATTAAAATGGAGAATCCTAAATGTCTGGGTTATGTGACCGTCTTTAAGATTCTAAAATCATGAATTGAAATAAAACGACTATATTTGCACACAGCTCTAACAGCTGTATATATATATTGAATAGCATGAAAAAAAATTTTCTGGTAACTGACCATTTCAAGTACTGACCGCTGTTAGAAACAGGCCGGGCAGCGGCTTCCTCTTGGTGAGCTTCTAAAATCGTGGTCGTGGACGTGAAGCTGAGCCATCAGCCTGCGAGAGCAGAGCGGACAGAGAAGGCTCTGGGCAGCTCGTCACCCCAGCGGTTTGCTCCACAAAGGGGAGAGCGCTGGCTCGTGACAAAGAAGAGAAAATTGGTGCTGCACCCCGTAGTTATCGTGACACATGCGGCTAATGAGCACTTAATGATCCTTCCCTGCTCATTTTTGTCACCCGTTTGAGAATGTCACTTGTTTTATACTTAGCCCTATGGTGTAGGATTAGCTTCATGCTAAAGTGAATTAGTCAAGGTTCTTTAAAGTCAGAACAAAAGTGCTAGAGAATGTGTACAGATATGAAGAGACGGAACATGTATACACTGGTTCAGATAATGTATAATTAACGTAAGGGGATTTTTGGCTGGAACGTGGGAACTGGCAGTGAAATTTTGTTTTACATTTGGTGAGATCTTCATCTTAACATGGAACGTATCTTTTAACCTGGAATCATTCTTGGACTAATATCAAAAGTCATACCAGATCAATCACTGCTCTCAGGGCACAGAAATCCTCATGTCTAAAGGAAGAACATCATTTTCCAAATAGAATTAAGGAGTTTTATTTCAAAATATACAGATCTTCTAGCCATTTATTTGTTATAGTACACAGGTGCACATATATATATATACACATACATACACACACCACACACACATACATACACACATATATTAAGACATGCACACATAAACACACACACACATATATATATGCACAGACACACACACATAGACCCATATACACATATACAGACATACATACACATATACACACACAGACATTTTCCTCTTTTAACCTCAAACTCTCCGCTTGTTTCATTTCATTCCCCCATGTTTCTGGAGCTCTCTTTTCTAGTCTTCTCTTAGGCGAGTGCATCCTAGAACTTTGAGGTTTCAGAAAAGAGGTAGAATTTGTCGGTTTTTTAAAAAATGTTCCAAGCTATCTTTCTGTTATTCAAATGTTTTACAGATAAGGTCAACTTAGCAAAACGGGTTCACTCTGACTACTGTTAAATGTTGCAATGAGTGACTGAAAACTATTTTTCTTGCTTGCTGACTTTCTTAAGATGACACTCACAGCCTTTAAACAATGTCTGAGCCTCCTGTTTCCCTCAACACAGAAATTGTACATCCCCAGCCCCCACCTGGCCAAGTTAGCGCCTCACTGCAAGATCTCATCTTTCCCGTAACAACACAGCATAAATAAAAGGTTACAGGCCGGACGCAGTGGCTCACACCTGTAACCCTAGCACTCTGGGAGGCCGAGGCTGGGGGATTGCTTGAGCTCAGGAGTTCGAGACCAGCCTGAGCAAGAGCAAGACCCCGTTTCTACTAAAATTAGAAAAAATTAGCCCAGCAACTAAAATGGAAACAAAAAATTACCTGGGCATGGTGGCGCATGCCTGTAGTCCCAGCTACTTGGGAAGCTGAGGCAGGAGGATCCCTTGAGCCCAGGAGTTTGAGGTTGCTGTGAGCTAGGCTGACATCAAGGCACTCTAGCCCGGCAACAGAGTGAGACTCTGTCTCAAAAAAATAAAAGCTTATAGCTTGGAACTAGAAGAAAGTGTGGAAGTGAAGTGATTAACTTCCGACTTGTAAATGTTCAGAATGGAATATTAGTTCTATTGTCTTTTGTGGGCTCTCAGCAGGGAACCTGCAATTCACAGAACCATAGATGCCAATATAGCTCCTCAAAACAGAAGGTACCTTCTTATTGGCCCAGGCGGCTGAATTTTTACCATTAGAAAGTCTACCTTTACTTAAAATACTATGTCATTGGGGGTACCGTTTAAAAATGAAACACTTTTAGAAGGAATAGTATGTAAATAATTTACCACTCATTGACACCCAAGAGTAAATTAATGTAGAAAATGGCTTTCCACACGAGATAGAGGGTTGGCACGTCTGAAGACACGGGGCCAGGACAGCCTGGCAAAGGTGGTCAACGGGCCCCTCTCTGGGATGCCAGCCCCGAGAAACATCCAGAATTCTTTGAGTGATTGTGCTTGGAGTGGGGAGGAAGGGCTGGCTCCTCAAAGACACCTTCCACCGGATTCTAAGTGTGTCTGCACATCTCTCTTGCATATCCCACTGTCTGAGGACCCAGCGAGTTTAGAATCTAGATCAACACGAAGCACCGCGGCAACCTGCGCTAGGAAGAGAGGCGAGGCGGGGGCTGCAGTGTAGGGGCACTATCCCCTTCAGTTTAAAATTGAACATAATTCTGAATTTTCTAATTTTGTTATCTAGTAGCTCTTGGAGGTGAATGGGTCAAAATTATAACTCCATTTTAATAGATCTTGTCATTAATCTCTGCTCATCAAAGTTGCTTCATTTTATTAGTGTACCTGGGACTGCAGGCAGAGCTGTTCTAGGGTCTCCAGGTGGCCCAGAAGTTCAATGCAAAGTTGTTTTGCTCTGTAAAAATAATCCGGCCTTTTAGTTTTGATTTCCTTTCTATTGATTTACACGAGGTACATTTAATTCCAAACCTTGGAGATGGCCGACATGGCCATTCAATCAAGGCTTTGTCGTGAAGAAACCATTAGGATAGTGGGGAGGGAAGAGCATGCAATTTCCAGTGGGACGGAGAACTGAGGACTAATTTTATTCCGAGATCAATTTCGTGCCAAAAGCTTGGCAGGGCACAGGCCAATGCCATCGTTTAAGTATGAAGAACCCGACGTTTGGGGCACGAGGAGAAAATGCACACTCCGTATCTGTTTGTGCAGTACACACACAACTCGGGAAATATTAATACCATTCCGGAGGCAGCAGGAAATAGCAGTTTGAGTGACTGTGCTGCTCAAACTGTCTTTGTCTGATGTAAGTTGAAAAATAACCAATGGTTCTATTTGCATGTTTCTACAAGTTTTTATTTAAAATAATTTGATAAAATCTTAAAAATTAATTTTGTTCTTAAAAATGATGCCATCTCTCAGCTTAGAAACGGAGGTGAATCTGGCCCTCACATGACGGACACTATCTCCACGGAGAAAGGAGGCCAGGAGGCCCAGCCACACTTACAGGTTCTTTGCAAAATTACCAGTTTACTACTCCTGTGCACCAGGGCCGTGTGGCTCGGCAATGGCTGTGCCTGGGCGCATCCCTCATCTCCATGCTGGCCCCTCCGCACTCTGGGTGCACCAGGGTGGGGGATGGGGGGTGTGAGGGGGTTTGCGGGGATGGATGGAGAGGCTGGGAGGCGGCCCCAGGAGGGAAGGAGCATGGGGAAGCCATGGCCAAGGCCACCAGGTGTGCATTGGTCCATGCATAGCAGGTATCAGGGGGGTTTCCCTGGTTTGAGTTCATGTCCCCCCCAAAACTCATGCTGAAATCCTAACTCCCAAGTCGACGGTGTTAGGCAGTGGGGCCTCCAGGAGGGGATGGGTGTAGAAGAGGTCATGCGGGTGTGGGCCCCATGAAAGGGTCAGTGACCTAATAAAAGGGACCCAGGAGGCCCCCCACATGAGGACACAGTGAGAAGGCGCATCTACAGGCCAGGCAGCAGCCCTCGCTAGACACTGAATCTGCCAGCTCCTGGATCTTGGACTTCCAGCCCCCAGGACTGTGAGACATACATTTTTGTTTACAAGACCCCAGTTTACAGTACTTTGTTACAGCAGCCGGAATGGACCAGGTCAGAGGCCCCAAAAGGGGAGCACTGTCCCCACTCGAGGTCAAGCTGGCTCCTTCCTCCTCATTCCCTCCCGGGCCTCTTTGCCCACCACACATCAGCATCAAGTAAATGCGATAAAACTTAAATAAAACATTCTTTGATTTAAATAATAACTCCTGCACAGCCGGCCTCGCCCTCCCACCACCGGCTGCCCGGCCACTGCTCGAGACAGGACAGCTTGCTCAGGAGGCTGGGGTGGGGCTGCACGCCTGCCTTCAAATCTCTGTGACCTCAGACAAGACACCTCAGCACCTCGTGCCTCAGTATCCCTGCCTGTGGAAGGGGATCATGCCCGGTGGGTGTGAGGCTCACGGGGTGGCCTGTGTTCCCTGGGCATGACTGCCCGAACCACTTCACAGAGTAGGGGACCCCCAGCTAACAGGAGCGTGAGGACGACGGAGTGCTGCGGCTGAGGGGAGTGAGGTGGGACCCCAGCCTCCAGGTGGGAGGCTGCAGGCAGGTGGGGTCAGAGGTCACAGTCAAGGCCGTGATGCCATTTTGGCAGCTCAGTGAGCACAAGCTGCTCCCCGAGGTCCCCATGAGGCTGGTGGCCCACACTGTGCCTGTCCTCGCATTCCCTGCCCACAGTCTTGCCTTCCCTGCCCACCCCAGGTCCCCACCAGGAGGTGAGACAGGACACCCCTCTTCCCTGGAGTGGCCAGGCCAGGCGTCCTCCGGGCCCCGCTCTCCGGTGGCTTTGGAGGAACATCCAAGCTTTCTCCTCTCCTGCAGGTGCCCCCGGCACCCAGGATGTGGCTGCCCTTGGGCTCAAGAACCCCCTGTTCACCCACCTCCCCGTTGACATGGAAATGTCCCCTCCAGAGAGATGTCGGACACCTTGTGGCTGTGTCCTGGCCTCTGCGGCCTGTTCCCATCACGCTGAAATGCCTTTCCCTTGCCCAATCTTGTCATTCTTCCCGTCCCTCTCATCTTTATTCTGTCCTGATGGCCACTGATGTGACATCTGAAAGCATTTTAAGGTTTTCTCCTCTGAAAACACAGCACAGAACCCACCTCCTTGCACCATTAAGTTCCGACAGCTGGGCAGGGCGTCTGAGAGGGAGTGGGCGCCGGGAGTGCTGAGGCGAAGCGCACTCAGGTGAGGCTGATGCAAAGTTCTGAAATAACCTTTGTTATCCCTCGGCTGAAAACAATGACTGCTTGGGGGATGAGGCAACAAGTCTGGTGCTTTCTTCCAAAGAGCAAATAGTCCTTAGGCTGTGGTGGTGAGAGTCTGGCAGACGCGCAGTTCCAAGGACAAGAGCCTCCGGGTTGCCTCTGCTTTCGCGTTTCCCCAGAGCTGCTTGTCCTTAATAGTCAAAGCTGCTGGCTTAATACAGCCATTGAAGTTTTCACTTTCTGACCCAACCCACAGAGACAATAAATAGCTAGAACTCTGACTTATGCACAGTGGCTTGTCCCTGCCACCCTCCAGGCAGGGGCCATTTTTCTCCTCACATCCCGAAGGGCCCCGCACTGGCTGTGCAAGCTCATCCCCGGAACCGTGGAGGTGCCACCTCACCACGTCCTCAGGGTTCAGAGAGCCTCTTCCGTGTAGTTCTCAATGCTTGTTAGTTATAACAAGTATAGCAATTAGCTATAACTAATTTTCCCTCATTGCTGACACTTATCCGAGATAGAAATCATCTCTAGCAAGAGCCTTTAGCAAAGTTCCTGTTTTGTTGCAATTGAGTAGGATCCCACAACACCTCTGCAACCTGACAGACACACATGTACGACCTTTGGGACTGGGCTTTCATTAAGTTATGCACCAGGGTACAAATACTTTCTGTCTTTGTTAAGAGAGGGAAAAGGAGAGAGTATGTGATTCGTGATATAGGCATGACATAACTATTTTGGAGGATGTGAGGAAATGTGTTTGTAGAGGCTCATAAACCTTGCTCACACCAGAACTGTTAGAGCTGTTCACAACCATGGACAGCCATGCATAGCCATGCACAGCCATGCACAGCCATGCACAATCATGCACAGATACAACTATGGACAGCCATGCACAGCCACACACAATCGTGTACAGCCATGCACAGATACTCACAAGCATGGACAGCCATGGACAGTCATGCACAATCATGTACAATCATGCACAACCATGCACACATACTCACAACCACAGACAGCCATAGACAGCCATGCACAGCCACACACAATCATGCACACATACTCACAACCACGTACAGCCATGCACAGCCATGCACAATCATGCACAACCATGCACAGATACTCACAACGATGGACAGCCATGTACAGTCATTCACAGCCACACAAAATCGTGTACAGCCATGCACAGATACTCACAACGATGGACAGCCATGCACAGTCATTCACAGCCATGCAAAATCATGTACAGCCATGCACAGATACTCACAACCATGGACAGCCATGGACAGCCATCCACAGCCACACACAATCATGCACAGATACTCACAACCATGGACAGCCACGCACAACATCTGAACACATCTGAAAAGCGAGCTGCTACGACCTGTGGTGAGTGATATTTGTAAGGTGGTTTAAAGACAGCGACAGTTTCCAGTTTTAGAATTTTATGCTGGCAGAGGTTTTTCTCCAGCTCCTTGTTTACAGATGAGGAAACTGAGGTTGTCCTGAGAGCAGCACTTGTTCATGGCAGAGCAGGAGCTGGCTGCGGCTTTCTAAATGGAGCTTCAGCACTTTCCTCCGCATCCGTGACTGGGCGTAGCCGGAGCAGGTGCTCGCTGCTGTGCTGGTGGATTCAGCCAGTCTTGTGGTCTGAGCCAAGGTGCAGAGAGCGGGGGGCCTGCCTGGGAGGTGAAGCTGGCCCTGCTCTCAGGAGCTCCATGCAGACTCGCAGTGTGACCAAGAGGTGCTGAGACACGAGGGACTGTGAAAGCCCAGGGCTTCCTCCACTGGCTGCCTAGGGCCGGCAGGGGGAGGGTGGCAGCGTGAGTCAGCTCCTGGCAAAGGCTGTAGGATTCCTGAGGCTGCGGCAGGGGCAGTGAGGACCAGGGGAAGCACCGAGACAGTACTCTTTCGAATGACCCCACACCTGCCTCCAGTTTCCCTCACATAGGCCTCCCATGCAGCGCTGACTCAGCGGCGTTGGAAAGATGGAACCAGAGCGAGCTCAGTAAGGAAACCGCCCATCCTGCTGGTCCTGCAAGGCTGGCTCAGGGCCCCTCTCGAGAAGCTTTGTTGTTCTCTGGGGCCAGAAGGGACTATCCCCCACTTTTAAAAAAAGGCACCAAATGTTGTACATATGTCAAGGAGACAACCACGTGGACCTCAAAGGGTCAGCGGCCTCCTCCGACCATGTACGAGAACCTGCAGGTGAGCCCGCCAGGTGGACGATTCCTCCTCGCAGGTCTCCGGCTGCGGGCACCTCGGGGCTGCGGCCTGGCAATCTGAATCGCTAGCACACAGTCCTGACTGTGAGGGCTCAGGGACAGTGGTCATGGCATCTTCTGTGTCATTTTCTGCCACAAACAAACTGGCAAACACCCTCACTAGACGCTGAACTGGAGGCCAAAGGCAGTGCTCTTCCTCCTTGTGCTTGTGTGCATCTCCCGGCGGGGCTTCTCCTGGCCATGGGGTCCTCTCACAGCCCTCTAAATAAAGTTATGGTATGATCTGAGCAACGGGGTCACGGATTTGGGCCGTAATTTCCCTAGCTTTACTCCCTACACGTGCTGGAGTCTGAGTAGGTGCAGCTCAGCTTCGTTGACGCACCTCTGTGCAGGGTTTTCTGGTTCGTTGGCTGTGTGGAGCCCAAGCCCGGACTGTCACCTGCCACCTCCTCCCTCTCGCCTGCAGCTCATAGACACCGACTGTGCTCCGACTTCAAGGCCGGCCGGAGGCATCTCTGAGGATCCTTTAATGGGAACAGAATCACCAGGGCCCTGCCCGTCTGACAAGCTCCTGGTGGCAGCCTTGCTATGGGGCCTCAGGCCTTGCTTTAAAGACCAAGAGGATAAAAATTCCAGGTCTCTTCCTCACTGAAGCATGTTTGAGAAAACAAAGCTTGAAAAGCTACACACAGTGAGCTGGTTCCCACTAGGAAACAAGACAAGCCAGTGGGCCCACTCCAGTCTGGGGCCACCTCTGGGGCCTGAGAAGATTCGCAAAGTACTGAGCATCGATGGTTGTGTTTTCGAGTCATCAGCACCTTGGAGCAGCTACCAAAGACCCCAGTGTGCACGCAGGGGCCTCAAGTGTGAACAGCGGTGGACGAGAAAGGTGGGGGTCGGGGCCACATGGGAATGTCCTGGGCTTGGGCGGAGGGGTCCCGGACAGGGTCCACTTTTCCTACATGTGAAAACAACCATTTCTGTGGCTGAGCACAGGGCTGGTGGCCCCAGAAAAGGCAACTATTCCTGTCAGAAATTTGAATAATACCTATGGACTTAATTTAAAAATTTAAGGTCCAACTTAAGAAAAGAATGTATTCGGCCCCACAAAAGTGATAGACATTTGATAGTTTAGAGTTTATTTTGTTTCTTGCCTGACAGGTGCATAGATTGTTTTTCCAAACTAGATTTTTTTAGGTAAATAATTCAGATTCTTTAACGATCGCAGTGCATAAGTTAATGAAATAAACTAACGGTGTCTATTTTACACATTGGAATGTGTACAATTGTTATTCGTTTTCCCCATTAGTGTAAATGGTTCAGTTCAACAGAAATGTTCTGTGAGCACCTTCTACTACAGCCAGAGAAAGTGATAGTGCTGACCTGCTCCTGTAAAATCTGCGGGTGTTGAATGTCTGGTTGAAAGGATGTGCCGTGGGGTCTATGTAGAAGACAGACGATAAAAGAAATAACACATTTCTCTTGAACGCCAATAGGAAAAGGATAACTGTGTTCTGTGAAAGAGAAAATACACCTATATAAGGGTAATTTATTTTGAAAATTCTTAGTTTTGTAACATTAGCACCAGCCGCTGTACCCGTTATACCATAATTGTGCCCACGGGTGCTGTTTTGCGTCACTTCCCTTGGCATAAGGACCAAAGAATGCTTTTTCCTATGTCAATGCATTCTGAGTAATGACATATTACCTTTAATTTTCCAATTTGAATTTGAAGTTTTCTTTTGATCAACATTGATTTGTCAGTTGCTTCTACACGCAACTTTTACTAAAATGTACAGCAAATTATTAAATAGGAAGCAGCTTCACAAGCCCAGCGCAGCTGTCACTGTCAGCAATGGCCAGGAGGCTGGCAGGGTCTGTCTCAGAGCCTTATTTGTATTTATAAATTCCTCGCCGTTATTGCAACAAGACGCCGCAGGCAGTGCCTCTGCGGGGAGAGCCGGCCGCCCCTTCCAGGTAGTCTCTGAGCCTTCTAGTGCGCAGTCCCCCCAGGGGGCTCGGTAATCGCCCAGAAATGCACTGCATGCTGACGCTCGTGCCTTCCATATATTTAGTGTGATCGTTTTAGGAAAAAAAGGACTATAATAAAGATTATGTGCCGGGGGGGGGGATAAAAAAAGAATTAACTATGAAACATAGTAATTGCCTGTAGGGCTTTAACTTCTGTGTGTGATATGCAGGAAATGTTAAGAAGTTATTTTATCTCTCTGCATGCTCTCTCAGAAGATATTAAAGACTAACTTTGAAAATGCACTTTGGCTGGTTGCATCCTAGAGTCCTGGGGTTAACTTCTTAAAAGGGTTAAGCTGCTGTGCTCGCACTGAATTACCACTGTCATTTAATTCATTAGGAGAG
Organism: Propithecus coquereli; assembly: GCF_000956105.1. NCBI lineage: Eukaryota > Metazoa > Chordata > Mammalia > Primates > Indriidae > Propithecus > Propithecus coquereli. The sequence continues at coordinate 8,568,320 of NW_012136636.1, read as the reverse complement.
TTTATGGAGTTACAATGTCTGTAATTTATAGACTGCTTACTGACAAAGCTCGATGCTAACATATGCCTAATTTGCCAAGGTTATCTCAAGTTCCATTCATCTCCCCCACTAACAATGTGCTCTGATTCCCTGCTTCACGCATGAGGTACATGTGGTTTCATATTTAGTGCTATCAATCACAGGCAATTGCCTCCGCTCCCGCCTCTGTGTTCAGAGTAATTTCTCTGCTCTCGAGATGACTGATGCGCGGTGGCTCAGCCAGTGGAGGGCGTCAGCGGGCGTCCATCGGGGCCTGTGCGAGTCTCGGCGACTGTTCTGACCCTGCTGTTGCTGGTGTCCTCTCCCTTGGGGGGCTTGTGGATGTGATTTGGGGAGTCAATGGGTGTCCAGTGGTGACAACCATGGCCTTGCCTGGATGGCCTGACACGCCCAGGCCTCCCTGTCTGGTGGGGCCGTTCTCGAGCACGGCTGATGCTGCCCTGACCGCCCTCGCCAACCCTTTCCCAGCACGTGCACGGGCACGAGAAGGCCCTAGTGCGGTCAGGGGCGGGCTGTGCAGAGGCCTCAATGCTGGGTGCCCACCCAGGGTGCGGATCTCCTGGGCCCACCTTATTCTCCCTAGAGGAGTGATTTCGCCGACATGTTTGATCACCTTGTGAATTTCTTGATGAAAAGTACCAACTGTTCAAATTGAGAATTACATAATGAATGTGGTTGTTTAGTTCTGGGTAGGTGGAAAGAATACAAAACTGTACTGCATACCTCCAAAGTTGATATTCCAGAAAGAAGCAGATGTGCGGGAACCCTCAGTGCCGCTGACAGGCTGCCTGTGGCCTGTGCTCTGAACTCGCATCCCTATGTGGCGGCCGTGGACCCTGAGCAGGGGTGTGGCTTTGTGCAGCTGCAGTGTCCAAATGACAGATTTTTTAAGTCTCAGCTCAAGCCTGTGAGTGAGAGGGGATCTATCCAACAAAACGAAGCAAATAATTCTAGCAAGTTCTAAAATTATTGAGCAAAAGGCAACTTGATTGAATGGAAAATACGACTTCATAAGTGTTTTTACCTTTTGTACCGCATGCCAGCAACGATAGTCATGAAAGATGAACTTAACTCAGGGAGAAGCACGTGCTGCCCACAAGGGCCTGTGGTCGCAGCGTCTTTGCAGAATTCGCTGCTCGTCTCCCCACATGGGCCCATGGAGTCTACGTGCAGTCCCCCCAAAGGGAGCCTTGTTCTTTTTCACAGGACCCAGGTCCTTTGGTCAGAAGTTTCTTTCTGTATTCTTTTATTAGAGTCTTATTGATGGTTTAAAAAATGAAGGCTGATGTGGTTACCAGGGCTGGGAGGGGGAGATGGGGGACATTGTTTAATGGGTGCAGAGCTTCAGTTTTGCAAGATAAAGTTCTAGCAATCTCTTACACAACAATGTGCATATAGTTGACACCATGTACTGGACACTAAAAAATGGCAAACTGGTAAGTTCTATGTTGTGTGTTTTTTACCACAATTAAAAAACCTTGAAGCCTAGACGATGAACTCATAGCATCACTTATGACGTCATTATGACTCTCCAGAAAGCAAGCAGAGCCACTGGGATGACCGATGGAAAACTGGTGTGACCTCCATGGTGGCCCCTCGTACTCCTAAGGAACGAGTGTTAAGGAGAGAAAAGCACACTTGTCGATGGCCTAAGTCCAGAGACGTGAGGGTGCTGTTGGGACAACCGGAAAAGACTTTTTACATAAGTCTCTTACCAGAAGTTGGAGGGATGGGAGGAGTGCTCTCCTCAGTGCAGTGGGTAGGGCGGAGAGGCCACTCCTCACCTGGCCCTTCCCAGCGGTTCCTCGAGGCACAGAAGGCAATTGGGCTGAGACCAATTAGCCAAGGTCGAGTCCCTTGTGGAGCACTCATGAGACACATTGAGGTACTTACCATCCTTCTGGAACCTGTAATGTGAGGGTGACCTGGCTGCAGCGGCTGCTCTGGAAACCTTTCCCCCAGTGGACGGTGGTGTTAGCAGAGTGTGTGCACGCCTGGGGTTAGCAGCTCATCTGGAGAATTAACTGAGCCCAAATTTTTGTTCATATCAGAGTCCTGAATGCATGCAGGTGATGTCACCTTGGGCTTTCTCTGACGTGACACTGAGAAACGGCCTTTCGTCTGTGCTTTTGTTTGCTCGGGGTCACAGGGCAAAGTCGGGGGGAGCCCTGCTCTTCGGAGAGCTCCATGCAGGAATCTTGGCATCAGAGGGAGAGACGATGTGTGCACACCTGTTGTAGCGTGCATTTGGGAAGTCTAACACCCAAGAAATAGGAAAAGAAAAAGGAACGCTTTGCAGGGAGCCTCTGAGGCAATAGAGGTCCCACTCCCTCTGGATTGTAAACTGGAAAGATTCTCAGTAAAATGGGCAAAGTGAAAATGCACATTCAGCAAGGAGGAAAAACAGCACGTGGGAGAGAGTAATCATCTCAGAAGCTTCCTTCTGTTGGCCTGTGGGCGAGGTCAGGGTGTGCTTTCAGGAACTGGGGGTTGTCTCCATAGAGAGGGATGGGTAGTAGGCATAGCACTGGCTGTGCAATAGGGATGCGGACCAGGTAAGGCCGCCCGCCGTGTAGATGGCAGGGAGGGCAGATAGGAAGGGCTGAGATCCAGCCTGGGAGGGCAGCTGGACCACAGAATTTACATGATGAGGCTGTGCGGTAAGCTTACTGCTGGGGGACAGACGGGGACGGTCTCAGGTCCCAGGCTGGGTGCCTGGGGACAGCCGTGCAGTGGAGGTCAGAAGGTAGACGAGGGGATTGCCGGGGGGCCAAGCGTCTGGGGCCCGCTGGGCCAGATGTCCACTGACGGGCAGTGTGGGCGGGCAGCCAGAGGCTTCGGGAAGGGAACCGAGGCTCCCGCACCAGCTCTGCTTTGTTCAGACACCCCAGAAAGGATTTGTGCCTGTGCAGCTTGGGACGGAGGCCTGGGGCGTGGAGTGGCCCCCTGCAGAGAACGGCTGTGGGATCCCAGGGATTTATTGCAGGCGGCCTTCGAAGTCCTGAGGACCTCATGCAGGGGAGAGGGGAGCCTGCCAGGCGGTATCGGTGAGGACCTGGAGGGGAGAGGAGTGCGGGTGTGGATGCGACTCAGTGGAGGGCAGGGGAGAAGCTCCTTGGGGCCCCACTCCAGGTCACACACCTTGGTTCTAGTAGAAGGTAAATGTTTTCAGTGATGCTATTTCTTAAGGGTTCAAAAGCTAATATTTCAGCATATCTGGGCTGTGAAGGAGCCTTGTCCCAAGCAGGAGAAATCCCTCGCCCAAGGCCTGTCACTCCGCAGCCTGGGTCTGCAGCCGCAGCTGGCCGTCTCCAGCCCTGTATCCCCTGGCAGGTGTCCTCCACAGGTCCTGCAGGGCAGGGTGGACGCTGCCTGGAGCTGGCAGGGGATGGTGCTGCCATCAGCGGGCACGGGCTGTCAGCTCTGTCTTCAGATTGCTTAAGGCCACCACAAGATGACATGGTCTCTTACATATGTGACCCCCAATCTCAGAGATGAGAAGTCCAACGTTCCTGCAAACAGTGACTCAGAGTCGCCCTCCACGAGCTCAACACAGGGCTGGGACCAGCCCGGTCTGGCTGTTCCTCAGGCACCATCCGACCTTCCGAAGGCGGCACAATCTCTGCCCCTCTGTCTTCTACTTTCTGCTGTTGAGCCCATCCAGAGAGTTTTTATTTGGGTTATCATAGTTTTCAGTTCTAAAATTTCCATTTTGTTCTTTTATATCTTCTCTTTCTGTTTTAGCCTGTGTTTCAAGGGTGTTTGTAAGTGGGACGGCTGCTTCGGAATCCCCGTCCGAGGGTTACGTGGTCTGTCGTGTCAGGGCTGGTGTCTGCTGCTTGTCTTATTCAAATTGAGGTTTTACCAGTTCTTGGTAGGACGAGTGATTTTTAATTGTATCCTGGGCATGTGAAGCATTATGTAGGTTCCTATTTTAATCTTCTGTTTTATAGGCCTTCTCTGACATCGTGCTGTTAGGGGAGGGGGTGGAGTTCCAGGCTCCTCACCAGGTTTGCTGATGCGGGGGTGGGGGGTTGGGGGGTGGGGAGTGGTTAGGGGAGGTAAGGGGAGGCGAGGGGAGGCTCCCGTGAGTGTCACGTGGGGCAAGAGTTCAGGTTCCCCCGTAGTCTCTGCTGACTCCACCCCCTGGGGCACAGGGTGCTTCACTATCAGGCGGGAAGTGGAGGCGCAGGACCCCAGTTGACCTTTGCTGAATGGGGTGGGGGCAGGGCGACAGTTTTTTCTGTGATGCTTAAAAGTCCCTTAATTTGGCTGGAGTAGGTAGTTGTCTAAAAGTTTTCTTCCTTGCTAAGTTGTACCATCTTTCATTTTTGGTGAGAGAGAACTGGTTTTTCTTGGGGCTTCTGTTTTGTCAACGTCTGTTGGTGTTTCTGGGATGCTGGACTCTCCAGGCTTCAGTCAGGATATAGGAAGCAAAAAGAAAACACAGTGTTTTTTCTCAGGTCTTGATGCCCCTGGTCTGTGTGCCTTCTTCTAGAGACTTTGCATGGCCTCTTTATGCTTGATGTAAAATGCACACAGTTTGAGTTGTTATTAGTGGGAGGAATAGAGAGGAATGCATCTACTTCATTTTGTCTGGCACCAAAGTCCCTTACTTTGGTTTTATGGCTGACAGGCAGGAAACAACTTACCTCTTGCGGGTGCATCCAGCACCCTGCACCACCTCTGAAGGCCTTAGTTAGTGGAGCTCTGCACCACCGGCTCTTGCAAAGGAGCTGCTCTATCATCTTTCCAGAGCCAGGCTAAACTGTCCAGGAGGGTGAAAGTTTGGCTTTTCATTGCTAGGTTGAAATAGGCACACAGAGGAGACAAGGATAACGACAGTTGCAACTCCACTGAACCCTATTCAAATGCTCTCCAGCTTCCCAGAGGAGGAAGTCTCTACTGCCCTGAGTGGGATGTCCCTGAGTCCGGCCCTCTCCGTCCTGCCAGGTGGTGGCTTTGCAGCACCGACTCCAGAGTGTGGAGCAGCAGTTCTCAAGTGGTTTAGTCTCTGTACAGCTTGGCATTCTTAACAATAGATGTTATGGTAATAGATATTAAAACAGAAATTTTAAAAAATGTATTTAAAACAGTGATACAGCCAGTATGTATAAACATAAATATTTCTATTAAAAATGATATTTTCCAAACCAAACAAAAAGAAAACTTAACAAGAAGAGTGGTCTTGGTTTATACCTTTGCTAATCTCCTCCATGTCTGGCTTAACAGAAGTGAGTGGATTCTCTTACACATTTCTGGCTGAAGTACATGAAGATAATTCTGCTTCACTCAGATACATAGCTGGAAAAAGGAGGACTTTTTTAATGGCCTTTTCAGGTAAGTGTGGATATTCTTCTTCGATGCTACATCAAAATGTGACAAGTGGCAGTTTCTTTAAGGTTAGTTACAATATGGGATCTGAAACTACAGTTGTGCACTGATTAACAGCAAAGGTACAGTCTGAGAGGTGCCTCAGTCCGGGATGCAGCCTGCTGCACCCTGAGGCTGTGGGGACAGCCGATGGCTCCTGGGACACACACTGGTACTGAACACTGTAAGCAGTTGTAACATAATAGTAAGTATCTGTGTATCTAAACATGTCTAAATGTAGAAAAGGCACAGTGAAAATATGGCATAAAAGATAAAATGCCCCCTGTATGGGGCACTTACCCTGAATGGAGCTTGCAGGACCAGAAGCTGGTCTGGGTGAGTCAGAGTGAGTGTGGAGGCCAAGGACACTACTGTGTGCTACTGCCGACTAGTTTATAAACATTGTACACTGAGGTACACTCAATTTATTAGACAATATTTTCCTTTCTTCAATAATAAATTAACCTTGGCTTTAAAAATTTTTAATTTTTTGACTTTTGTAATAACCTTTAGCTTAAAACACACATTGTACAGCTGTACAAAAATATTTTCCTTCTTTATATCTTATTTTATGAGCTTTTTCCTATTTTTAAAATCTTTTACTTTTATTTTTTACTTTGTAAACTTCTTGTCAAAAACTTAGACATAAACACCCACAGCAGCCTAGGCCTACACAGGGTCAGGAGCATCAATATCACTGTCCTCCACCTCCATCTCTTGTCCCACCAGAAGGTCTTCAGGGGCAACAACGTGCACAGAGCTGTCTCCAGTGACAACAACGCCTTCTTCTGGGTACCTCCTGAAGGGCCTGCCTGAGGCTGTTTTACAGTTAACTTTCCTTTTTAATAAGTAGAAGAAGTACACTCTAAAATAATGATTAAAAGTATAGTATACTAACTACATAAATCAGTAAAATAGTCATTTGTTGTCGTTATCAAATATCACATGCTGTGCACAGTTGTTTGTACTGGGCTTACACTGCTGGCTGTGCAGAGGGTTGGTTTACACCAGCATCACCACAAACACACGAGTACTACAACAGCTACCATGTCACTAGGCAATGGGAATTTTTCAGCTCATTGTAATCTTACGAGATCACTGTCATGTGCAGTTTGTCGATGACAGAAACATCATTATATGGCACATAACTGTGTATCAGTGACCTTTTCATACTCTGTTACATCAAAACCCATTGCTCTATCTTGGACTTTGAACAGATCTTTTGACCATGCACTGAGTTTTGCAGATCTTCTAAATGTTGACACATTTCATTATTCACCATCAAAAAATTACACTCGTTAACATCACACTGACCTTATCAGAAAAGCCTCTAGATATGGTAAATCTGTCATGCTCAGGGTGGTATATCCATGTTTTTTAATTTTTTCTTGAAAGCTCAGATTTTATCACTGGCGACAGATATTTTTCAGGTGCTTTCCTTGTAGTGACAGGTTCACATTGTTCCTTTTGAGAAAATGTCTGCCAAATAGTCATATCTGAAAAAACTAGTTTACCAGTTTATCTGCCAGTCATTCTTTCAAGAAAAAATGATGTGCCATGATAAAATGGCTAGTTTAGCATGCAACTCAAACAGTCACACAGGCTCTTTTCCTTGAGACGACCATCATACTTTGGTATGCAGCAGAAGTGCTTTGTACGTATTTAATACTTCTAATTTCATCACAGAGAAAAACCTTGACTCAGGACCAGCTACATAATTAGTGGAGCCCAGTACAAGATGAAAATGGGGGGCCTCTTGTTTAAAAACAATTAAGGATTTCATTAAGAATTTCATGGGGGTACCAGGGGGGCCATAAACCAAGCACAGGCCCTTCTGAGCATGGGGCCCCCTGAGGCTGGGTGGGCCACACCCAGGAAGCCCACCATGCCAGTTTCATGGTCAAGACTTAATAAAATTAAAAACTTTTACATTCTTCAGTGAAACTGGCATTTTTTCTTTTCTGCTCTGCGACTGCGATGACTAACACAACAACAACAGCACAACTGGGCGCCACTGCCTGGCTCCTGCTCAGACACATGCTGTTGTACCCACCACCAATGGTGTAGCATCTGTGCACATTTCACAGTGAGGAAGGCAGGCGGCATCGGAGAATCGTGGGGGAAATAGTTCTGACCTTGCTGACACCCTGCATGGGTGTTGGGGACCCCTGGGAGTCTGATGGCCACATTTTGAGCATTGGTGGTATAGGGCAGTGGTCCTGCAACCTTTTTGGGACCAGGGAAGACAATTTTTCCATGGGCCCGGGGGTGGGGTGGATGGTTTTGGGATGACTCAAGTGCATTACACTTATTGTGCACTTTATTTCTATTATTATTACATTGTAATACATAATGACATAATTATACAACTCACCATAGGTTGGGGACCCCTGGTCTAGGGTTTTGCTGTATCCAGGAACAGAAGGGCTGGAAAGGAGGATTGTGGTGAGGTCAGCAGGGAGGGCACAGGCAGGAAGCCCCCAAACCTGCTAGGTAGGGGGAAGGAATTTGTGGGACAGGAGAAGAGCTAGAACATTGAGTCTGAGCTGGGACGAAGGCATAAGAAGGAAACGCAGGATCCCAGATGCCAGAGGTGATGAGGAAGCAAGGCGCAGACTAGAAGGGTCAGGGAGCACCCCCCGGGGCTAGGCTGGGGGCCGCTGCAGTCACCCAAATATGGCCCTGTCTCTGGGGCTCAGCCTCCCTCATTCTGGGCAAATGCGGCCGGCTTTTGTCTCAGCTCTCAGACTTGTGGGATGGCTGTGCCTCCACTGGTCTCAGCAGCCTTGCTCTCCGGACCCTGCACCCAGCAGTCCTCTCTCTGTGCCAGGCAAGGTGGAGCCCCCTGGCTGCAGAGTCCAGGCCTCCCCCCAGCTGTGTGTGAATGGGGGCCATGGGGAAGGGGCAGGGACCTCCAGTTTGCCATTTTCTCTTTTCCCAGAGGGATCATTGGTGTCTTTACATATTGAATTGCAGAAACAAGCCATGCCCTCCAAGACACACAGGGAAAGAAAATATACCTTAGCAATGGCTCTGTGGCTTTGGTCACATTCTGATCATGCCAGCCTCCTCCTCTTATTAGAAATAAAGCCAGGGTGTGCCAGGTGGCTCAATGCCCACCTGCCCAGAGGGGTGCCACACCCGGGGTCTCCCTGCCTGGCTGCAGGGAGAGGGAGAGAGGCTGAGAGAAGGGTAAGCAGGGAATTGAAGCAAATGAAGTGAAGCATTTTATTTTATTTTACTTTTAAATAAAAGACCAAAGGGTGATGTGGGCAATGATTGTCCCCGATCACAGCCCTCAACTGGAGCACATTTTCCCGCATCTGGAGCTGTCTGCGTCTGTCTCCTTTGCAGTCTGCCTGGTAATTGAGTCTGAAATCACATGCATCCCTATTCCAGCTACATTTAAATTTCCCTGTTGCACTGTTTTTATCTCCAAAGCAGTTGAAACCACTCCAAGGATGTATTTCTAAACTTAGACCATCTCATCCTTAAATGGCAAGAAAGAAAGTGCAGTGTGTCTGTGAATCTGCTGAATGGGGCAAGCGAGTGTTTTTAACGGATCATCTCAGGAGAGCAGAGGCAGGGACTGCAGCCTCCTACCGATGGGCGCGTGCTAAAACCTAGAAGCATAGGGAAGCCAGCTTTTGGGAGCCGGAGCTGTCTTCAGAAGCCTTCCCAGTAGCAAGTCACAATCTGTCTCTTCTGTGAGCCCAGCAATGAGAAGAAAAGTCCCAACGTCCCTACAAAATGAGAGGCTACACATTTAAGATCCTCTCAGCAGACTTTTTTTTTTTTTAAAAGAGTATCTTTTATTTATGCTTGAGCAGGGAGAAGATTCATTAAAAAGAAAAGAAGATTAAAAAATCCCCATCCCAAGCTTTTGATCGGCCAGCTTTTCATGACAAAGGGCTCCCGAACGTCAGGACCTAATTATCCCGCTGCAGAGACGGCGGCGCTGGCGCGGGGGCTGCCAACGCTGCGGCGAGCACAGTCTCCTTAATTATTGGTAAATTTTCCTGCTCTTTGGCAGCCTCATGGCCAGCACCTGTGTGCTCAGACCTGGGGCCCGGGACGTCCCCACAGATGTCAGGGCTCTTTTGTTGATTTCCTATTAGTGGCACTTAATGGGCAGGGGCTGGGGACAGCTCTGCGAAGCCCCCGGGGATGCGCCGCAAACATTGTTCCCTCCTGGGCGAAGGGTCAAATGGCTTCTCTCGCCTCTAAAGCTCAGCCAGATAATTGCTGGTGATTAGCAATTTTAATTACCAGGTGCGAGGGGTCCAGGACCACCCCCGCCCCCACAGTAATTGGGCAGGTTGTTAACAATCACGCAGTTGTGACCAGGGAGTATATTTTACCAATATGCCCTGGGTCTTTTAAAGTTAATTGAATTAAAGCAGCTAAAACCACCAGAGATGGCCTGGGATCTGATGCGCTACATAGAACTATTTATTAATAGTTTTCTGTAAAACTCATCTTATAAATGAAATTTTAAACGCAACTCTGTAATGCAGAGACTAATCCCTTGTAAACATGTGTGTTCCTTTGTGGCTCAAAGGGGCAGTAACGTTAGTGTGTTTTCTCTGCTGCATCCGTCACGTTGGAACTCAGCCTGTCCCATGTCCCAGCTCTCGGGTTTTGCTTGTTGACTTTTAGGGGCTTCATAGGATCCCAGTTAGCAGAAAACCAGTGTCCTCCTGGTTCAGCCTCAGGAGGGGCCGAACATAATCTCACGGCCACAGAGGCTGCTTCTATGTTGTTCCTCCAGGTTTGTCTTTGAACTCCTAACAAAGACAGGCGTATATTTAAAATTGATGAATATCCCCCAATTCCTTTCACAGAGGCTTGGAAGCCTATGGATAAATTCTAGTCTCTGAATAAGAACAAGAAGAAGGTCATGGTGGGCCTTTTCCTGGGGTCGCAGGACCCTGCCGTGGCACCGAAGCACACACCTGTCCCAGGTGACATTTGGAGTCTCCGTGCAGACACAGGCTGACTTCAGGGCAGAAGAGAGAACGTGCGCCCTCAGCATTATTTTTGCACAGTGACTGTGCTGACCGGGAATAGCCTGGTTAGAACATGCAGGAGCGGGAAAGCAAGCAGCTAAGAGCACATCCTTCACGTGGACTCAGAAGAAGTAAAATGGAGAGACGCTGAAATACACGGTGGCAGTGAATTGAGAGTAAGAGTGATGACAGAACAGAGCCTCCTTCTCGGGGCCCTTTAACAGGGTGGCTAGTGCCAGGCGTGAGCAGGCCCATCTCTCTCTCCTGTCCCCCAAGGCACCTGGGTCCCGCCCAAATCACTGGACTCAGGCTGAGGTGCAGAAGGCAGGCGTGTGAGAGCCCTCGGTGTGTCCTGGTTCCAGCCTTCATTGTCCTGGCCCAGTTTTTAGAGGTTTAATGAAAATTAGCTTCCTTTCCACGACACCTTTGCAATGGTTTCTGGCCATAATACGGAACACCTGCTTTAGGTGCCAACAGGAATAACTCAGTAATGACAGAGGAACTCTGTGCCTGCCCCAGGTTCTCACAGCAGGCTTTGAGCAGGCAGGAGCCTGGGCTGTGTGCAGGGAGCTGGGAGGGGGTCCAGGCCTGGCAGGGTGAGCAGGGGCTCTCAGAAAGCCTTGTGGCACAGGGACAACGACCCAAGGAAGCTTCCGGCCAAGGGGTGCTGCTCATGGGAGCTGAGTGAGCATGGCCCAAGGTGCAGCCAGCTGGCCTGGGTTTAGGGTCCTCCCGTGGTATTCGCTTGGCTGAGGAGGGTTAGAAGGAAGACAGCTGTGAGAGAACTGCCGCTAAAAACAGGAGTGACTCACTCCTATGTGGGTCTCTTACTCCTTTGCGATTTTAGGTGTCATTAGCTGTGTATTTTCTCCCTGACCAGGTCCACCTGCAGTGGTTTTCCTGGAGTCTCAGGGGTGGCTCCTCAGCCCTCGTTCCTGATCATCTCAGAGCCCGAGCACTGAGCTGGGGGAGGCTGGAGGTGCCCTGGGCAGACGGAGGACACTCTGTGTTCAGGCACATGGCCTGGAAACTGCTGCTGGAGCACAGGGTCGCACCCCTCCACCCAAGGTCACGAAGGGCAGTTCTTGGGGTTCACCCCCCTTGCTGAATAAAGTACAACCAAGTCCACGGAAAATATTTCTTGTTGTACCCTATGTTTCCCAAGGACTCATACTCCTTAAAAACACCTGACAAAATAAACCCGACAAGGAACCCGGCTGGGGCGCTCCCAGGCGCGGGTGGTGGGCAGGAGTCTGCAGGAAGCCCTGGGGCTTCTCGGTGACGTAGATGCCATCATCGTCCCCCGGGGAAGTCTCCTTCCACGTGTGCAGCAGGGAAGACTGAGGACTCAAGGGCCGGGTTTTGGGCAAGTCGTTGAGCCCAGCCAGGTCTGAGGCTCCGCCTGGAGGGGACTGAGAGAGTGGCGGTTCCAGGGACAGAACCACAGAAACTTCCCTTTCTCAGCTCGGGGATTTGGCTTGAGCAACACCCTTAGTTAAAGCAAATTCCAAGTGAGGACCGTGAGGAATATCCATTTATCAAGAGCCTTATTTTATTCTTAACTTTTTATTTGGAAATAATTTCAGACCTACAGAACAGTTGCAAAAATAGTGTTGGAGCCTGTCTCCACCCAGCTTCCGCAAAGGTCAGCGTCTTCTAACCCCATCGGGCACTTGGCCGAGAGTTGGGACGTTATGTTGCGCTTACATGATACTTTATTACTGACCAATCTACAAACGTTATTCAGATACTACCAGTTCTCCCACGAGTGTCCTTTTCCCAGGCCAAGGTCCCATCCGCACCCCAGGCTCATTCAGCGGCTTTTCTCTGTCTCTTCCGACCGGGAGGTTCCTCGGTGTGCAGTTGTCTTTAAAGACCTCGACAGCTCCAGCAGTGCTGGCCTGTGGTGTCAGAATGTCTCTCAGTCTGGGTTTGTCTGATGTCTCCTCATGAATACATTAAGATCACGCATTTTTGGCAAGCTTGCCCCAGAGGGGATGCTGGGTTCTCCTCGGGCACCCACCCACACTGGTGTGCACTATGTCCGTGGGCCTCCTTCTTGGTGACAGCACCTTCGACTAGGTGGTTACTTGTGAACTCATGATTTTCCTTTTGTAATTATTAAGTATCTTATGGGAAGATATTTTGGGACTGTGTATATAGCCTGTTTGTCATTATCTTTTTGCCGAACAATTTTAGCAGCCATTGGTAACCCTGTCTTCAACGATTAGTGCTGTGCGGCTTGCCCAATGGTGATTTTCCTATTTCCATCTTTCCTTCTACATTTATTCATTGGAATTCTACTGTAAGAAAGAGCTTCCCCTTCCCTCCCTTTTTAATTTATTCAATTATTTGTTAATATCAGTTTAAGCTCACAAATATATAATTTATTATTATTACTATTATTATCAGTTTAAATTGTTACAGAGTGCCCTGGGCACTCCTTTAGGTTGAAGAGCCTTACCCTAAAGCCACACACCGTGGAAGTTTGCTTTTCTAAATCAGATTTCCTGACTTCTCCGAGCAATGGGATCTCAGACTGTGGAGACAGCCGTGGCGAGGGCAGCGATCCTCACCAGAGGCGAGAGAAGATGGACTTTGCGGCTCAGTCCATCAGTTTTCTGGGGAAGAGACTTCCCTCTTTCCACGCCCAGCCAAGAGCCAGAAAGGGCCTTAAAACGCCACCTGAAAGCTGTGGCGGGCAGACCCATGCCAGGCCCCTTTCTCTGAAACCTGTTGTCCCACCAGCTCGGCTCTGTTCCCACTGTGCCGCCTGCTTGGTCAGGTTTAGCTGGCACAAACCGGCGGTGAGCTGCGAAGGCAGCCCCTGGGGAGGTGCTGGCCGGTGACCGCCTTTGATGTTCCAGCTCCTAGGGAGTTTGCATTTTATAGAGGAGTTTTTGAAAAGGAAAACCCCTAAGAGTGGGTGTATTCCATGCACCCGGGGATATGACGCAGCCGGGAAAGTGGAGATTTTTAAATGGGAGGCTGCTTTGTACCCCTGAAATCACATCGTGGCACCAAAGCAAGCCCACACTTGTGGTCTTCTCCCTTGCACGACTCAGGGCCACTGGAAGCAGGCTCCTCTCCACCCAGGCAGCCCGTCACGGACTGAAGTCCAGCCTGCATTTGCCCTGAATCAGAGGGAGATTTGGAGAAAACAGCCTATTCCGATTACAAAGTCTCTGTGGTATCCTATAAATACAGCCTAAGCCATCTGCTGCTAAATATATACATGTACATATTTTGTAGATTGCAACATGGTGGAGCATTATCCATAAGGTTTACAAAAAAACAGCTTTCATGTGTTTTTTTTTAAAGGAAACTACTCATTCGTATAAGCAGAATTAATTTATTTTGGCACCACAGTTGAGGTACTGTGTGGAATTAAACTTAAGCATCATGAAAAACGTTGTCCTAATAAGTTTGAAAACAGTTGGGAAATGAAATGTACATATTTGGATACACACTTTGAGGTGAGATTGACAATAACTGAGTTAAATGTCAGGCACCATCTAGAAGATACTACAAGATCATATCCGACTGAGAGCCCAGAAAGAGAAGAGAGGATTGGAGTCGAGCCATAGTGAGCAGGGGGTGAGGCAAACTGTGTCAGCCTGGTGGGCCTGGGGACCGGTGCGTCTGGTGGACCTGGTGGGCCTTGTGGACCTGGTGGGCCTGGTGGGTCTGGTGGGCCTACTGTGAATTCTTTGATTCTCCAATCCTTTTATTTCAGGTCACAGTTTTTGGTGGTCGGAGCCTCCCCAAGGAGCTCAGAGCTCCAGGGCAGACTGGTCTTGGAGAGGACACCGGCCCATCTCAGGGTGCACTCACACACCCACGTTGACTCAGATGCAGACAGTGTAGACATGCCCATTAACCCGAGGAGCACAGCTGTGGATGTGGGAGGATTCTGGAGTTCCTGGAGAAAACCCAGGCAGACGTGGGGAGAACGTGCACACTCCACAGACTGTGGCCCCTGCGAGAATCAGGGTTTTTTTTCTCAACAACATTATAATGCAAACACATTGACCAAAGCAATGCTATTTGAAAACCTGCTGTACCTGGTGAGGTTGAAGTGCCGAACACGTGTTACCTGGTCAAGCCTTGAAGCCCCCACACAGGCCAGGGCACGAGAAGCGTCATGGTGAGAGCTTATTGAGGCCAAGGCCATCAGGGATGTCTGGCTCCTAGGACCACAGAAGTGCCCTCATGCTGGTGGAGTAGGTTCTGTGTCCCGCACTGAAGTTTCCCTGGGGCAGCTGCCTTGTGTATCACCCTGGCTCCTGGCCCGCAGGCACTGGGTGTCTGGGAGACCAGGAGCGAGCCCCTCCGTGGGTGGCATGTGCTCGGCTGTGGCTGTCCCAGGGCCAAGGTGGAGGCACCTTGCTATGAGGTCCTCCCAGGGAGAAGCCGTCATCTGCTGATGCTCAGAGACATCCTCTCCCTGCCTGCGGCATGGGGCAACCCTGGCACCTGCCTTACTTAGGCCCAGGTGTGCCACTCTATCCTTGGTCACTGGCAGGTGCCAAGTACACCCTGAGGCTGGGTCTGGACTGTGAGCCGGGCGGATGTTGTTTCCCTATACCCGTCGCGGTGGGCGTTGCTGGGCCTGGTGCTTAGCAGGAATGTTATGATGGCTCAGACGTTTGAAAGGAGTGTTTTGATGTCCTACACACATAGAATTTGACATTCCTAACCTCCCAAATCCCACCAGTGACCAGGACGTGTGGCCGTGGCCTCCTCCTGAGCAGCAGGGGCTGTGATAGGCCACGGGTCCCTGTCAGGTCCACCCTGCAAGGCTCTGGCCCTGGTGTGGGTGAACCGGGTCTGCGCACACACGCACATGCGCCCGTTTTCGTCTGAGTCAGCTACGCATCCTGGAAGGAGGGTTGGTAGGCGGCCAGTCAAATGCTCTGTATTTTGGGGTCTGCTCCTGACTCATTGTAGGAGACTCTCTGTGTAGTTTAAGTTCTAGAGATAGCATTCTCTGCAAGCCAAAATAGACATAAAATTTACATCCAAATGATGTGTATATTCAGTACACTCAGAAGTATGCTTAATACTGTACAGTGTTGCTTTCCTTGTGCGTGATTGGGGTTTCTTCTATTTCTTTATAGAATTGTTTCTGGAAAAGAGATCATCAAAATGCTGAGGCTGTAGCCGAGAGCCCTGAGGAGGAGGAAGAAAGAGGGAAGGGAGGGGAGATAAGATGGGGGAGAGAAAGGCAGAGGGAGGGAGAGGGAGGGATGGATGGAGAGAGAGAGGGAGGGAGGGAGGAAGGAGGGTTTGGATTAAGGAAGGTCACCTGACGGTGTCAGGACATAGGACACCTGTGCCCTGGCTGCCTGTCTGTGCTCCAGATAAAGAGTCGTCACCATCCATCAGTTTGCTCTGCTCGTGATGAAGTGTGGTCTTCCTGCAGCATAGCAGTGACCAGGAGGCAATGCCAAGGGCGTGTGGCAGTCACCCTCGTGTCTGCCACTTGGCAGGTTGGGTTTAGGGAGGGACTGGGCCTTAACTCTGATTTTCATCACTTTTGTGGGTTGAAGTTAGAGCCCTACTCTATTGTTTGGACACAAATCTGGGCTACTTTATTGATATTAGTTCCCAGCTGTGCCTCTCAGCACCCACTGACATCCTTGCTGGGCTCTGAAAATGCAGGTATTGTGCACCTGAATTATAATCTTGCTGTGATAATGCACCCGTATTGATTCAACAGAATGAATTGTCTATTTTGTTTCCACTTCGACATCTCTAAGAAGGAAAGACTGACAATCAGGAACGTAAATATTTTGGACTTCACAACTTGTGGCATGAAGATGATAAGAAAAAAGTGTAATAATTACAAAATGAAATTTTACTGTGTAATGCAGTTCTGTTTGAACCTGGAGGATGAACTTCTCACAAAAAGCACTTATTCTAGAGCAGTGTTAAAATGCTACAATCATCCAAACACCTAAATGGCAGAAAATAGACAGCATTACATTAAAAGTGCAACAATCCAAAAATAAATATGTAGAAACTGCTGCCTGGGGTCATGATTGTTTCTATAGTTTATAAAAAATATTTAAAAGGTTTTATTTCTACACTCTTCTATTCCAGATATTGTCTCTGGGCTCCAAGGGGTTTCTCTGATTTACCAAGAACTATTATAAATAGTATCATCTGAGGCTGCGGTCCCCAACCCCCAGGCCACAGAGCTCTGCCGCCCCCTCCTCCACCACACAAGTGAGGTGACCACATGGACCAGGAATGGAGAAATTACCCTAGAGGAGAAAAGAGGTAGGCTATGGAGTCTCTTCCTGATTGAAACCTGAGACAAATAGGAGGGACTGAGGGGTGAGCAATCTCTGAGCTGTCACACTGCAGTTGGTCCCTATAAATGACAAAATAGCCTAAGGACTCGATGGGCGAAAGCCTGTGTCCCATGAAATCTGTCACGGTGCAAATGAAACAGTTCAGAGAAGCCCTTTAAGGCAAGACAGAGAATTGCAGAATATGGATCCTGGGCCTGTCCTCTGATAAATGAATGGCCTTAAAGACAAGAGTTTCCTGTTCTGTTAAGGACTATTATTGGGGCTCTTTCTAGAGATCAGATTGTGTGGGGAGCAGGGGAGAGAGAAAGGGTTGTATCTGCTTTTTCATCTGCTGTTTACTGACTTGCATGTCCTGGGGCATTAAATAAGCTTTGAGATGTGATTTAAACGTTTTCTAACCTCCCAGGCATGGAGCACCACCATCTGGTTGACTCTTAGTCCAGCTTCTGTCGCGAACGTGTTTGTGGTGGACGTTGCCAGCTTCCTTCCCTGAGTACAGGTGTGGCCTCTCTGGGCCTGGTTCTGAGCCAGGAGCACCACCCCAGGCCTGCTCCCCTTGGCCTGTGGGAGCCTGGGTGTGGTCCCCAGCCTTGACCAAGTTGTCATGACAAGATCCTATGAGACCCTGCCTCCGGAGTCACTGTGTGGAGGAGAGATGCCCCTGACCTGGATACTGGCCTGGGGTGGCTAGCGGGGCAGAGGCCGCGAAGGCCTCCTTCCAGTGGCCTGACCGTTCCTGGAGCATGGCGAGGAAGCATTCATTCCAAAGAACCTGAAGCAAAAGGATTTCAGGAACAGCCAACATCACCAATGGAGTAACTGGAATCCTGGCTTTCCCTGGTAATCAATGCGTGTCAGACTGGCTGAAGCCTCACCTTTCCTTTCTGGTGACGGTGTGAGTGAAAGGCGGCTCCCCGGAGCCCACTGCAGCCCTCTCCACAAAGAACCTGTGAGATGGGTAAGAGCCGACATGAGTTCTACGTAAGAACAAGGCTTGGAGAATCACGATTCCATTTAAATAAGTCAATGGTTGTATCAAAGTGAAGAACCATTTCTGTGCTTAAACAATTACCAGCATACTGTATCCTATCCTATATTGCTTAATTTTAAAGATAATTACTTACGCTACTTTCTTATAGTATTCTTAAGAGTTGGGTTGGTGGTGGCATTTTTGACTGAACTGCTGATAAAGGGGCAAAATCTTTCCAAATTATCCATTTCCTCATATATTAACATGAAATCCAAAGTGCAGGCCCATGAGGAATTGTTTTTCTCTCCCGAGGGTCTCTGCAGCCTGTTATTTCCCAGGGCTGCTGAAACGGCGCACAGGCTAAGGGGCTGAAGCAACAGAAATGCATCTTTTCATAGTCAGATCAAGGCTCCTTCTGTGGCATCTCTCTTCGCTGTAGACTCCCATCGTCTTCCTGTGTGTTCACAGGTTGCCCCTCCGATGTGTCTGTGTCCTAATCTCTTCTTACGAGAACACCAGTCACAGTGGGTCAGGGCCCACCCCATGACCTCATTTTAACTCTTTAAAAACCTGTCTCCAAATACAGTCACGTTCTGAGGTCCTGGGGGTTAGGGGTTCAACATATGAAATTTGGGGAAGATAAAATTCGACCTAAAGCAAAGACTAATGGAAATCTACAAGTTCCACTTTCTTCCAGGCACTATTTGACTAAATGCCAGCACTGTGCTCTCAGTAACAAATGTTTGGACTGGAATTATAGATGTTTAAAATTCTGGGAATAATAGTCTGATGGTTTCTGTTTTGCACACCAGGAGAAACAAAAAAAGGCAGGCCATTTGGTAGAATTTCAGAGGGGGCTTTTAGTTCTATTTTCTGGCCAGCATTCATTTCCTTTCTTTTTGGCAACAGACCCCAGTTTCCCCTGGGAAACCGCTGCTCTTCCACTGCCAGCCAGGGGGGCTACTGAGGCCGACCCCATGGGGGCCCCAGGAGTAGGGGGAGGGCGGTCAGAGCCCTGCATGCCCCAGGGGCTGCAGCGGACCCAGGCAGAGGCCCAGGCCTTCAAGCTGGCCAGCGAGAGCCCCCAGGGCGCTGCTGAAGCCATCAGGGAGGAGGGATTTTTAAAAACATAACTTCAGTCTCACCAAAAAACTGAAAGAAGAGTACTGGTAATTCCTGAACCTTCCGCTTGGTCACTTGGGCCCCCAAATGTTAACATTCTGCTGCATTTGTTGTTCCTTCCCTTGTGTTCTGTTTCCATAGATGTGTGTGTGTACACACTATGTATATTATATAAATTATATATATACACACACTATGTATTATATATTATATAAATAATAGATATACATACATATACTATGTATATTATATAAATAATATATATACACACATACTATGTATGTTACATAGATAATATATATACACACACTATATATATTATATAAAAATATACATTATATATACATACACATATATACACATACATACACACACTATGTATATTATATAAATAGTATATATACACATACACTATACACTATACACTATACACATACACTATAATATGCACTATGTATATTATATAAATAATATATATACACATACCATGTATATTATAGAAATAATATATACACACACTATGTATATTATATAAATAATATATATTATATATACATACACATGCATATATATACACATACTATCTATATTAAATATATATTATATATACACTATGTATATTATATAAATAATATATAAATATTATACATACATATGCATACAAATATATACATACACACACTATATAATATAAATAATATATATTATACATACACACTATGTATATTATATAAATAATATATATTATATATACATACACATGCATATATATACACATACTCACTATGTATATTATATATAGTATATACACACATATATGTAAAATATGTACACACTGTATATTATACAAATAATGTATATTACATTTACTTTACAAAATATATACACACAACATATATTAGATAAATGTATATTATATACACACAAATATATATACACTATGTATATTATATATACACACATACTATGTACACACACACACATATGCATATGTACCTTTTTCCTGAACCACTTGAGACGAGGCGAGGCACTGCATGTTTGAGCACGGCTGAGCTGCTGGGTGGTGGTCCTGGGATCCTGTGACTATCCTTGCACAGCACGGAGCAGGCTTACCTGAGCGAGGCCAATCCAGACAGAGCAGAGCTGAGGCAGCGCTCTGCTATAGGGGTGAGCACCAACTCCTAGCTGTACTTCTTCCCTAAGCCAGTTTGAATTGGGTGACTTTTGCTTACAGAGTCCTATAACCCGGGAAATTGGGACTCTGACGTGCAGTTATCAGGGGCAGAGTTAAGGGTACACATCTGGGTTGGAGGTGAGTAAATGAACGACTTCAACAGAAAGCCATTTCTCTAAACTCCTGTTGATGACAGGTCTCTCTGAGGCGGACATGTCCTACCCAGCACGCAGCTCTCAGTGTCCAGCCCAGGGCAGAAAAGATGCTCCATGAATCACTCAGTTGGTGTTTGTCTACTGGACAAGCCGTTGCAGGGAGTCCATTCCCATCCACATCCTAACGTGGAAACATTCACCAAGACAGGATTCGTTCTCTACGTGGATACAACTTGGTTAACCTATGGTCATTCTTTCTGTGTCCACCTGACACAAAGCTGATGTCAGGTGGACCCTCCGCCCTACAGTGGTCTTTCTTCTCAGCACTGCAGCCGGGTGCTGCTGTCCGTGTGTCTGTCCTCATGCAGACCCTCGAGCTGTCACCGGCACTGACAGGGTGGTGAGCTTGTGCTAGTGAGCAGCCATTGCAGAGGCCGGGTGCTCCCCGGGAGCTGGCAGTGAGGCTGTGTCATCAGTGGATGGAGAGGGCAACACATAGAGCTTCTAGGCATATTCATCTTTGCTTGCACAATTGTAAATATTTACCTTTTCCCTTGCGTGAGGTGGTACTCATCCCTTCATCCAATATGTAGGCCATTTAAGAAGGGTACATGGGAAAGAGAGGAAGGAAGAAAATGTCTCCAGCCTCGAAATGGAAAATACTACATTTATCTTTTAAGGTAAGTTCATTTTGACGATCTGTGAATTTCGTGGGCCTCTGAGGTGGTAACTACCCTGTTCTTCCAGCATGCGTAATTGCATTGAGGGTGCACGTACACTCACATGTGCATGTGTGTTCAGAGACGTCATGGGCATTCTAAAAACAAAAGAAATGCTGGAAATCATGAAAGAAAGGGGCTTCCATTGGCTTCAAGTCCTGAGGTGAAGATTGATTTAGAAGTCAACCTCTTGTTTTCTTTGCCCACAGTCCTGCCCGCTGAACACTGGGCAGGGAACCCGCAGAGAATCTTACTGACTAAGCTCTTGCTTGGCCAGTGTGGCCCCACTGTGGGCTGGCCGGTCGCTGCCATGGTGTGCACCAGCTTGGGTGACAAGGAGGCCGGGACCTGAAGTCATCATTTATGCTGGTAAGGGGAGCTTTTCCCACTCACCCACTGACAGCAGGAATTGTCCCCTTCTGAGCTGAACGCAACGTCCCCCAAGTGGGACTGTGTCTGTCTTTGCCTTGTTTTGAGTGTGATTCCTGCCTTTCGATTTGTGATAAGAACCCACAACACAATTAATTCCTAGGCACAGATAATATCTAAGTTGATGCTTTCAATGCATTAAGATCTAAAACATAAACCAGTGGTGTTTCTTTTTTCTCTAAGGGAGCTGGGGTTATTTGGGACAAGAACACATTTTTTAGTCTAGTGGGTAGAGAGAATAAGCCATGTGAACACTTTGACCGAAGCACCATCTGTGTATGTGTGTGAATGTATATGGTGTGAATGTACGTGTGAGTGTGCACATGAGTGAGTGGTGAGCATGTGTGTGTGTAAATATGAATGTGTGTGAATGCGTGCACAGTTCACATGTGCATGTGTGCAAGTGTGTGAATGTGTATGTGCGTGTGTGAATATGTGCATGTGTGTGAATAGGTGCATGTGTGTGAATAGGTGCATGTGTGAATATGAACGTGAATGTGCACATACACATGCATGTGTGTGAGTGTGTTAATATAAATGTGTGTGAATGTATGCACACACATGTGCATGCGTGCAAGTGTGTGAATGTGTGAATATGTGTTGCATGTATGTGAATATGTGCATATGTGAATATGTGTGTATGTGGCTGTGTACGTACACTTACATGTGTTCACGTGTGTGAGAAAATACATGCATGTGTGTTCATGTGCTGCCTAAGCCTTCAAGTAAATGACAACAAGGTGGGAAGGAGACTGAGGACAGAAGCCAGCACCATCTCGCCCCGTCTCCACCATGACCTCAGATCGCAGTTTTGATTTTGATGCCCATCTGTGGAAAGAAAGACCATTTTGGGCCCACAAAAACAGAAATACCAGAATGTATGTGTAGAAGCCTCCTCAAGACTGGCCTGGACTTTTTAAAGGAACAATGAAATTCCTTTAGATATTTTTTGTTTCTTGAATTTTAATGAAAAGATTGATTTCTAGTCATTATTTATCTATTGTCAAATTTTAACAAACAGCTGTAGTGATAATTGCTGAATTTCTACTCTATGTTTAGAGGAAACTGTCAATTCACAAACATGGAATTGTGCTATTATCTATGTCTAAGGCATTTTTCTGTAAATATACAGATTTAGTGCTAGTTTTCAATAAATATACAAAGATGCTAATTATCACTAGAACTATTTGTTAACACTCAAAAATACATAAAAAATAAATAAAAGAAATGCCATTTTTCCATTAGAAATTCAAAAATATTTGTCTTGAGACTGCCTCTTACATAATATTTTAGAAATTGCACTATCATTATCTTGTGTTAACTTTACCTTTGTTTCTAGTCCTTCTAAACCGACTTCCTCATCCTCGCCCTCACCCGGGCGTCTCTTCTCACTTTCTTGGGAGTTCTCTTCTCTGCTTGTGGGGCTTTCCTTACGCTGCCCAAGTCTTGGCGGGTTACAAGAGGAAGGACGCTGCCCTGGGAGCCAGGACTCCAGAACCGCAGGTCTCCAGGGCCTCGTGGACTTGAGGTCTCCAGGTATCGATGTCTTTGTGACATATTCCTCAGCGTCGTCTTGCCGGCAAAGCCCAACTCAGAGGAAACACCGAACCTGGCCACAGACGTGTGGGTGGACCTGAGAGAACCTGCTGAGAGACGACCTCCGGCCAAGACCCGGAACTGGCCAATGGCTCTGCATCTGAGGCCACGCGGGAAGAGGATTGTTTAACAATTAAGTGAAAAACATTTGTTTTTACTGGTTTGTATCTCTTCTTTTGTGCCACCATGTTGCCAGAGCCCGCTGATGTGGGCTGTGTGTGCCACGGGGGCTCTTCACGTGTTTGATGGCTCCGTCACGAAGGAATGGTCCACGCTCATTTGATGGTGTCATCTGGGAGAACAGCCTGGTCCATCCCCTGGCGACGTTCGCCTTGGATTCCTCTCAGCTGAGGACTGAGGTGCTGGTGCGTTTGTTTATTGGCTGCTTGAGGATACAATCACGACCGTGAACGACAGGGTTTCTGCTCTCTTGGTACTTAGATTCTAGTGCGGGACCAGGATCAGGACTAGTCAGGGCTCTCAGAGAAACAGAACCAATAGGATACAGACCCTCCCTCCCTTCTGTCTTTCCTTCCTTCCTTCCTTCCTTCCTTCTCTCCCTCTCTGTATAAATAATATACAGAGAGAGAGAGAGAGAGAGAGAGAGAGAGAGAGAGAGAGAGAGAGAGGGAGAGAGACAGAGAGAAAGATTTTATTATAAGGAATTGGCTCATGCAGTTACGGAGGCTGACAAGTCCCCCATCTGCAGGGTGAGTAGCTGGAGACCTTGGAGAGCTGACAGCATAATTCCTGCCCGAGTCTGAGGGCACGAGTACCAGGAGAGCTGGTGATGTTCCAGCTCCAAGGCAGACAAGAAGGAAGAGCCAATGTTCCAGGATGAAGGCCACGGGAGGAGTCTTCCTCACTCAGGATGGGATGAGGCCCACCGCATCGGGGAGGGCGCTCTGCTCTACTCAGCCTTCTGATTCAAATGCTAATCTCATCTGGAAACAACCTCACAGACGTGCCCAGAATAATGTTTGTTCAAATACCTGGGCATCCTGTGGCCCAGTCAAGTTGACACAGAAAATTAACCATCACATATCTACCTACCTCTTGTCAGCTTGGCACCCATACATATCTCCTTAAAACCATACTTATCTCCAGACAAAGATAATAATAAGATCATAATCCACCTAACACGGTCTAACTGTCCTGCGTACAACTGAAAATGCACAATCCCTTCCCTGGAAGAGGATGTAAAGGTCTCGAGTAATGTTTACTCTTCTCCCGATGTCCTGCTACTTAAATACTGTGATGTGAAATTAACAACAGTTAAACACTGATATAAAGTATTTATACTTGTGCTATCTTATGTTACATGATAACAGGGGGGGAAAACAAAAATATTTGCTATACAGCACACACATATATATTCATAACAAAATCAGGAGGAAATTCGCATGACAACTATAGTCCTCATTCCTAAACTGGCCACATGGAAACAAAGGTGCAAGATAATTTCAGGTCTTGACAGGAGCTGTGAAGTCCTGCAGCTAGGTCAGAGGGCTGGTGCGAGCTGCCCGCTGCTGTCACCCAACAGGGTCAAGACCCCCCCATGTGCCCCACGTATCCCTGCACGGGTGGGGCAGGGCCTTTGCCCACCAACAGCCTCCCGTGGGCCAGTATCTCCCTCCAGGCCCAGGGCCGCAGACTGCTCCATGCACTGGCTGTGCTGGTTCTTGTGGCTTTGGGAAAAGTGATGGTTACAAGGTGTGCACTTGAGGTTGGATTCTGGCAGCATACGTAGAAACTGCCCACCAGATCTGCAGCTGAAATTCGAGTGGAATGAGGAGATGTGTGGGCACAAGAGATGCTGACACCCTCCCCTACCAATAACAACGACTAGGTTCCCTTATTATCCCCGTTTTACAGGTGAGAAAGCTGAGGCACTTGCTGAGCGAGGTCACAGAGATAGCAATTTGCAGAGCCAGGGTTTGGCCCCAGGCATTCAGGGAAGGACACGTATGCAGAACTTGATTCAGTGATTAAAGCACATGAACTTTCTACTTTATATACTTTAGTAATTTAAAAATGCATTAAATGAACATATAATATTTTAATAATAAGCAATACATGTATTTAGATATTTTCTCTATCTTTCACTCTGGCTTTGCCACTGTGCATTGATATTTAAATTGATTCATGCTTTTGTGTTAAGCATTATTGTCCTTTTCAGTAAAGAATAAAATAACTTCAACTATATTTGAGCAGGGGAAACATGAACTGATGTAAGTCCCAATATTTTTTCCCATCGAGAACAAGATGACTACATGCTTTGAATACACAAACAGCACACATGCACACTTGAGTATAAATAGAATTTTTTTAATTCAAATTTTTTGATAAGAGAACACAACACAGCAATGTCTCATGCAATGAGAGCAATGTCTCATGAAATGAATTACATTTTATTAATAAAGTTTTTATCATTTTATTGAAAATTATATTTAGAGGTGAGTTCTGATCTAGATTGAAGTAGACCCAGCAATAGTCAATTTCAGTAAATATAGTCACGTGGCCACGTATCCTTACAAGTTGCCAAATCCTCACCCAAGGAATGACAGATACTGGACGCACGGCCTCTGCTCAGGACCGCAGCTATCCTGGCGGGGACTTGTGCTGGGAGTGCTGCCGTGAAGGTCTCAGGAACTGGCTACACTCAGTCCTCCCAACTACTGGGGCAGTGGCTTAACCTCTCAGGATGTTCCTGTACGTCCACAATGATAATCCATCAGAGATGAAGGATCAGACTTTACGTTCGTAAAACTCTGTCGAAATATCAGTCGTTAATATTAGCTGTTGTCATTAACCCACTTCTATAACTATAGCCATGGCCTAGGAAGGTTGGTTTGCTCCTAAGAATAAGATAGTGTCAGATTTTGTTACGAGGGTTGTGACAGCTATCAACGGTGACTAGGCTCAAGAGATGGTGCGGTCCTACAAATGGAAAGGCTTATTTGCTTGGTGCCTGGGCGGGCTCATCTGCCAGCTGTGTGTGTGAAGTCTGCCCTGCAGAGAACAGAGAACTGTTCTAAATGCTGCACAGATATGCAAAGGAAGCTGACGAAACACACCCCCCAGCTCCGAGGGGTTCACCATCTGATGAGGAGGGAAACTGAGGCGCCCTCCCTCCTGTCCACCCAGGTTAGGCGCTGCACGGAACACGAGGTGTGCAGGAAACGTGCCAGCTGTGTATCACGTCTTCATGCCGGAGCAGTGTGTAGTGCCCATTATTCATCTGGTTCTGCTGGGGGTATTTTTTATCTTTTGAAATTTCCCCTTCTGAACCTTTCACTCCTACCTGCACCAGCCTGTCTGGTTGCATGTGGTGCCTGCAGCCGCCCCTCCGTCATCCTCGCGGAGCATCCCTTTTGTTTACCAGTAGAAATTGCTGAATCGCTCCATGGCCCTCCCAAACCACAAACTCCTGTTTAAAATCTGATCTGCAGTTGCCCAAGATGCCTCGGAGTGACTCTTTGGCTGCTGTCTTGCAACTCACTCCTCTGAGATGGGTCGGATAAGTGGTGGATGCAGAGTTGGCAGGTCCTGGTTCTTTGTTGTCACATTAAGTAGCGTCCCTGCACTGGACAAGAGACAGCTTTTAGGCACACTTGCAAATTTCTCATTTCATAACGCTGGTGGGGATCCCTAACCCATACTGGAAACAGGGAGGAGAGGCTTTCAGATCTGTGATATCCAAGAGACTTTCTAGCTTCTGTTTGTAGCCAACTCTCGGTCAGCACGTGGGACCGAGTTGTGCACGTTGACGCAAACTCAAACTGAGGCACTTAACATTAGGCTGGGCCACTTTTCATCATTATGTCCATCATAACAATCAGATCTTTTGTGTAAATTTGAGTTTCTTAAAACTTAAGTGTCTTTCCAAGAAATAGTACATCTATGCTCCCAAGGCTGGCATTTCCTTCCTTATTTTCCTGCTTCTAGGACCACTTGATCTACTTTGAGTGCATTTTAGAGAGTACACCCAGACCAGTCCATCATTGCCGACCTCGAGTGGGTTCTCTGGGCATCTACCTGGACATGAGGCTGTGGCAGGTGCACAGACGGCCATGCAGTGCCTACTCCAGCCCCTTTCCCGGGGCCTTCCTGGAGCTCAGAGACCAGACACTCAGACCCTGCAGCCAACACTCTCTTGCAGCTAAATGTCCTGATGTAGTTTAGGTTGCCCCATCCGGTGCCCCGGGTGGGATCTGACTTTGAAACACAGTTGGTTGAGAAGGAAGTGGGGGACGAGCCACCTGCTGTGCTTGTATCTCTCTCTTTTTTTTTTTTTTTT
>NW_012136636.1:8525014-8530614 GCF_000956105.1 Propithecus coquereli | reverse complement strand
AAGCCTCTCGGGACCTCTCTCCTTCCAGTTCTCCTCCGCAACGTCTTCCCTTGGTGTCTCCTGTAGTTTCAGGCACCCTTCCTTCCGACCCTCGTCCGATCTATGTTTCTCTGCTCGCTTATTTTTTTTTCTCTTTCTTCTAAAATTCGTCTTTTTTGCAGAGACCTTCTGACTGGAGGCTTGTCTCATCCGCCATCTTGGCTCCTCCCCCTGTGCTTGTATCTCTTGGAGCAGAGACCTCAGAGTGTGGGCGGCTCTGTGCCTGCTCAGCCCTGCAGTGCGGTTTTGTGTGTTTTCCTGGAAAGCTGTGTAAAGTTTGATTCCTGAGCCTTCCCCGCAGTCCTGGTTAAATTCATCAGGGCGGATCTGTTCTCTGCACGGGAACCCTGACTAAAGCAGGTGTCAAATCCAGGGAATGTTATATCTTCCTTTTGAATAGAAATGTTTAACCAGTTTCTTTCTATAGAGTGTGAGCGAGAGAAGAGATTTACAGATCATGTAGTCCGATTGCCTTATTTTATAGCTGAGGCTCAGATAGTATTAATATTAAATTCCCTGAGTGTAACCATTAAGTCACAGAGTTAAAGTTTAAATTTAGGTCAATGAATTTTAATTGAGTGGCTTTTGGTGTGTGTTTAAAATTTTTTGTTTAACTATTTTCCAAATACTGAAGAATATATAAGTGAGAGAGAAATTATATTACAATGTCTATCACCTAATTTAACATTGTTACTTATGATTATTATGTATTATTATCACTGTTGTTGCCTGATAGTGATGAGCTTTTATTTTTTGTATATATGTGTATACACAACTGTGCCATATTTGTATTTGTGGAAATAGTTTGAAGCCTAGTATAATGTTATCTTCCTCCAGAGAGAATTCTCTTTTCCTTCTTCCAGGCACCTGTGGGATTAGCAATCCAAGATGACCTTATTATTTTCTGGACTACCCCAGTGTCTTAAACCCTCGCTGAAGTCCCCATGAATGCAATTTAAATAACCCAAAGAAAGCATGTAGGAGAAGAGTATCAGCAAAAAACCTAAACAAACAAAATAGACAAATATTAAATAGGAAATAAATATAGTAGTCCCCCTTATCCATGCGGGATGTGTCCCAAGACCCCCAGTGGATGCCTGAAACTGTGGATAGTACTGAACCCTATATATACTATGTTTTTTCCTGTACATGCTTAAGACAAAGCTTAATTTATAAATTAGGCACAGTAAGAGATTAGCAACAATAACTAATAATAAAATAGAACAGTTATAATAACATACTTTAATAAAAAGTTATGTGAATGTGGTCTCTTTATCTCTCTCTCCCTAAATATATCTTTTTTTTTCTTTTGAGACAGATTCTCACTCTGTTGCCTGGGCTAGTGTGCAGTGGTATCATCGTAGCTCACAGCATCCTCAAACTCCTGGGGTCAAATGATCCTCCTGCTTCAGCCTCCCTAGTAGCGGGGACTACAAGTGTGCGCCTGGCTAATTTTTGTATTTTTTTGTAGAGACGAGGTCTCGCTCTTGCTCAGGCTCATCTTGAACCTCTGCCTCAAGCTATTCTCCCACCTTAGCCTCCCAAAGTGCTAGAATTACAGGTGTGAGGCACTGTGTCTGGCCCTAAATATACCTTATTGTACCATACTCACTTATTTGCAGACCATAGTTGACCACTGGTAACTGAAACTACAGAAAGCAAAACCACGGGTAAGAGGAAACTGCTGTAGTCAAATGATAAAGTCAAAAATAACCATAATTATCAAATGTTACATCAAATTACATCAAACACTAGTGTACTAAATATTCAAAATAAAAAGAAAGTCTCAAATGGATTCAAAAACAATATCCAACTATGTGCCCTTTAGAAGAAATCTGACTTTATTAAATATAAAGTCACAGATAGGTTGATATAAATAGATGGAAAAAGATATACCACACAAGTATTAAGCATAACAAGGTTCAAGTGGCTATTTTAATATAAAAAATAGATATCAAGCCAAAAAGCATTACCAGAGATAAAGAATAGTTCATAATATAAGGATCATTTAATCAGGAAAACATAATAATTTTGTCTAATAATAGAGATTCAAAATACATGAAGAAAAATGGACAGAATAGGGAAAATAGAAAATTCTACAGCCAGAGTTGAATATTTTAAATTCCATATCAGCAAAAAACTAGACAAAAATCAGCAAAAAAAAAAAAAAAAAAAAAAAAAAAAAAAAAAAAAAAAAAAAAAAAAAAAAAAGCCAAATAGAATATCTAAACACTGCTTGCATTCTTGAGTTCATTGATATCACAGAGCACTGTATCCATCAGGGCAGAATACGAATTCTTTTCAAGTGCATGGGTTACTGTAGCATGTGCCATATTCTGGAGCCTAAAGCAAGTCGCATTAGATTTAAGAAGATTGAAATCATGCAGAGCATGTTCTCTGACTCCAATAAAATTAAGTTAAAAAGACTGTATCATAAATATAACAGGGATAGCCCCCAAATATTTGGACAACTATACAATATACTTGTAAATAACTGTGGCTAAAATCAAAAGTGAAATTAGAAAATATTTTTAGTTGAATGATAATAAAAATACAACATTTCAATATTTATAAATGCAATTAAAATAGTAATGAAGGAATTTTATAGATTTCAATTTACATGTCAGAAAAGAAAAAATGTATACATCGAATGATCTGAGTTACTAACTTAAGATATTTGTAAAAGAACAGAAAATTAATCCAAAAGTAAATAGATGGAAAGAAATAATAAAAATAGGAGCAGAAATCAGTGAAATTGAAAATAAATAAACAACAGAGAACATAAATGAAACAAAAACTTGTTCTTTGGGGGGAAAAATTAATAAACTATATTAGCCTCAAGTTAGACTAGTTAATTGAGGGAAAAAAACAGAAGAGACTCATTCCAATATCAGGAACAAAAGAAAAAACATCTCTGTGAATCAGCAGACAATTAAAAGGTAAGAAATGAATATTATGAATGACTCTATGCAAATAAATCTTATTATCTAGATGAAATGGACATTTTTCAAAGACACATATTACCAAAAGTGACTCAGGAAAAATTGAATATTTACACATCTCTATATCAATTATAAATTTGAGTTTGTAGTAAGTTATTGTCTCATGGGACTGCTGGTGCTCATCAAGAGGGAGTAAACCCACCATAGATTTCTCTCTCCCATTGATTACAACCAAAAACTCTAAAAACAACCACCTGAGGACTCTGAAGATTAACAATAGTAGGCACATTGGGAGAGAGAGCCCACAATGAACATGTTGTAAGAGCAGTGAATTTCTTTTTTTCCCCATTTTGTCCTCCTACTGTGACATCAGGGTGGCCCAAGTGCGGAACAGCATTTTGGTACAAGCAGCAAAAATTTTGAAAGAAAACCTGTATTTCTGGCTAGATGACTGTGAAAAGGGGCCCCTACAAGGTGGAGAGTAAAACGGGAAGCCACTTTTTTAAAAAATTGCTTCTTCTTTCCCCGCCCTGAGCAGCTCCAGCTTCAAAGTTGAATTGTGTTGGTCATCACAGTGGCACAGGAACACAAACCCCAACAGATCCTGTTTTTCTCAATAGAGGAGCTGAGAAAAGGGGACTCTGAGATCTAAAGAGTATGAGGGAAATTTATGCTGTTTTTTTTTCTCTCACCATTTCTCCCCAAGGCTACACAAATTGAGTGGAACTATGGAGTGGCATGGACAAATAAAACTCTGAGAAAACCTTACCTTTTTAGCTAAATGACTGAGAAAAAAGGGACCTGGCAGGTAGAGAATGAGGGAAAAATCTTGAGAGGAGTCAGCTGAAGTAAAGGAGTTCCCCAAGTTTTTGTGTGAAACAATATAATTCCTGGATTCACAACTGAACTGTGGTACATGGAATAGTCTTGAAGCAGCAAAGCAAAGAATTTGAGAACTGAACTGTGATATAAACTAATGCCTGAGTCCCAGACCAATGTCTCAAAGGTGTATACATGAAACAGACCAAATCAGCATAGCAAAGATTTTGAAAACTGAATGGATATTTAAATCACTGTCTATAGAAGGCAATTAAAAACTTGGGGTCTGAATGCAGCTTGGCTGACTTCTGGCTAAAACAAAACAAAACAACAACAAAAGAGTATGCTCTATAAAATTTACCAGCCCCCATATTCTGTACCAACCGATGGTACAATGAAAAATTACTCAATATGTGAAGAAACAGGAATATATAAGCAATTCTGAAGGGAAAATAGAATCAATGCTTTTCAAACCAGAATGAGGCAGATGTTGAAATTATCAGATAAAGAATTTAAAGAAGCTATTCTAATCTTGTTCCAGGAGGTAAAGGCAAACATCCTTAATACAATAGAAGACCTCAGCAGAGAAATAGAAAGTATTTTTTTAAAAACCCCAAATGGAAATGATAGAAATGAAAAATACAATATCTGAAATTAAAAAAAAAAATCACTGAATGAGCTCACTAGCAGAATGGAGGTCACATAACTAGAAGTTAGTAAACTTGAAGATTAATTTGAAGCCAGTGAGCTTGAAGATTAATTTGTAGACATTATTCACCCTGAAAAATAAAGAAAAAAGTATTGAACAGAAAATGAAAGAGCCTTAGTGACCTGTGAGAAAATATCAAAAATTTAACATTCATGACAATAGAGTCCTAAAAGGACAAGAGAAGGAGATTGGGATAAATTCGAAGAAAGTATTACCAAACATGTTGAATTGAAAGACAAATGTACATATTCAAGAATATTAGAGAACCCTGTACAGGATAAACTCAAAGACACAACATAATCAAAGTGGTAAAAACAAAATATAATAAAAATCATGAAAGTAGTCAAAGGAAAGTGTCACATTACATATAGAAAACAATGATTTGATGACTCTGAATTTCTTATCAGAAACTATGGAGGCAAGAAGACACTGGAACAACAACCTCAAAATGATGAAAAAAGATGATGGTCAACTATGAATTCTATACTAATGACAATATCCAGGAGAATGATAGCAAAAAAAGGACATTCTCAGTTAAAGGAAAACTAAAAGAAGTCATTAGCAGCAGAACTGCTCTAAAGGAAATGCTAAAGGAAACTATTGAGGCTGACGAGAAATGATACCAAAGAGAAGCCTGGAACTTCAAAAAGAAAAAAAGAGGAGGCAAATACATAGGTAAATATAACAAAGTATTCTTTTTACCTCTTAAATTTTTTAACATTACTTTGAAAGCAAAAATGATAACATTTTCTAGAAGGTAGAAATAATAGTAGATTAACATTTGTGAAACTATAACATGAAAGGGAGGACAAACAGATCTATGTGTTTGTAAGGCACATTTTGAATAAAGTGGTAGAATATTAACTTTAATTAGATGGTAAAAAGTTAGGTACATTTGTTATAATCACAAGAGCAATTACAAAAAAAACAAACAAAAAAAAAACAAAAGAAAAACAAAAGACAAAGAGGTATAACAAAAAAGCTAAGAGATAAAGTAGAATACTAAGACAGTCTAAGCAATCCAGAAGAAAGCAAGAAAGTAGGAACAGAGGTATTAAAACAGAGGGGATAAACAAAAACAAAGTATTAAG
>NW_012136636.1:8523027-8524472 GCF_000956105.1 Propithecus coquereli | reverse complement strand
GATTGTCTGCCTGTATTAATGTCAGACAATGTAGACTTCAAAACAGGGACAATTACCAGGGATAAAGAGGGATATTGCATATCTACTACAGAAGTTGATTTTTAATTAAAACCTTCCTAACAAGCAAAGTCCAGGCCTTAACTGTTTTACTGGTGAATTCCACTGGCATTTAAGGAAGAAATAATGCCAAT
Source organism: Propithecus coquereli (assembly GCF_000956105.1). Classification (NCBI taxonomy): domain Eukaryota; kingdom Metazoa; phylum Chordata; class Mammalia; order Primates; family Indriidae; genus Propithecus; species Propithecus coquereli. The sequence continues at coordinate 8,524,281 of NW_012136636.1, read as the reverse complement.
TCTACAAAATCTCTTCCAGAAAATACAAGAGGAGAAAACACTTCCTAATGACTATTACCCTGATACAAGAACCATACAAAGACATTATCAGAGATTATTATAGATGAGCATCCCCCATGAACATAGTCACAAATTTCTCAACAAAATATTAACAAATCAACTCTAGAAATATATAAAAAGGATAATATACCATGACTAAGTGGGGTTTATCCCAGGAATACAAGGCTGTCTTAACATTAAAAATCTTCTTAGATTGAGATAGATTTGTTAAAAAAAATCAATATAGAAAAAGTCTTTGACAAATCTCAATGTCAATTCATAATTAATATGCCCAACAACCTTGGATTGAAAGGAAACTTTCTTCTCCCGATAAAAGGCAGCTATTGGAAAACTACAACTAACGTCATACTTGGTGGTGAAAGATGAAATGCTTTCTTCCTAAGATTGGAAGCAAGGCAAGATCGTTGGGTTTCACTACTCCTAGTCAACGTCGTACTAGAAGCCTTAGTGCAATCAGGCAAGGAAAAGAAATAAAAGGTATATAGATTGGAAAGAAATATTTGCAGATGACATGATGATCTGCATAGAATATCTCCAAAGGCATCTCAATGGCTCCCATAACTAATAAGTGAGTTTGGCAAGTCCACAGGATACAGAATTAATATGCAAAATCAATTGTATTTCTATATACCAGCAATCAACAATTAGAATTACGATTAAAAAAATAGTACTATTTCAATTGCACCAGCAAAGAATGAAATATTTAGGTATACATACAGCAAAAAAAAACCACACAGTATATGTATGCTTAAAACAAAATGCTAATGAGTGAAATCCAAAATAACTTATATGAATGGAGAGATTTTAAATATACTGTGTTTCTGAATTGGGAAGTTCAGTATTATTAAGATAACAGTTCTGCCCAAATTGAGACAGATGATTGATAGAGACAGAGAGCTAGAGATATATAGGTAAGGATAGATATTAAAGATATTGACGAGTTGATTTTAAGACTTATATGAAAGGCATGGGAATGAGAGCATGCAAAACAATTTTGAAAAAGAAGAAGTAGGAGGCTCACACAACCGGGTTTCAACATTTACTATAATGCTATAGTAATCAAGACTGTGGTTCTATGCAAGATCGTACACATTAGATTCACACAAATATGATCGACTGTTTTTTGACAAAGGTACAAAGACAATTCAATGGAAAAAAGAGTAGTCTTTTCAAACAATGGACTCAAACAATTGG
>NW_012136636.1:8514133-8521647 GCF_000956105.1 Propithecus coquereli | reverse complement strand
CCAAGGGCAACACACGTAACCTAAACATCTGTACCCCAAAATAGGCTGAAATAAAAAAAAAAAATTAACCCAAAGTGTATCACAGACTAGGAATGTCTCAAGGGGTCATCCTATGCCCACCCCACCATGGTACGTTAGGTGTGAGGGGTGGGGGAGCAGATAACATGATTCTCTACTTCACAGGTCTCCAGATTAAGAGAAATTGTACACAAGGTGCAGTCTTTGAGGAACTAACCCAAGGTCCTCCATCCACACCTGAACCTCACCTAGGTGATGAAATTCTGGACTTAGAACAGCTGCAATGGGATGAGACTTCCTGGGCCTTGGAAGGGGGTGAGCACCTTGCATGTAGCAGGGATGTGGGCCATGGAGCAGGGCAGACAGTGATGGCCACTTCCAGGAGGGCCCAGAGGTTTTCCCTGGCTGTCCTCTCCAGCAGGGAACTAGTGGGAGGCTGCAGAAACGGCTGCTGCCACTTCTGAATCTAGGCCACGAAAGACACTGAGATTCCTGCCTCATCAGGAAGATGCTCTGGCAGCCCTGTGGAGAGTCCCTGTGGCAAGGACCCAAGGTTTCCTGACCACAGCCTGGCAGGCAAGGGGCCCTGGGAGAAGGTCCTCCTGCCCCTGTCAGGCCTGCAGATGACGCAGCCCCAGCCAACACCTGGCCTGAACTGTGGAGAGACCCCCGGTCACCACCTGTGTCCAGGCTCCTGACCCAGAAGCCAGGTGACACAGTGAATGTTCATTGTTTAAGCCTCTAAGTTTTGGGCAATTTGTCCCCCACAGTGGATAATGCCATGTGAAAGCTCCGATCCTCTCACTCAACCTTCCTTCCAGGGCAGTTGTTTACTGTTGTTATCTGGTTATTGATAGAAACAAGCTGCAGTGGGGACTGCATTGAAGTTTTGAGCAGGAAATTGTAAAACCTGTCCTGTCATCACAGGAAAACGTCGAGAGTAGGCCCTACCACGATTCCTTCTGTGTGGTGTAGTCGTGGAGGGAACCCTCGGGTCTCCCCAGATCACCTTGCTCACTAACTTGCTGTGTGAGTTTGTGTCCTAACCCCCGCTCCACCCCACAGTCTCACAGAGATGCGTGGGGGTGACAGATCTCAGGAATCCGAGTTTTGATAACGAGCAGTGGCTCCATTTTCCCATATTTGTCTGTTTTCAGCTTGATTTTTGTGTCTTGCACACAGTACGGTGTGCGATGGGTGCTCCTTGAATTGGTGGCAGAGGAGCCGAGGAGAGCTACCCAAAGGGCACATGTTTCCTTTTGAGTCTACTAGAAACCAAATACGGGGAAAATTTAGAAAAAATGAACTCACATGTTTCCGCCCAGGTGAAGCAAAACCAGAAGAGGCTCAAAGCTCAGCCTCCCCAGGTACAGGTTCACGACTATGTCAGCACGGGGCACACACTCCCATTCCCGGCAGCTGGGGTGGAAGAGGAGGGCAGCCACAGGGACAAGGACAGGTGGTGCGCTCTTTTGGCCTTTGATTTGGCTTTGGGGGCATTTCAAAGAGAGGTGAACACCAACAACTTGTATCTGGGCTGACCTTCTGTGACCATCTCCTGACACCACCACTTGTTTCTTGCCCGGACCTTGGGTCACAGCAGGGTCCGCCAGGCGGTTGTTCTCCAGGTGAGACTGAGAGAGCAGACCAGGCAGGTACCAGCTGTGGCCTTCAGCACTGAAAGGATCCTCTTATCTTTGCACTGTCATGGCTGGTTAGGTCATTGCCGGTGCGTTTCCAACTGTCTGACCACCAGCACAGAGCAGTGAGAAGCAGGACAGCCACTGTAGAACCAGATCCAGGGGACACAAGGGGACACAAATCACTGCTTTTGGAAGTCTATTTTCAAGCAGATGCCTGGTTAGGGCAGTGTTTGGATTACCTGGAGTGGGGGTGGGGGGAACCCAGTGTTCCGGGAGAGAAGTAAGAAAACACAGAATGAGAAGAAAAGGCAGTCCTTGCAATGTTAAGAGTGGCAGTAGTGAGCATTGACTTGCTGTCATTTCATCAGGGCAGCATGATGAAATCAGAGTTTGTTTTAATTTCCTTAGCTGACAGATGAGCTGAGGTAAGTGGTGGTGAGGCCTGCGTCCCTGTTCACCAGGAAAATGACACAGTTACCGAGCTTGTAGCCTGCGGGACTTACGCAGCGCCTGCAGTCTGGGGCCAGGCCGATTTGCTAATCCTCGATCTCAGCTGGGCATGATCCTGCCCCTGCCCAGCTCACCAGGGACAGCTTCCAGCTAAATGGCGGGTGTTGGCGCAATCCCTGTGGGCAGGGCAGGGCTGGAAGGAGCCAGCGTGTTCTGCAGCAGAGGCTGGATCGGACACGCTAGCCTGCCTGGACTGCTCCGTGGACCTACTCACCAGGAAAAATTCCTTATTTTATTTCTTGCTCTGTTACATGTAATGTGCATTTTCACCACTAGCTATTAAAAATATTTTTTTAAATTTGAAAAGTTATGAACACCAATATACAAGTACCCAGGGCATGTGGCAAATCATGTTTCTTCCCCCCAATGCAGTGGTTTGCAACCTTCAGCCCCACGGGCGGAGGGTTTGTTTATCGCTCACGCCCCTCCAGGGTGAGCTGCCAGGAGTGTCACCTGCTGAAGCTCAGAGCTGAGCCCTCCCAGGAAGTGCCTCTGGTTGAAAGGAGCTACCTCGCCCAAAACCCCTGCCAGGGGCAGCTCTGGGGACACAGGCTGGGCTGTCGTCCCTTAATCCAAGATGCGTCTGCAGGGCCACCCCAGTGTCACAAGTCCATGTGGGCTCACCAAGGCCTCTCTGGCAATGGTGTCCTGGCTCATCTCCACCTCTTCCTAGTCCCGCCTCCCTGACTTCTTCCCAGTGCCACGCCCCCAGCTCTCCCCACAGACCAGTGCACACAATCTGTCTCGAAAGCAGCTGTCGAGAACCAGCGTTTGACTCCACCACGCTACCTGCCAACACGAAGTGAAGGTGTGAAGGAGGTAGGTAGGAGCTGCTCCGGTGCTTGGGGCCTGTACCCGTGGAGTGCGAGCTCTGCCTGAGGCGGCTCTGATACCCTTGTGCTCCCCTGCCGCACACAGTATCCACGTGGCGAGTGTGTGGCTGCCTGTCCCTGTGGCCTTGCTCTTTCCTCTTCTCCTCCACCTCAGAGAGAGGGTGAGTGTGGGATGGTACAGGGGTGAGGCCAGGCCCTGCCGTGGCTGGCGGCGCAGAGGAGCAGGCGCAAGAACCGCGGTGGGCGAGCCTTTCCCCAGGGCTCACGCCCTCAGCCAACTCTGGGGCTTAGTTTCCTCATCTGAAAACTGGATCATGTTAGCCTGTGGAAATGAGAGATTATGTGTATGAGTTTCCTGGTGCAGTGTCCGTCATGTAATGAGATTAAATAAATGTTAACTTCTGCTTAGCAGTGTTATGGTGATGATTATGATTATTGTTATTGCACATGGACCTTTGACCGGAAGCCACAGAGGACTGGAAGGAAAAGAGAAGGCCACGGAGCACACAAATGCAGCAAGATGCATCTGCGCTGGCGGCGTTCATTAGAGAGCAAAGCCTCTTCAGCCGCTGATAGAGACGTGGTACTTCACGTGAACTTCGAGTAATTGCCGATGGAGAGGCCAAGAATTCTGTGCAGACAGCAACAAGGTCCCTGACACAGGGAAGCAATATCCCTGCACAGACCAGCTTAAGACAAGATTAGTGTGCGGCTCAGGAGGATCAGGGCCCTGCACAGAGCGAGATAAGGAATCTGGATAGACCAGAAAAGAGGCGATTCCCCAGACACCCCACGAGAAAGTGGGGACGGGCTGGCTGCAGAAATCAGAACCTCACAGGGTGGCATTTATAGCTGCTGGTGTATTATCACGCCTGAGCCCACTGTCTGAAAAATACGCATGATTTTTATCACATGGAGTCTGGGTTCTTCGTGGAAAACTCTAGAAAGGGATTTGAACTTCATTAGATTTATTGCAAATAAGCTTTCGGTGCCCAGAGGAGGTAGGCCAAGCAGAGTTCTGCCCTCTCGTGGCTCACTCCACCTGCGTGTGCTGAGGAACCCCACCGCCCCTCCTCTGCGTGTGCCCTGCTGAGGCAGCAACTCCGCGATGCACCTTCTGTTCCTTCCATGGACAAGTGCCGGTATCTTCTTCCTTCCTCCCTACCTCTCTCTCTTCTTTTCATTCTTCCTTTCCCTGTCCACTGTATGAGTGAAAAAACGTGCGTGTGTGGCTGATAAGCACGAGATGCTAGTGATATCCTTGTGTCGGGAAAAGGAAAACCACGAGTTTTATTGTGATTTGGACTTTAAAAATGTTAATAGTGTCAACAACACTTTAGTGCCTGTGAAAATATACAACTGATGGAAAGTACATACCACTTTGCTCATGTGCGTAAGTGTACAGATCCTAAATAAAACCCAGCAAACGGAGCACATCAGTACATTAAATGCATCAAAGATCCCACCCAAACTGGGTTTATTTGAAGTTGGTTCAACATTAGAAAATCCTGTTCATGTTGTTTATCATCCTTGAAGATTAGAGGAGAAAAACCACATGATCTTCTCAAAACTTGCAGAACTACAGTGGATAAAATTCAATATATATTCTTGATGAAAATCTTGTTAAAATAAAAATAGAAGGAAACTTTTTGTCAATAAATCTGTAAAAGAACGACAGCAAAACCAAAATGAAATAAAAACCAGAGTAACCCAAAAACCCACAGCAAATCTCATTGTCAATAGTAAGACACATCCAAGTCCAGACTGCAGACCACCACCATTTCCAGTGAACATTAGATTTGCATGAAAGACAAATGAATGTAAAAGGTATAAGTACTGAAAAGAAAAAATACAGTCATTATTTAGATGACCAGATTATATATAGTGCATGCTCACTCACAAATGCTTAGAAAGAATTTCAGAATACATAAGATGTTTAAATGTTGAGTAATAGATAGCAACAATTTTTTAAAATTGCATTTCTTCCCACCACCAGTAACATTTAGAGAACTTAATTCATAGGAAGACGTAGTTGAATTCTACTTCTGGTTAAGATGAAGCAGCAAGGACTGAATTTACCCTTCAGCCTGAAACAACTAAAAACCACACAAAATATGTTCAACAGGTTTTCAAAACAATGGGCTTTACCATTCATTGCATTAAGCTTTACAACTATAAATACATCATTCATTGATAGCTATTTAGACTTTATTATTATAAATTTGGCTGTTTGTTCAATATCACATTTTTTCTACATTTTATGTTAAATTCCTTATTCTAATTCATTTTTCACTGTATGGAGTGTCTCCTTGAGTAATTCTTTTAGAAAAATTTATTGTTTCTGAATCCGAGCACATCTGAATACACATTTGATTTATCCTCACATTTTAATACTTTTTCTTTCTCTTTATCCTAGGAGATTCGCAACTTAACCAGGAAATAGCAAGATGTGGATCTTATAATCCTACCTGACTCTCTGGGAGCTGCTTTGACTGAAAACCAAGATCCTTTTCTGAGCCGAGCTTGGGGTCCCCATGGTGAGGCAGACGGTGCTGGGGTGCAGGCGGGCCTTCTTCCCCACACCTGCCTCCAAAAGTAGTTGGCTTTGGGACTTAGTGGCCAGGTATGGTGGAAATCTGGCATCTCACCCACCCCAGGCATGGGTGAGCTGCACCAATGTGTCTTCCTGTTATATATCTCCCTTCCCATGCCGTCCCCTAGAACACCTGCCAGGCCATGCACACATGGGGGACCCAGTGAGAAAGAAGCAGTTTTGCTTTGGTCTCCATGGCAACGTTTGGGAGATGAGGATGGGTTACTTATAAGGATTATGAAAGGGAAATACCAATATTGTCCACATTACCTTGCATTGTTACTAATTTCAAGGAAAATACCAGAAAGAAGATTCACCCAAATCTACATGGTACACTTGACAAGGTAGCGCACTGGCTGAGATGCCTTAGAGTGGGGGAGCCAGAGCGCACTCCAGGCTGCAGAGTGAGCTCTTTGGGAACATGTGGGAAACTGCAACATTGGGGCAGCTGCCCCCGGGGCCCGGCGTGGGAGCTGCACACTCCTTTTCTGGTACACGGCTTTTGCTAACCAGCAGGTAGCTTGGATCACAGGGACACAGCCATGGGGCACCCTGATTCCTGAGGATCCCACCCAGCTCGCAGGGCCCAGAAGTCTCCAGTCACCAATGCTCTGAACATACACCCATTTGATTAAACCCTTGCACACGAAATAACACAGCAAACTGGGACAGTGCCATTCTCCAATTTCTCATTTTAGGGCAGAACTTGTGCTTTTTGTTTGGAATTCAGAAGAGGGTGGGACTAAGCACATGAGTTTGAAGTGCCATTCTCTTGTCCTCCCTGTAGAGCAGCCTGATCCCCATCAAATTTGCAAAGATTTAAAGGCAAAACTGCTTATAATATAGATTCGGCCTATTGGGGAAAATGGTTTTAAACCTGATTAAATTAAGTAGATGTACCTCGATTTAAAAGGATTTAGAACCAAACAATCGCCCAAACCCTCCCCAGGTATTGCAAGTTATATAGAGTTGATGAAAGATGTGATTTGAAATCACCCTCCCTGGTGGCAGAGTGCACACTTCGTACACATGTGGTGTGCAGTCGCCTTGGTCTCACAGTCCTCCTTTAGTCTCTGCATTCTTGGGTTCAGGTGAGACTCTGTAGGTATTTTGGAATGTTGAATTTTATGAAAATAAACTCAATTTTCAGCTATGGAAATACAGAGATAATTCTTCCAGAATTTCCCTAATTCTCACCAGAAAGATCCCCAACTCTTCCCGAAAATTTCCAGATTTCAAAAGTAATTTGAACAGCTTTAATAGTTAGTTAATTTCTTCTATTTCATTGCTTATTATTAGGGTAAAATAATATGCTTAGCAAGAATGAAATGAGATGATCAGAGAAATCATTGTATTTGCCCCTTGGGCTATGCAAAAGTATCTTTCCCTGTGTTCATACATTTAGCAAAAAGAAAAAGGCTCATTTACGGAACAAAGGTTCTAACAGATCTTTAGGAAGGGCTTAAGATATAGATGCCCATGTATTCTATCAGAAACTCTATTAAGTATATTATAAAGCAATTTTTGGTTTTCAATCAGATTTTTCTACGGCCTAAACAGCGTGAGCCCTGTAATTTTTTCATAGAGAGTTTCCTGAGCTGTTGAGATAACTGTTCACTGGATGTTTCAAGGAACTCACTGAAGAGGGAGTTTTCCATAACAGTTTTTTTTTCCTTTTTTTTTTTATTTCAGCATATTATGGGGGTACAGATGTTTAGGTTACATATGTTGCCCTTGCCCCCACCCCCCCGCAAGTCCAAGTTTCAAATATGTCCATCCTTCGGGTGGTGCGCATTTCACTCTTTGTGTATGCGAATACACGTCCCCTCCTTCCTCCTCCCCCTTCCCCCTCCCCCCTGCCCAACATCCAATAGATGTTATTCTTATATGTGCATTTATGTGTTGATATAAAACCGT
>NW_012136636.1:8508207-8513278 GCF_000956105.1 Propithecus coquereli | reverse complement strand
AGCTTTAAGAAACAATGGTGATATAGCACCTCTTGTATACTCCTGGATAGAGCTGGAACGCATTCTACTAAGTGAGGTATCCCAAGAATGGAAAGGCAAGCACCACATGTACTCACCATCAAACTGGTATTAACTGATCCATAACAGTTTTAATCATAAAGCTGTCTCACGCTTTTTCATTGCTTTTGAGCAGAGGATCACAGGCTAAAGGAGATAGAATCTCAGTCAAGTTCAAGAAACACTGAGTTTCATGGAAATCGAGGGAAGCACTAGGGTAGCTCATCACAGAAGTTCTGCTTTGGAAAGATTCTTATTTCCCTTGCACAGGGCAAAGGAAGGAAAACTGAGCCCTGGAGTTCAAGGCTGCAGTGAGCTATGATTGCACCCCAGCACTTGCACTCCAGCCTGGGTGACAGAGTGAGACCCTGTCTCTTAAAAAAAAAAAAAAAAAAAAAAGGAAAGAAAAGAAAAAGAAGAAGACTGCCCAGTTAGAGAAGAACCCCAAGGACCAAATCATTTCCAAAACCCAGCATGGGCTTCCTGTGCAGAGACAGGGTATTATCCTTGAAGAAAGATTTTGAGACACCGTTGGTTCAAAAGCAGTAAGAAAGGACAATGTCCTCAGCCAGCTATGTTATTTAGCCTGTATCTCACCAAATCCAGGGGCTTATGATTGACTGTCGATGCTGCAACAACAGGTGTGATGGGATTACATCCACACGCCAGGAACCCCGCATGGTGCAGATAGAACAGGGGTTACTGGGGGAAATGTCCACGCAGAAGGAACAGAGCCAGAACCTCACTCTGCACACTCGGGTTTTTCTCAGCATAGCAGGTCAGCTGCAGCAACCACCCAGGCATGAGGACAAGTCCTGCCTCTGCCACCTCATGTGTTTACACATGAAACTAAGAGGGCCCAGTGAATCTAAGACACCCCTCATGTCTCTGAGCAGCAAGAAACATGTCGAGGCCTTCACACCCGGGAGCATGGGAGTGTGTACCTGGGGGCCTAGGGCAGCCTTGCCTGTGGGAAGGAGGGCATTGTCACTGGCACATGTTCTGGCCGTTGGGCCCTTGGTCAGGCTACCACACTCCCACCTTGTCCGGCTTGCGGATCTGCTTGCACAGTAATGAGACTGGACCAATCGCGAAATCGTTAACTTCCTGAATGCTGTTTTCTGTAGGAGACATAAGCTGGCATTTAACATCTTATCTAGTATCTTTCACCTTTTAGACTATCACCCACAACAAGAAAAATATATCTCAGTAAAGCCCACTACCCCACACACACCTGCATCCACAACCCAAACAAAAGTTTTCTAAATCAATACTTTACATGTGGTGCACATCGATATTTTCAACTCTAATCTATACCACTTCATTTTTAAATTATGTTTATTATTTTAAAAGTGTGTTTTTCCCTAAATTCTCCTTGCAACTCACTGAACTGATTCCAGGCTGCCGCGCGAAGTGTGAATAGCACTGGTCCGTTGTGATATTTGTCGCTGGGAAGGAGAGTCAGGGCTGGTGCGCGGCTTGGCAGGCTCCACTTGAGACAACGGCAAAGTCAGACCGGAAAGCCTGGCTCCTTACCGCCCAGCCTGTCCTTAGCCACTCTACAGGTGTTCAAAATGCAGGTTCTTCTCGAGAGCAGTTAATCCACTTCTCTGCGTTGCGCTGCAGAAGGAAAGCGGTGACCTGATGTGCTGTGGCCTCGTGAGCCGCGGGCGAGGATCGCGCCTCCAAGTGCTCCACCGCCCGCGGAACATCCGCCTCCCCGCCTGCCAAGTGCGCCAGACGATGTCAAGATATTAAATTCCAGATGCCCTCTGATGTTTACCAGGCTTGCAGATCCTGATACACTGTTTTCCTTCTTTCTCCAACACCACGGTAGCTCCTTCGGAGCAGTAACAAAGAATGTCAACCTTTTCTGGAAAATTTTCACTGTATACCTATTAAACATTGACACAAAACTGTGCTTGCTGAGATTTTGTGTGCAGAGGTATATAATTTTGGTTTATACTATATTTTTGCAATATATAGACATTAGCATGCAGAAACATGGCACCTGAAATCATATGTCAATGCACAGGGAAAAACGCATCCGATTTCCAGTAGTAAGTACATTCCTCCATTGTGCTGCGTGGCGCAGCGAGCATTAACATCATGGAGCTGTCAGGGGACAAACCTTTTAACGCTCACAAGCTTAGAATTGAAGCGAGAATCCTAGACTCCAGAGTGCACAATGGAGGTTTCTGGAGCCAGAGCCGATGGGGGCAGTGCACATGATGCCTTCCATACACAAGCAGGGTGAAAAGATAATGCAAGATCATTCTTTCACAGGGAAAAGGCACAGTCAACACTGCCCAAATGCCTCTAGTCTAATTTTTAAACATCTAGAATTTTTCAAGAAAGTAGTTTGTCCCCAGCCGTGATATACGATTGCCTAAACGTGTAAGATGGGCTGCATGGCTGGTGTGTGGATCGAACACCCAGAGCTGTGCCGGCTGAGTCCCAGAGCCCTCAGGTGGGTGCAGGGTCTGTGCTGTGGGCTATGCCCGGACCTCGGTCCTCCAAAGACCACGGCAGAGAGGGCTGAGCCGGGCTGCTGACCAGTCCTCCAGGTGGCTTCGGTGGGCAGTTCGTGGGTTGGTGAAGGGGTGGGGATAGGGTTTGGAAATAATAATATGTTATATTTAATGTATTAAAATTCTCTCCATTGTTGGTTCACTGTGTGCCAGGCACTCGGCCAGAGACTGCCTCAGGGAGCACTCTGACTGTCCCCACCATGCAGATGAGGAGGGTGAGGCAGCGGGGAGGAGGCTCAGCTGGATGAGAGGCAGGACGAGGGCTCTACAGCTCGCCTGTGCCTGCCTGTGTGCTGCGCTGAGCCTGCTCCAGGGCCGGGGAAAGCCCCCAGATCCCCCTTCATCAGGGAGCAGAATGCATCTGGGGATCATGTGCACATGTGTGCCTGTGTGCTTGTGTGTGTGTCTGTACACGTGCAATGTGTGTACGCACACATGTATGTGTGTGCACTGCATCTGTGTGCATGTGCACATGTGCTCTTGTGTATGCGTTGTGCTCACAAGTGTGTGCATGTGTTCGAGTGTGCATGCATGTGTGTACATGTGTTCGTGGGTGTGTGCTGCATGCACATGCGTGTGTGTATGTGCACACATGTGTGGTATGCATAACTATTAACCAAGTCTGAGACTGTAGCGACATCACTTAAGGATCTTAGGCTTAATGTCCTCAGGCCTAACATGAGGAAGTTGAGATAAATCATCTACGAGCAAATTTCCAGCTTAAACAGTCCTGGGAGCTGTGCCTGTGGGGGGCCCTAAGCCCCTCTGTCCACATCTTGCCCTTGCTCTACCCTTCTCGGCCTTGCAGAGGACCCCACCTTGGGGGGCTGTTTCCCGGGTTCCCTACCCTCTGCCTCTGGCCAGAAGGAGACTGGGAGGAACCAAAGGGGAAGCCGGTTCCTCTGGGCCCTGGGAAGCCCCCAGCTGGTCCTGCTGCCCCAAAGCTGAGCCTGGCAGAACTGCCTGCTGACCTCCCTCGTCACCCACATTGGGTGCGCCCTGCTGTGAGCAGGTGCAGGGGTCTGCTTTCCTGCAGGGCCACAGCCGGATGGTCTCCCTTTGTCTGTGGCTCTCTTCACACAAATGTTATTCAAATAAGCAGACACGTGTGACGGGGGCACATGCTTTGGTGTGGCATGTGCTGAGACACAGCCGGTGTCTGGAGCTCTGGCACTCTGTGCTGCCGTGCTTGAGAACAGTGGACCCTGGGGTGGAGAAGAGCAGTGTGTGCCTAACACAGATGTTGTTGCATGATGAGTGCGGCATAGAGCAGGACGATGATACGACAGTAACAGCTGCTGTTTGCTCACACATTGCTGAGGTCCCAGGTGTCATTCTCAAGCTCTCGTGTGCTCCATCTCAGTTAATCCCCTAGACGACTCTCAGAGACAGGCGTCATTTCACCACTGGTCCCCAGATGGAGGAACTGAATTCGGGGTGGTAGAGAAAGTGCTCCACGGCCACGCAAGGTGACGGCACAGCCAAGCCAAGCTTCAGCAGCAGCTCTGGTAAACTTTCTTGGCTTCCTGGGTGGAAGCGGCCCCTGTGCCCACGTGTTCCCCAGCCCATTCACACATCGTTTAACTACAGCCCCACTGCACACTGCTGCAACGTTACACACTACATGGTGGTGCACACATGTGTGTCTCCCACAGAGAACAATGAGCTCCTGGAGACACTGAAGCCAGACTTGAAAGCCAGGCATTGATGTGAGCTGTCACTAAATAGGTGCTCAGTAAATGCCGGTCAAATGGAAGAATAAATAAATGGTTGTTCGATCTGAGTATTCATTGCTCGCAGATTTCCAGATATGAGCAATTATCCCTTAGCCTGGCTGGCGTGACATGTGTGCCATCAGCCCCTTGTGCAATAAAGAAACCAACAGAGCAAAAGCATGATTCACATATGGGCCTGACGAGAGGGCCCCACAGAATTTAATGAGTCTGGATGTGGCTGGTGCCGGGCCTGGTGTTCGGACTGCGGGTTCCCTCAGTACCCCTCCCCGCCAGCAGCCTCCACGGCGATAGTGCTATTAGGCAGGAACAAAGCATCCCATTATCTGGGATTGACATTTTGGGAACATGGACCAAAGCAACAAAAAGTAATATTTCTTAAAATGAACATTCGCTGCCCCTGCCACAGCCCAGTGGAACAGTCCGACAAGCAGCTCTCTGTGGCGCGGCCCCCTGGAAGAAAGATTACAGGGTGAGGACGCCCAGCCAATCACGGCGCCTGATTGGCCTGCAGCCTGAGTGCTTTATAATTGTGTTTCAGGGACTGCGGTTTAGTGCCAGCGAGGTTCGCTGTTTTAAACTGTGTCACACGGTTTGAAAGGACTGCTTTACGGCCTCCTCTTCAACCCTCGCATTATGTAAATTGTTAAGACTGTTATCCTGGGAGTTTGCCTTAGTTGCTGGCTGTTTTAAAATTCCACTTCTCAAAAAAAAAAAAAAAAAAAAAAAAAGAAAGAACAAGAAAGAAAG
>NW_012136636.1:8292910-8508132 GCF_000956105.1 Propithecus coquereli | reverse complement strand
TTTTAAAATTCCACTTCTCAAAAAAAAAAAAAAAGAAAGAAAGAAAGAACAAGAAAGAAAGAAAGAAAAAGAAGAAAAAGGAGAAAGAAAAGAAAAATCACCCTCCTTCCCTACAACGAATCGACACCCTAGGCTTGTAGGACAGAGACAATGACAGAAGCTCTGGACTGGCCGGAACAGCACATACAGGGGCTCCGGGTAGAACCATCGTCCCCCGGCCGGGAAGCTGGGCTGGTGGGCTCCCCCGTGAGAATCCCGTTCTGGAATCACATTTGCATGGCATTTTGTAAAATCAGTACTTGTGGCTACACTGGGGCCCTGGGACCCATTCTGGCCTTTTTCTCTAGAGGGGAGAGATGTAGCCAAGTAATTAGAAACTTGGAATGGCTGACCCTCCAAGAAGGTAGTAGGAAGGGCCTCTCTCACCAAGGCCCAACACATGTCCCCCTGGGTATCCAGACAGGACTCTGCAGGGGTGCGGCTGGGTGGGCAGGGCAGCTGCCCAGCTTGGTGCCCTATCCTGATGGCCTCCTCCACGCTTCGTGCAGGAGCTCCTGGGACTCAGGCTCACCATGGACTGGAGGCAGCACAAGGCCAAGGCGGGGCCTTCTCTGGGCCACTCTGGTCTGCCTGGCACAGTCAGGGGACCCAAGGCCACTGAGGCCCAAGCCCAGGCCTGTGCAGCATCCTGGTGTCCTGGCAGTTGAGGTGTCCTGCACTGCGGGCCATCCTGTCACTGTGAGGGCAGGCTCCAGTGAAGCGCAGCTGGAGTCGGCAGGGAGCAGGCACCCAGGACCACCCATCAGTGCTGACGTTGACCAGGATGGGAGTTACAAGCCACCGCTGTCACCTGCAGCCCGAATGCCCCTGGCATCCTCACCATCAGGGTCCTCCAAAATCCTGGCCTTGGTTCCTCTTTGGTTGGCAAAAGGAACCCATTTCCTAAATACCCAGGGAGAACAAAGGCAGAAGAAATACCAGCAGCACCCAGAGAGTGACTTGGGGGGAACACAGGTACAAAGAATTCTCAGCGATGTGGTTGGTGCTCAGTGGCCCCCTTTCCACCTGCTCTCTGGGCCAAGGTCCTCCACTGAGCCAGCGCGCGGACACGAGGGGGCCTGACCTCCACCCACCACAGCCTCAGCTGCTCCAGCCCTGTCGGAAGCGGGCTCAGAGCTGGAAGGTAAAAGCCCGCAATGCACAGAAACAGGAAACCGGAGGTTTTGAGGGCTGGCGCCGCAGGAGGTCACCCTGGGAAGGGCTCTGTCCTTCCCTTCCCATCCTGCTCTCGTGCCCAGGCTGCTCCAGTCTGTTCTCTGTAGAGCCAGGCTGCTCCAGGGGAAGCTGCCCAAAAGGAGAGAAGAGGACGTTGGGGACCAGAGCCCTGGGGATGCAGCGGTGTGCACCTGCTCAGCAGGGTGTGCCTGTGAAGGCCGGACACGCGGCCTGTCAGGGTTCTTCTCCCTCATCTCCAGGGGGCAGCGCTCACGTTCCTCCGGTGCCTCTCACCTCTGTGCAGTCTCCTTATGGGATCTGTGTCCCACCAGCACAGCAGCAGTCAGCATTCCTTCTGCTGTTTACTTTCCCATGTACAAATACATGCTGGATTTTCAACGGCTTGCACGCTTTCATTCTAGCAGCTGCTCCAGCCCGGACTTGGTGGATCAAAACAACTGTGTGGGAAGTTGGGCCACAGAGGGGCGGGGGCAACCCCAGCCTCAGTGTCACAGGGAGCGGGTAGGCTTGGGGTCTCCTGCACCTCAAGTAACAGAGGAGCTGCCGCAGAAAGCCTGGTCATTGCAGACCTGAGGTCTGGGAGGGGAATAGGAGGCTGTAGGCTCCAGGCTTGGAAGAGGGCCCTGGAAAATCACCTGGCAGCCAGCGGATGCACAGCCCATGACAAATGACAAATGCCAGCCACTCCCCCAGGGCAGTTGTGGAGTGGTCTCCCGTCCTGGCGGGAACTGCTCTTCCTGAGCTGGGGAAGCGCCAGCCTCTCCTCTGGCCCCACCCCTGTCATCTGAATGGTTCTCTAATTCCCAAGGCACCTGCACCCTTCAAGCCACCAAACAAGGGGAATCTGGCGCCTGGGCATCCCTGGTCCTGCCCGTGTCTGCGCTTTGTCATCTGTGGTTCCTCATTCTCCCCGGGGCCTGCTTGTGCGATAACAACCAGTGACGCATTCAAGAAGTATTTCCCGAATTCCACGCACCAGGCACTGTATTCGGGATATAGAAACATGCCAGAAAGTATTTTCAGGTTATGCTGAAAGGTGCATCACACTTGATTAAAAACAGACACTGACTCAGACCCCTTCACACTTTCCTCAACTCAGTCCGGATCATTTTTTCAACTTTAAGGAAAACCTCACCTTCCGTCAGCTCCGCTGCTCTGTCTGTCCTCTTCTTCGAGCCCCATTGTACGCGCTGGGTGAGGGCAATATGTGGCCACGCTGGCACTGAATAAGCCCCTCCCCACCCAGCTGTGGGTCCTCAGTTCTCAGGGCGAGTGCCCTTCTCATCAGGACTTGGTGACCACCCAGTCAGAGTGGGACTCTGAGGACATTTAAGCCCATTCCTTTCCACCACTGATGTTTTCCCGTTCACCTGTGTGTTTGCGCTGTGGGTCCTCCCCTGCCCGAGTGTCCCTGCAGCTGTGCCTGCCTGTGGATCAGCTTCCTCGTCCTGAGACAGGGAGCAGACCTGATGCCCTCCAGGTGTGGGCTGCTCCGCAGGTGTGCACCGGGTAGGCACAGGCCTGACCCCTCCCCGCTCTGCTGGGCCCGGCCTGTGAAATGGTAACAGTGTTCGCCTCATGGGGCTGTTCTGAGAATTACATGATGCATCACATACAAGGAGTTTAGACTCCACAGTCGAAGGAGGGCGGAAAATGCTCGGGGCCCTGACAGCAAGAACAAAAACACAAGTGCGCACCAGGCGCGTCTGGTCTCACAGCGCCCCGAGCCAGCGTCCCCTGGACAGAGGGAAGGCCTCACCTTGAGCTGTGGTGGGGGCCTCCCATGGGCTGCTAAGACCTGCAAATGGGCCCACAGTGTTGTGAAAATGCATATGAATGCTATAATGACTAAAGATCTAAAATTAAATCATGCCCCACAAACTCCTATGTGCATTCCTATAAAAAAGTGTTGGAAAGTACCATTCTCCTTCATGCCGACTGTCGTGTGATGAATTGCAAAAGATAAAGAAAAAAGAAAGTTCAAAGACAGTTTTTTAAAAATTAAGAGTTGAGCAAGGATAAAAATTATAAAAAGAAAAAAACTAAAATTAAATCATTCCCCACAAACTCCTATGTGCATTCCTATAAAAAAGTGTTGGAAAGTACCATTCTCCTTCATGCCGACTGTCGTGTGATGAATTGTAAAAGATAAAGAAAAAAGAAAGTTCAAAGACAGTTTTTTAAAAATTAAGAGTTGAGCAAGGATAAAAATTATAAAAAGAAAAAAAAGAAAAGGAAAATACCATTTTCATGGTTGACCACAGGTTGATGGTTTGGACCATGTCTTTCGATTTCATCACCACAGGACCAGCCTGAGTTGGCCCCACAGGGGGTGCCAGAGAAGAATCAGTCCTGAGCCTTGTTCTACCAGAACCCAAGATCAAAGGGGAATCATGACACCCACGCGAAAGAAGGAGCGGAGCGTGGACGAGTGCACATCTTGGGACACTGACGGGAACCAGATGAGAGTGACTAGGCATGGCGGGTCTGAACTGGCATCAGCCTTGGACGGCAGGAACATCCGGGCACTTAAGGGGGGCAGTGCTGTTGGGGGAAGCTGGTTACGTCAGGGGAGGTACACAGAGGGACTGCAGAGCAAGGTGGAAGGATGGGAGAGTGAGGACACCTGTCAGCCCAGCGGTGGCGGCAGCAGTGGCCATGGGCTGCCTGAGTGTGTTGTCTATAGCTGTGATTGCAGACGGGCCTGGGCGGCCCGTGTCTGGGGCCCTCTGGCTGGCATGGCCAGTCGTTGCCTGTGACTACCGGAAACAAGGGAAACACGGGTAGATGGAATCTTCACGCCGTCACTGCAAGCTCCGTTCCCCTCTAATTTGCTTTTGGGTCTACTGGGAATATGGCACTGTTGTGAAACGTAGCAGACGTGTGGTTCCTCCTCGTGGTGGGTGGCTGAGAGCCCAGACAGGACAGTTCAGGTCCCAGCTCGGCCGCTGGCTGTGCCAACCTAGTCTCACAATGACGCTGGTGGTCAGGGGGACGCTGGCTTACCGAGAGCAGCGTGTGCGGCGCGCACGAGACTGCGGAGAATGGCTCCAGGCGCAGTGGGGCACCCCGCAGGCATCGCTGTACTTACTGGTTTTTTATAGGTTGATAGATTTTCTAGATTATAGACTTCTTCCTCTCTTTCGAATTACCGCCTTATTTCATTTGTTCTTTTCTTTATTCTTTTTTTAAAAATAAGAAACAAACTTCTCTTACTTTTAATTTTGCTCTTGAATGATCTCAGGTTAATTTCCAGAAAAGCACTTAACTACTTCTTTAGGGAGAAGGTGCGTAGGAATGTGTCTTGGTGGCAGGGAGGGAAATGAGTGCTCGACCCTGTCTGCTCCTCGCAGAGCAAGGAACGACGGTGCGGGTCTGTCCTGCCAGCCCGCCCCGTGCCCAGCACAGCCCGATGATGGGACAGTGCCGTAGGCGCCGGGCGTGCACTGGTCCCAGCAGCCATGGGGTTGAGTTCTAACTGACCTTAGCGCTCTCCCGCACTGTGACTTTAGCCAGGAAGTGTCACTTCCATGGACTTCCTCTCAACATTATAGACCAGGAAATTGCTTTATTATTATGCTAAGCTGCCACCTTGTTTGGATAGAGGAATGGTTAATGAAAATGATTGCTCTGTAATATGCAAAAGACAAAGTGCTACAAAACATTATAGTCAACAGCCTACATAATTTGTACTGTTATTAGGGACAATTTGTGACTTTTTAAGAGTCTAGTGGGTCCAAATGTCAAATGAGGAAAACATTAGTTCAAATATCCAGGAGTAATGAGTGATGTAGAGAGGAAAAAAATCCAAATGAGGTTTAAACATTTCTGTTTCCAGTCTGTATTTTAAACATCCACAATCCCCATCTCCTTGTCCCCAGTAGGCACCTGCCCTGCTCCTCCACAGATGTGTCCCCAGAACAAAGGGGCTTTCTCCACAAAAGCATGTTTCCAAGGAAAGTGCATCATGGTCTTCAATCCAGCCCCTCCACGCCGACGTTGTCTTCCTTTTTGAGCAAAATATAATTTGCGAACTTTGGGAGCTGCCACAGGTGAGAGAGGGCCCCCAGCTGGAACTACAAGGCTTGGAGACAGCGTTAAGGAGAAGAGGAAGGAGGATCACTTGAGAGCTGTTCATGACATCTTCATGATTTCAACAGAAATTTCAACCTATGGAATACAGGAGGGTTTCACGTTACTAAACCTCTCTAAATTCAAAAGCTGTGGGAATCGATCGATTCATTTTCTTTATCCATACACTTGTCGATTCCACGACAAGCACTGAATATGTGTCTAGCCCTAAGTATACAAAGGCGGACAAGATGTGCTCCCAGGCCTTGGGGATGACTTTAGTGGCCCAGGCCAAGAGAAATACTGAACAGTTGGTTTATTGAGTAGTTAGGTACAAAGAATAAGGGTAAGTGAAACTGAAAGAAGAAATAATACTTTCATTTTATTTTAAAATGACCACAATTACTTGCCAATGGGACCTGTGTATTTGCTGGGCTCTGAACAACCTCTTGGAATCTGGGATCAGATGGGGCAGTGCCTTCTCTTCTTGTTCCCGAAACACTGATTTTTGCATAGTACTTGCTTTTTATCATAGCAACTGCTGAGAGGCCATCTTTGCAAAACTAAGATGGCATTGGAAGGAACAGAGTGTGATCTGATATTGAAAACTGTGAATCCTCAAGATGATGGTTAGCCTGGGGGCACAACAGGTGCTGAGGGGCACTGTGTTTCCCCCAAGAATGGAAATGCCCCAGCTCATCCTGGCAAACGCTCTGGGAACCGAAGCTCCAGGCCACCCCACCCACACGTGGCTTTCAGATGGTTTGAGTCCCTACGTTGTTGGTCAGTCCACGGTAAATGCAGAAATTGAGAGAAAGCTTAGAAACTTTTTTAGTGATTTTTCATACTTTATTTCTTTGGAATAAGGCTTACATTTTTTATGTCTCTGCTTTTCATTTTTCTAATAATTTATTTTTATTTTAACAAAACAAAACAATAAAAAGGTTGCTTTCCCAAAATCTGAAATTAAAAATTATGTAGCATGATTATTAAATTACCACAACTAAACTCAACAATTGTAAACACTTTAAATGTCCAGTTAACAAAAAACTGCTAGTTAGTTTTTGCAAGGTTCTGGGATATTAATTTAATAATAATATACTTTTAAAAATATGGTAAAAAATTTTTGTTCCAAAAAATGAAACATTAGTTTTATTGCACAGTATAATTTAAGGTGGTACTAATCTGCTTTCTGATGTCTAATTAGAAAGGTTTATGTCCTTTCTCTCTCAACTTCTCCCTCCCCCTCCTTCCTACCTTCCCTCCTTCCTTCCTTGCTGCCTTTCTTCCATCTTTCCTTCCTTCCGCCCTTCCTTTGTCTCCTATCCTGTAAATGCTGTGGACAGAAATTTAGTCCTATCCTCGAGAACATTGCCGTTCTCGGTGTTGTCACTTTTTAATGCTCAATGTTTAATTCTAAGCATGGGCCGCCCTGTCTTTAGAAGTCACTTGAGTAACAGATCATTGTATAAATTATTAATATTTAATAAGTGTTTTTGTTTGGAAAATGGGAAATGGACTTTTTTGAATGAACTCTGAAGAGCATTTAAAGAAAAAAGAAAGAAAGAAAAAGGAAAAATAAATACCACTGTCCAAGGTGCTGTAGTACAATTATTTCTTACCACATTTACTAATTAGAACATTATAGCTAGAGATACTGTTATAAATTAGAAATATTCAACAAAATTTAGAGCTGTCTTTTGCCAAAAGGAATTATACAGAAAGTGTAATTAATTTATCCTCCGGGTTTTTGCGACTCACTCCTAATCTTGTGTGGTGTTGGCCAGCGATGTGCGGCGAGGCGGCGACACATTGTGTAAACTCTAAATGCATCGTACTCTCGAGTGGCTTCTTTCTATAAGATAAAATGTGCCTGGGTTGTTTCAAAGCTATTTGCTGGAAAGTAAGTGTGTGCTGGGGGGTGATCAGGGAGACAGAACTGAGCCTTTCCTGCATGACGTGCTGTGGACCCTTGGAGCTCGGGGCTCCCTCGGAAGGGGGTGCTGTTACCTCGCGCCTCCTGCAGGTGGGTCTGCAAAGGGTCATCACCATTTAAGGGAAAAAGCATATCCTTCTGTGTGCCCTTTTCCCCATCGACTACTTTGGTTTTTTTGCTGGTCTGTAGCTTTTCACGTTAAAAGTAAGATGCACAACATTTGTAATGCCTAAGAACAGACTCTGCCTTCTCTTTCACAGACAGAGAATTTCAGTTTTTGAATTTTAAAGGTCTCTTGGCTAGGAAAAGCTTTCCAGGATGCAGGAGGGCAAATAAAGCTTCCCAACGGCTGGAGTGGCGGCGGGAGTGGCAGCTGCAGCTGAAATGCCTCGGCACATCCTCACCATTCCTAAGCTTTTCAGCTCCAGGCACGTCCCAAATAACATCCCAAATATTTGATCCGTTTTTTTAAAAAAGAATCCAAATATATGTCAAATAAAATCATATCCAGCTCTTCAGTACATTGACTTCATTTAATTTCTGGTTTCATAAGTGCTATTTGATATTTAGAAAGCTTATTATCCCTATTATAAATCTCTAAAAATCAGGGCATTGAATTTCGCTGTCAATAGGAGGAAGTAAATGTTAAAGATCAAGTTTGTTTAAAAACAGATTAAAACAATTAGATTCTAAAGTTGGCACAATGAATTTTTTATACACTAGATAAAATAAACTGTTTCCTTTGTTTTTTGACTGGAGAACCTGTATATGTGTGTTTTTAAAATGAAAAAAAAAAAACACAAAACTTTATACCATGAGTGCTTTGTTTTAGAATTGCTTACACGGAGAAGTCAAGTCAATGTGCTCCAATTTCAATTCAAAAATGAGTACAGTTTTTTAGATTA
This sequence comes from Propithecus coquereli, assembly GCF_000956105.1. Lineage (NCBI taxonomy): Eukaryota > Metazoa > Chordata > Mammalia > Primates > Indriidae > Propithecus > Propithecus coquereli. Next base: position 8,499,984 of record NW_012136636.1, on the reverse strand, counting down.
GAGGTGATTAAATAAAACTATCATATACAATTTTTCATATGTCAAACATCAGAAAATATTAATTCTCTAGTCCGAAATGAAATTATTGTCAATAAAGTTCCTTATGTTATTTATACAGAAATAAAATAATGAAAACACCAAGATATCACTTCATCATTAAAAAAAAGAAATGTACAAGTAGTTTTGTAGACCAGAAGAGTGAGAAATAGAAAAAAGTAACTTATTAGGCCTCCTGGCCTTCAGATGACAAGAATCTGGACCTGCTGTTATCTACTCTTGAGTTTGGATCCAGCCTACCCCGCTGATTCTCCCAGTTCCCACCCGATGCCTGCCTGTCCATAGGGCCGGAGTTCCTAGGGGGACAGGCTCCGTCTGCTAGGTGTGATTGCACATAGACCTGCGCCCTGCCTCAGTGGCTCTCAGCGGCTTTGGGAACAGTTCCTTGCTGACTTCTGTCAATTCTTTTGTCAGGAAAACTTATTCCGCTATTGTTTTAAATTTAACAGTTCCAGGGTCTGGTCCAGGGAGGGTGTGGGGCAGCTCTTCTGGTCTAGGAGGATCTTTGGGGATTATGTACAATAGAATCAGAATTTTAAATCCAGAGCGTACCTGACAAATTATCCATCCCCTCATTTTACAAAGGAAGAAATTGAGGCTCAGTGGATTAGGAAGTGGCACCCCCAAACTACATTGAATCAAATAATCAGCATGTGTATATTTTTTCTTAGTGGTTAAAACACGGATACTTAGAATATATCTTTCTAATCATTATGCATATGTAATGTAGTGGTGGTTTTCTCCCTGAAAATCTGTTATTAAATGGATACTGAATCTTGTAATTAATGATATGTTAGCCCATACGAGCCAAGAGTATGGGGCCCCCACCAGTTTTATTCACAAAAGTGAACCCAGTTCTTCACCAAGCTCACTCATTTAGCATGAAACCTGAGCCAAGCTAATCTAGCAGTATGATCATCTGTCTTGATCAAGTTGTATTTGACTTAGGAATTGGTGGGAGCTATCAATTTAGAAGATATATGAATGTAATTCATAGCATTTATAAACTAAAGAAAAAGTATACAATTATTGCATTAGAGCAGGAAAAATCTTTGATACTTGTCAATATTCAGTAACGCCAAACCTTTTAATAAACTAGGAATAGACTCAATCTTCCTTAAACTAATTGGGGGTCTATACGGAAAGCCTTCAGTAACTATCATTCTTAGTAAAAAATTTGGAAACGTTATCTTTAAAATCAAAGATAAAATAAGGATGCTGGCTACCACCAGTTCTACACAATGCCGTGCTTAAAGTCCTACCTAGTGTATTAAGTCAAGAAAAGAAATGAAGAATTTAAGGATTGATAAGGAAACCATTTTAAAAAATACTGGCAGAATCTGCAGGCCAATACGATTATTTGTATAAAGAACCTAACAGAATGCAGAGACAACTATTTATGCTAATACGAGAGCTAGGGGAGATGGCATAATCACAGTCAATATCACAAGTCAATGATGTTTTTATTCACCGGCAAAGTATAGGTAGAAAATGTCACTTTTGAAGAGACCATTTACAATTGCAACAACATCAACAAAACAATGAATTTGTGTAGCTGTATGTGCCTACCCCACTGAATTCGGGTGTGGCCATGTGAGCACAGGATATGTGTGAAGACACCATGAAAGGCTCTCAACCACCACTGCCACGGCCCAGGTCCCAGCTGGAACAGTGTCACCCGCCGGCCTCGGTATCACTAACGAGAGTGAGAAGTGAACGTTTGTTGTTTTAGGCCATTGAGATTTGGGGGTTGTCTGTTACTGCAGTGAAATCCAGCCTTATCCTGACTAGTCTAGAGACCAATAGCCAAAGAGAGATGCTATGGTAAAAAAGAAAATCCTAAAATATGTGGTATTGTCTCAGTTGGTGGGAAGAAAGGAAACTATCGCTGAAGAGATGTAATCCTCATTATGCGGAATAAAGCTCTTGGTAGCAGAGTTGTCTGGGTAGCCAGGGATCAGGCTGCATGAGTACTGAGTGTGTGGCTGGAGAGGGATTGATTGTAAGTGGGATAGGGAACCATGTGTTGGTTGGTGTATTGATTTCCTTGGGTGGCTTAAACAACAGAAATGTATTCTCTCATGGTTCTGGAGGCCAGGAAGCCAAGACCAAGGGCCATCCTGCTTCTGAAGGGTCTAGGGGGTCCTTCTTCATCTCTGCCTAGCTCCTGGTGGCTGCCATCACTCCAGTCTCCACTGCCCTGCACTGGGCCTCTTCCCTGTCTGCCCGTCACACAGCATTCTTCTCTCATGTGTCTCTGTCTCTCTTCTTATACGAACTCCAGTGATTGGGCTTAGGTTCACTCTAATCCAATATGACTTCATTTTAACTTGATTACATCTTCAAAGGTGTTATTTCCAAGACAGATCACATTCACAAATATTGAGAATCAGGACTTTAGCTTATCTTTCTGGGAGACACAGTCCAGCCCACAGCAGTTGGTGTCGTCCACATCTCGCAAAGTATCACAGGAAAAGGACAACCTCAGAAAGAAGTGGCTGATTTGCATGCAGGAATGAGAGAGGGTGGAAACCTCACAAATTCAGGGTCTTATAGGATTAGAAAAGATCATTGCTACTCCACCCTAAATAGTAAAATCTAAATTTGGAAATGCTTTGAACCACTATGGCTATTTGTATCTCAGCCATTTAGCCAAGATCGGTCCAGGGTGTGGTCATTATATCCACTGTGAAAACCTCGTGGTAGACTGACGTGTGAGGGAACCACCAAGCCTACTCCAGTTAGCAACTCCTTTAGCGAGGACACAATGGCTCATGAAAGAGACCGGGGATTGGATCTCCCAGCAAAGGCCAAGATACCAGCAGATAGGACAACAAGAAAGGCACAGGAGCGAGAGGAGTACAGCAAGTCTACAAAGAAGATCTAGACAAGAGCTGAGGGTACAATTTTGGCTCATGTGGTCGAGTGAAGCCAAATGGAGAAAGAGCTCAGTAAGCTTCTGAACATTTTACTGCCAAAAGAACTACTTACCTTGGCTCAAAGAGGCTGTGATTTTAGGGAATTGAGAGGACCATGGGCCCCACCACATATAAACAAGGAAGGGACAAGGGCCCACATCAAATGGAGCCACAGAGGATAGTGGAGAAGTGAGAACCACCTGGGAGGAGGGGCCGAGTGCCATGAAGGACAGTGGACCAGCGGCCACACCCAGAAGCAGAACCAGGACCCAGTGAAGAGACACTCCTCCCTCAGGGCCGGGGATCCATGCAACATCTGCTAGGAGGTTTCGGAGTCATTACAGACCAGTGACCGCAGCATGGTCCCATCTTCCTTGTCTTGGGTGGGACCATTCATGTGGCTGCCTCGATATGCTCTTCCACGGCAAACTGAATGTGCACTTTCTCCATCATAGGTCTCTGGGCTGTGAGGGGCCTGATCTGGGCCTCATGAAGAAACTCCTGGGCATTGCTCAAAGATCCTGGACTTTGAACTAGACACAGAGACAGAAACCACCTTGGGACATGGGTCTGTGCTGAGTGTAGGAAGGACAGTAGATGAAATACTTGATGACCAGAAATGTGAATCATGACAGTGAGTAGTGCTGACCGCCAAGACATTTCCCATTTGCATACACGCCCACAAAGTTAAATGTCGCCCATGACTGGCATTAGCCTGGGAAATGTAGTGGAATTGCATGGGCCACTTCCAGACAGCCAGTGTGTGATGCACAAGGCTCCTTTCTCTCTTGGTTCGACTGTAACTAGCAATGACTGAGCTGGTGTCTTCACAATCACTCTGAGTCAAAGAGGGAAGGAGGAGAGACCACAGCTAAAGCAAGGGATAAACTTTTATCGCTTTAAGTCCTGAGCTGTGTGTGCATTGGTTACCACAGCATGACCTAGCCTGTATTAAATAGTATAATTTCTAGGAATAAAACAACAAACAATGTGAAGCTACGGCAGAAAACTACAGAACTCTGTTAAGTGACATTAAAACCACCTAAATAACTACCCATGGTCACCAACCCTCCGTATCCCAACGATGTCAATTATATTCAATTAGATCTATGGATTTAGTGAATTTCCAATTAATATCTCAACACAGACAGCCGAGGAAATTGACAAGGCTCAAGATAGCCTAGATGTTAATATTTCTGCATAAGAAATAAAAAAGGCAAAATGTTGGCGTGGATGCGGAGAGATAGGAACACTCATACACTGCTGGTGGGACTGCAAACTAGTGCAACCTCTGTGGAAAGCAATATGGAGATATCTTAAAGAGATACAAGTAGAAGTACCATTCAATCTAGCAATGCCATTATTGAGCATCTACCCAAAAGAACAAATGATACTCTATAAGAAAGACACCTACACCCGAATGTTTATAGCAGCACAATTCACAATTGCAAAGATGTGGAAACAACCCAAATGCCCATCAATACATGAGTGGATTAATAAAATGTGGTATATGTATACCATGGAGTACTATTCAGCTTTAAGAAACAATGGTGATATAGCACCTCTTGTATACTCATGGATAGAGCTGGAACGCATTCTACTAAGTGAGTTATCCCAAGAATGGAAAGGCAAGCACCACATGTACTCACTATCAAATTGGTATTAACTGATCAACACATAAGTGTACACATAAGAATAACATCTACTGGATGTCAGGCGGGGGGTGGGCGGGAGGAGGGGACGGGTATATGCAAAAACAATGAGTGCGATGAGCACCTCCCAGGGGATGGACACGCTTGAAACTCGGACTCAGGGGGGAGAGGGGGGCAAGGGCAACATACGTAACCTAAACATCTGTACCCCCATAATATGCTGAAATAAAAAAATAAAAATAAATAAAAAAATAAAAAAGAATAAACGGGTTTGGACACACACACACACAAAAGAAAAATAATAATATGTAAATCTGATACTGTGAAGATAATAAAGCAGTGTGTATGAGTTTCTGTTTTTTTTTTCCAAATACAAGTTATTAATAAATTTCCAAGTATAAATAAAAAAGGCAAAGGGCTGGAAGAGCCCTACCAGATAACAAAACTGAAGTGTTAGTCACGTTTCAATCTGGGAGCCACTGTGAATATTGTAAGATAAGGAATTTACTCAATGAGTAAGGCCTTGTGTAATTGTGGGAGCAGCTGAGGGATGTGGGGTTCAGAGCAGAAGCTGGAGATTTGGAGGAAGCACCGAAGCAGGTGAACAAGTCAGAGCCGGAGGAGGCCGGAAGCCAGGCACGTGCTGCAAGTGGCGCTCCATGTTTGCCGGTGGGGCTGTTCACGGAAGCTGTCGACGCACCTTGAGATCACTCCTGGAGGTCCTCGGCCGAACTGCTGTCAGTAGGTCTGAGCTTCAGGAAGAGGATGCTAGGCAGAGCCGCCACCTGTGTGTCCGTCCGTCACCACGGCTGAGCGGATGTCCTGCAGGGGAAGTGGCTGCCGCTTCTGCCTTCCGAATCCTGTCAGATCCCTCCTCGGACAGCTCTACCTGGATACTGTGCAGGGCAGGGGCTCTGGGGAATGTGCTTTCAGTTTAACCAAACTAACGCAGTGCAAACAACCACAACCTGTCATTAAGTTAAAATAATTAAGACAGTGGGAAAGAGAGAAAAAGTCAAAAGAGTAGAGAACACAGAAGGAGACTGGTGTATTCAAGGAAGGTCACAGAGAAAGAAGTCCTTCTTAGTAAAAGGCTCTCCATTGGAAAAACAGTAGAAAGTGAATACCACACACAATAAAGAAGAGTTTATTCCAGACAGATTAAAAGTTTATAAGTCAAAGGTGAAATTTTACAACATTTGGAAGAAAATATAGGAGAATCTTTTTATGACATTAGGGTAGAAAAAATTTTCCTAAACAAAACACTGAAAGCGCTAATCATAAAAGAAAAGATTAAGAAAATCAACTTCATTTTACTAATTTAATTTAAGAAGTTCTTTCCTGTCAAAAGTTACCAAGAGGAAGGTAAAAGGACAAGCCAGAAATTGGGAAAAGATACTCTCAACACAAACAACAGAAGATGAGTTATCTGAAATTTGTAAAGACTCAAAAATCAATAAAAAATAAACCAAATGACAATAAAATGAGCAGAAAATAGAGGTGGTCATTTCACAAACAAGGAAATCCGATTGGCATAAAAAATATGAAAAGACCCTTAACATCACTGAGATCTGTGAAAAGCAAATGAAGGCAACAATGAGATACCACTTCACATGGGCAAAATTTAGAGTCTGACGATATCTAGTGTTGGCAAGGGCGCGGGTCAGCGGGAATTCTCACACAGTGTTTCTGGGCATGGAAGTTGATACAACCATTTTAGAGAATGTTTTAGAATTAAATATGTGTATTTCCTATATTCTGGCAATTTCTAAACGCATGCCCTAGAGAAATTCTTACATGTGTGCATGAAGAAACCTCTGCAAGACCGGGCACAGTGGCTCATGCCTGGAATCCTAGCACTCTGGGAGGCCGAGGCAGGTGGATCATTTGAGCTCAGGAGTTCGAGACCAGCCTGAGCAAGAACGAGACCCTGTCTCTACTAAAAAAATAGGAAGAAATTATCTGGACAACTAAACATATATATATGTATAAGATTAGCCAGGTATGGTGGTGCATGCCTGTAGTCCCAGCTACTCGGGAGGCTGAGGCAGAAGGATTGATTGAGCCCAGGAGTTTGAGGTTGCTGTGAGCTAGGCTGACGCCACGGCACTCACTCTAGCCCCGGCAACAAAGTGAGACTCTGTCGCAAAAAAACAAAAAGAAACCTCTGCAAGAGTGTTCACAGAATTGCTTGCAAGAGTGAGCAACTGGGAGCAACCTAGATGCCCGCTGAGAGTGGAATGCACAACTCAGCACAGTCACACATCAGAACCTCATGAGGCCAAAGAGGTGATAGCGATGACGTGCAGCATCGTGAATGACACTGGGAAACATTTCTGAGTAAAAAAAAGTGACTTGTGTTAGCATATGTCGAGTATGATTGCTATATAAGGATACAAGTGTATAATCTAAATTATATATATACATGTATATCCATAAGTATTACCTATTTGTAAAGCCAATGATTGGTGTTAACTTAAAAAGGATTTTAAAAAGCTTAGAACAGCAGCTGTCTCTGGAGGCCATGTTAGTGGGGCAGGTGTGTGGTGGCACAGGGAAGTGGCACACAGTCAATGATGCTGGAAATGCCCCAGCACATGGGTGAGGCGGTAAAGTCTGCATATTTTGAGCATAATGCCTTATGCATTGGCACATATACTTTGGTAGGTAACTTACTAGTAACAATATTTTTAGATGCACAGCCTGTTAAAGGCATCATCTCTGGGAAGCTCTCGCTCTCGTATGCTCAGGTCGAGCTGAGACGCCGTGACCGTGACTTCACCCGCAGGCTCCTGCCCCCCGCTGCGGCCGTGAAGAATGATGTCGGCTCATCTTCCTCAAGACATCTCCCAGCTTTCGAAACCCACCAGGACATGTCCTGCATTGTCCACCCAGATGTTCTCTTCAACCAGACAGTCCCGGTTTCCTCAGAGGCTCCTCATGTGATGCGATTTTGAGTTTTCTCCATGATTGATTGTTCTCTGAACTTGTTCCATTTTGTCTCCATGCCTTTCCAAGGACAGAGCAAAACACTGTTGGTGAAATCTGACTCCTTTAGATTGGAACAGGACCTTCACCTCCTCCTAACAACAGGAGGTTTCTAACAATACAGACTAAGATTATGTTAACAATGGACAAGCCATCCTTGTGGTTTGTCGTAAGTAGGTTACCATAAAATACTAAATGCTTTTTTACAAGTTGGTGCTGAGGCCCCTCCAATCAGTATATATGCAGTTGCATTTTACAACCTATATTTTATATTCACACCTAAAGATTTTATTTGTAAAACTTCTGTGCCATTCCTCCAGCCAGCAGGAATTTTGGGGACACAATTCTGCTATTCACAATATTTGCTACAGTCCCAGCTTTAAGCCATTATCCCATTTGGCCAATGTTCTACACATGGTGTGGTCTTTACATTGTGCAATAATCCCCATGTTGTCCTGGCACCCAGCATGTAAATGATTGGCTGTCTTAATCCACCCTTTGTCCTTCTGAAATTAAGATGAAAACATTATCTCCTGGCCTCAGCCACTACAGTTAAATGTTAACCTGCTTATGAAATGGTATGTGCTTTTGTGTGTATTCCAGCACTTCCAAGAGTCTCTGAGGAACACCATGAGATACCGTCAACAAAATATTCTGTAGTCAAATTATTGGGGAATATCCAAACTATGTCTCTCTTAAATACTCTTTATTAATTTGTAAAAGGTCTCTGGGAATCTCTACATTTAAACAACAACAAAAATCCACACAAAGAAAATTGTCTTCTTTAATACCTGTGACCCACATCACCACTCTTACTTGATTACATATAGAAGACAGAACTGATATTTTCTGCCCTTCAGAGAATGTTCTTTCACTGCCATGCCTGTCTTTTGTATTCTGTAATTCTGTAGGGAGTATCCCATATCTGGCTTTCCGTCTCTAAGCAACTGAATCTTGATTCTAAATGAGTAGATTCTCATGATCTAGGTTCTGTTTTCTCATTGTGGAGCATCAATTACCCAAGTCCTTGCAGCCTCCAGGTGGTGTAGGGAAGTGAATATTGCCATATATAAAAATGGCCTAATGGACGACCACTTATGAAAGTGGTCCACTCCCATGTCCGTCCCCACCGAACCTCTTCGCTACTGTTACCACAACACGTGTTTTATCATCAGACACAATGCAAACACAAAGCACACTAATCAGAAAAAAGTGGAAAGTCCTGAAGAAGATGGAGAATTTTTTGAGGTCAGTGATGCTTCCCAAGTATCATTGGCCAGTGGTGATCTGGGCAGAGGTGAACTGACCAGGAAGAAATCGGCATGCAGGGATCGACCCAGCGAGGGCCTCCAAAGTGAGATGTGACCAGGATAAGAGAAGCCCTGGGGAAGCTGAGGAGGGACTTCTGTGCCACTGCAGGAGCAACTTCCTCTCCATCACGAGGCAAAATCCCACCTACAGGGTATTGTATGTGCCTGCTATGTAATTTTGGCAGAAAATTGACACTGAAAATTGACACTGACATATTAACAATGGCCGGATACTTTCTGGACAGACCTCGTATATGATTGACTTTGTTGGTCTAAGAATTAGCCCACAGTTGCATTTATTACATATATTTTATCAAAATGCTATAAAATAAACCTTTTTTCTTAAAATTATGTTTCCTCTTATCAAGCTAAAAATTTCAAGTAAGGTGTTTTTGTAGGTTGCTGTAAAGTTGTGGCCTCCACTTTATCAGAATCCGATGAGACTGCTGTGCGACTGCTCCAGATCTTCTGAGTAACAAAGTGGTGCACTGGTTTTCAGTTGCCATGGACACCCAGGTCAAACATCACATAATCTGAGCATGCCTAGATGAACCAAGTCCGCAACTATGGGCAGAACCTAAGCGCTCAGGCCAAGGAGTGGGTACTGAATTAAGAAGCAGACACTACATGGCAGGAGCCAGGAGCCAGGACCCAATCAGATCGAGCCCTGCTGTCACCCCTTGGTGAGATCCAATCAGAGCTTGCCTCATCACCCTGTGTGTATAAAACCTGACCCAGCCTCCAGCTGGGTAGATAGATCTGAGCAGCACCTCCTGTCTCTCTGCTTGTGCTGTGTGCATTGGGTCCAGCACTAAAAGGCTCCTGTTTTCTCTCGGGCCTGGTTTCTCCCCAGAAAACACAGCCAGTAACCCTCGACCCGGTGTGTAGTTGAGCCTGACCTTTCGAGTCTTTCCTGGGTAGACCTGGGACTGTGCAGGTAGGGTCACACTTGTGGCTTCAGGATCTGTGTGCGGGGCACAAATGGCCCTGCCCAAGTGGCTTCGGGACACCGAGTTTCTTCGCCTCTCTCCAGGGCACCTGGTCTGCAGGTTCCTGGTGGAGCATTGCCTCTTGGGGACAGCAGCCCGTTTTATGGGAGAAGTCACTTCCTGCTTGGAGTAGAGCCTAAAAGGGCTCCCTCCTGGGAGAAACCTGGGCCCGACAGCACTTCCGCTGGGGTTTGGATCATAATCCCAAAAGACAGTCCTGAACACCATCATCCTGAATGTTGAAATCCCAAAAGATCAAAATCCCTAAAGTCTAAAATCTCTAACGTTTAAAATCCCAGAAATCCCAATCACAGGATAGTTGCATCATGCTAGGCAGGAAGTAACCTTGTTATTGTCTTTCTTTGGAAATTACGTATAGTTTAAGGAGACGCATTTGGTGGGAAATTTGGATGAGTGGATTGACAGTGTGATACAGCAATGACAAAAACTTTAGTTTAAAAATGTGTTGTTTGTCTGCGTTGGCCTTCCTTCTGGCTGATGACATTCCAAGAGCTTAGAATGAATTAAAGCTGTGTTTGCCTGAAGAGACTGGGGAAGTTACTGACAGGTTCAAAATAATTATGTGCATGGTAGGAAAAGAAGACACTTAAGCAATGGTGTTGCTGTTTGATCACCAGTGTTGTTTCCACCAAATCTGTGTCTAAATATGAGTTCATGTGAATGAATTTCCTGCTACTGAAAACAACATAGGCACATGGCACTGAAGATGGGAAAATGTGATAGGGAATGCTCATGTTAACGTCTAAAAAATCATAGAAGAATTTCAAAAGAGCAATGCCATGTGGAAAATAAATGTGAACATATTCTCTGAGGAGATTCATGTCCTAAGTGAAAAAAAGCAGCTATTCATCGTGATACAAGACTTCAAAATATAGTTGGTGATCTTGAAAGTTGGCCCAGTTCCTAGGGACTGTCTCTGTGCAATTGCCCATAAACTATTCCTGTAATACACTTTTTCATATGTTGAATTCCTTTTTAGTTTTTTTCTTTCTCAGTTTTTTCACTATTTTAAATTGTCAGTATTATTTTTCTTTTTAAACCGCTCAGAACATGTAACAGACAGCATTATTATTATTTTTTTTTACAGTTGACAGTGCTATGTATTTCATCTTCACATTATTTCCAATACTGGAGGTATAAATTGTGTAGAAACTTTTAGAGAGTTATAATTCCTTTGATACATCTTTTGCAAATTTGACTCCATGGAAGTGCATTATCACAATCTTGACTTTGCGTGTAAGCATTGTGTATGTATGTAAAAATGTTGACACTTCCTCAATAAATGAAGAGATGTCCTTTTTGTACATCTGCATTTGTGAAAGATAAAATTTCTCAAGATCTTGGCTCTTTGGGTGACTGTATATGCAGTGGTGACCTATCGCAGTGTTTGATCAATCTCACCAAAAGGCTTAGGCTGTTGGTCACTGTATATCAGATGATCACAGTTATAAAGCTGGGTGCACACAATTACTAACCATTGTGATATGTGTTTATACATTTCCTTATTTGACCTATTTTTTATGAATACAATTCGTCTGCTTATAACTGTCACACCCATGCAACTATTTTTGGTACATCTGTGTGTTTATGCTTGCAAAAATATGTATGTTGTCTATTTTATTGTGTAAAGTGTTCTCTCGTGTTTTTGTATGTTTTTCAAATAAATCCCCTTTTAAAAATGTAAATAAATATCTTTAAAGAATTTACATTTTTTTCCAGAATTATATTCTTGGGATTTCGATCTTTTGGGATTTCAACATTTGGGATTATAGTGTTTAGGATTGTGTCTTTAAGGATTACGATTGGCTTCCCATCCTGTGTAACACTTTTAAGCTCCCCTCTGCAACAGTAGCTTGGGATGTCACAGTTTAATGATTTCACTCCTGATAGAACATTGTGACAATTACATTGTTGATTGTATTCTTATCATAAGGGCCCAGTTTGACGACAAGGAGCAGTATATGGTGTGTATAAATCAAGGTGGCTTTGTTATTCAGCTACAGCTGCTGTTGTTAAAATGCTTTAGATGCCATTGGTGTTTTCAGGTACTCTCCGTACTAGGAACTGTAAGGATAGGGCGAGGTGAGATGCCGTGAGCATGCCTGGTCAGACTGGAGGGGCGGGAGAACTGAACGAGGGAAGAGGGTTTGGGCAGATCCCAGCGCCTGGCTTAATTCACAGCAGGTAAGTTTTGGTGGGTGGAAAAGGTAGGTGCCCTGACATAGACTCAGAAGTTACTACAGCTTCTTCCTTAACTTCTTTTCCCCTCAGTAAGTCCCAGCCGTGGCACCTTCCCACATCGTATTCCACGTCTCCTCACCTCTTCCAGTTTCTATTTAAGGCAATTATTGCTTCAACAGAGGAGTCCAGTTTTGCTACAGGAAGGCTGTGCACCCCTGTGTGTGATAAGAGTGCCCTGCCTAGGATCACACGTGGTCAACATCTCACTGACCCACTCACTGACTATGGACACAGATGACTGACCATGTCATGGTAGATGTTGCCAAGATAACGTGCATCATCCCACTGGCACATGATGGGGTTGGCTGTCATCCTCATCAACACACCCCAGAAACCCAACCTGATCTTTTCATGTGACATGTTGTTATTAATAGGTCTACCAAGGGTGCATCTAGCCATAGCCGTTGATGAAGTTCCATTTCAGGTGATCATCTCAGGGACAAAAGTTGCTACCAAAAATGTACAAAATGGTTTTGGACCTGCCATTTACAATCTGATCCCATTAGTCCCTAAGTAACATATGTTAGCTCAAGTTCACCTGGGTGCTGGCTAGTCTAGGCTGTTTCCTCGAGGGCCCTATTCTGTACATCTCACTGGCATCCAGCAAAGGGCCAAGCACATGGTAAGTTTTTAGTAAATCTTTGTTGATTGAATTTTTAGTTTTGAACTTTTTCCAGTGTAGGAGATTATTGATGTCATAATGTGTTTCCAAATGCTCATGAGCTTAATAACAAGAGGAGTACTAGCTAGCACTTGTGAGCAATTGCTGTGCACCAGGCATTGTGCTGACTACTTTGTGTACAATATCTTGCTAAATTCTCCCAGCAACTATATGAGTTAGACTCTATTATTATCCTCGTTTTACAAAGGAAGAAATTGAGACCTTAAGTAACATAACTGGATCGCACAGTATGCAAACATATTTGGATATAGTTTCAAAGATCATGCTTTAGTGCTCACATTCTTCTGTCATATATATCCAAACATGACGTGGACACATTTTCAGGGTCTCAAGCGCTGGTTACAATATCACCCTGACAGTGGGCAGCACTTGGCATTTGACAAAGTGTTTTAGGCATGTTGTCTCATTTATTAATAATTAAAACTTATCCTGTGAGATAGGAAATACTGTCCCCACTTTATAAATGAAGAAACTGGAGGGAAGTGAATTACTCAAGGTCACATTGCCAGGTGATTGTGAGACCTGCTCCTTGTGTACCAAGTCTAGTGTCTTTTTAAGATTCCATTGTTCTGTCAGAACTGGAAGCAACAACCTAAAATGTTAAGAGACCAAGTTATAGCCAGGGTTTATAAATGAATGTGCATTATGAATATGAGACAAACAAGACCACACACACACATATACACATACATATACACACAACACACACATACACAACATATGCAAACACACACATACACACATATATATGCAAAAACATACAGGCACACATGTACACATACACAACATAGATACACACAAACACACATGCACATATGCATATACACACAACACAAAGACATACAAGCACACACATGCATATGCACACAAACACAGACACACATATACACACATACACACAACACACATACGCACACATAAACACAACACACACACATATAGACACACAGAAACACATACAGACGTACATACAAGCACACACATATACACATTGACACACAAACATACAGACACACACATGCACAAACACATACACACATACGCATAAACTCATACACAAATACATACACACATAAACTCATGTATATACACATACACACACACACACACACACACACACACACACACACATGTACAAACACACTCCCCAGCAATGTTCCATGAAAGTGCAAATTGGGTGCTAATGAGCAGTTACCTGTCAAGACTGGTGTAAATTCTTTGAATTATGCAGGTAAAATAATTCGTATTTTAAAAAAAGCAGAATTATATAGTGCACTAAGTGTCTAAAAAGTTCTTTACATCAGCAAAATTTGGTCATTGTTTTTAATACGATAGGTTTTATTTATTTTCTTTTAGAACAGTGTCCACGTGTTTGTGCTGTGGACTAGTCACCTGAGTGAGATTCCAACTTAACACAGACAAGAACAAAATTGCCTTTATGTTCACCAACAGAAGGAAAAGCAAGGGTTTTAAAGTCACATCGAAAGTACTGTTTTGGGGTGTAAAACTGGTTAGCATTAGTGGGGCAGATTCAGATCTGAACACTAAGGTTTCCACAATTGGAAGGTCCTCTTCAGGAAAAGAATAGAAAGTTAGACAGACACGAGTAGGTACAAAAGTGAGTATTCATTTAGAATGAGAAAAGACATCACAGCAATTTCCAAATTTTAAAACACTGATATTAATAAATACCTCCAACATCATGAAATCCGGGGAAAAAAATGTGTGACGTGCCTGGTGCTCCTCTCTGACATCTTTTCCTCCCCTGTCGGGGGCCTGCTCTAACATTTTCTGCAGGAAGAAGAGAAATATAAACCAGTCTTTACTCTTTCAGGTTGATCTGAATTTATTTTTAATGATTTATCATTTAGAAAACTTTCTTTTGATTTTACCACCAGCTTTTGGAATTTCCCCTAATTTTCTTAAAGATTGTTAGTAAATTTGGGGAGAACGTCTACCAAGTTTCTTTCATGTAGGAGCTGTAAGATTTCAGGTAATTTTAAATTTTCCTGTCCTGTGAAGAATCCCCGCTATTCCTTGAATAGCCAACACACATCACACAGTCTGTCATCGGTGCACCAAGGGATTTATTGTGGATCTCCAGGAATATCCTGCCAATCTAAGTGACGTGGGTCCCCGATGCACCCTCACCGTGGCCCTGCCCCAGACGTGCCAGTGGCTCCCCATCCCCAGCTGGCACAGGGGACGTGACACAGGGCAGGAGCCTGGGTGGGAAGAGACAGAATGCTATCGGTTGTGGCTGCTGCACCTTGCTTTTGTGAGTTGTAGATGCCCATGACCGCGGGCACACAGTCTTGGCCAGGGCGAACACGTGAGCTCAAGCTTCATCAGTGCAGCCTCGTGGTAAACCTGCCCCAGAGCTTTGGTGATGCCAGGCCCACGATGTCCTCTGAACAATGTGGCCGCTGCACCCCACTCCCCTGTGCTTCCTCTTGTCTCAGACCTAATACCTGTAGTGTTTCCCATGATCTCCTTCCATGTGGAAGGACGAATTTGATTCACACACACACTCCTACAGTGGTAAGAAGAATGACAGAGAAGTCAAAGAATGAAAGGCAGAAAAGGGATTATTTTCCTCTCCTGTGAGCATATCAGAAAATGGAGGACAAAGGAGAGAGGAAAGGACAGCAGGTTGCGAGGAGAGTGCCCTGTGCTCTGTTCCTCTGTCTCTTGCCTGAGAATTTAAGGCACATAAAGTGCCTTAGATTTAGAGAGTATTGGCTCTAAAGGTGAAGTTCACCTGTTGCTTTTCTGCAAAATGCAAAGCAGTCCTTTTACACTATTAACAGGCGAATAGGTATAAACTCATAATCCCTCACAACCGGAAATAAATCCAGAAGCGACTGCTTCATCAACATTAGAAAGCAAGGCAGAGTCTACAGAAAGGTCATCGAATGTCTGTTCCTTATGACAGCGCATTTTACAAATTCACAGAGCATATTCTACCTAGTCCCTGAGGAGTAGTAGACTAGGAAATAAGACTAGTTTTGCGGGAACCGTGCAAAATTAAAAGACAACGAAAGGGAACACAATTCTGACGCAGATCATCTGATGTGCATGCAGGTGCAGACACACCCAGCAAGTCCTGTTTAGTGCAGGGTTAGTTTTCGTGGTCCTGGTGCAGTCTTTACTCTTTGTTCCAAGATGAGTGAAGTAGGCCTGCCATCTCCAATGATTTTACTTATACTTGAGTCTCAACAATAGATTCCTAAATCTACCAGATGTTTTAGTGGAGCATAAACACTCAGGGACAATTGGAAATTTCACACTATAGGAAACAGGAGCTTGGGGCCTCATAGGCCAAGGATCTGAAATTATAGGATTGTTGACCTTAATGATTTGCCTAGCTGGCAACTTCTCTGGCCTAGCAAGCTTGGAGAGTCGTGACAGCAGACCAGCAGAGAGGCTCCAAACCTTCCGCTGGTTTTTGCACTGACTTCCAGGGTGCAATCGGTGCACAGGTGCAGTGTTGAGAATGACAGCTTGTCGGCCCTGCACGCCTCTGAATAATGAGATTATATCTCATGACAGTGGTGAATTTGACTTTGACATTATGGAATACGAAGCAACCACTATAACAGGAATAGTGAAAAAAAAAAAGAAAGAGATGCAAAAGGTAATGGTCATTTATATTAATTTCACCACATAAATGGAGGCTTGGGGTAAGAAAAAGTGCATCAGAAATGATCATTCTAAGCATAAAACAATGATTAATATTGCAGTCATTGGAGAAGAAGGCATGCAGAAAAACACCATGCACATTTCAGGAGACTATTTTCCTCATATAAAGCTTATTCTTATAATATTACTGCATTTCAAAAAATACAATTTTAGAAAAAAAAAAAATGAACTATAGCTCTTTGCAGTGATAGGCGACAGGTCAGAAAAGCATTTCAGAATAATTTTACACCTTTTAACCTTAAAAAATACTTTGCTGACAATTGAGAAAGGGCCTTAAAAGAAGCTCTGATAGGCATTCGCACAGCGGGGTGGCCATGTCCCATCACAGCTGAGCTTCTGCATAATGTCTCCATAAGGGGAGTGCGCTGCGCTCACAAAGGCTGAGTAGCAGCTCTGAGAGAGTAATCCTTGGCAAGAGCCGCTATTAGTCATGACACTGAAAGTTTGTTACATAAAACTCTTGGGAAGACATAAAGGAGGTAAACTGTTTAAAATTTTGATTTGAGCTGGGAAGTAACGACTTTGTCATAGGATTTTGTCTGCATTTAAATATATATTTAGTATTCTCTGTTTTTCATTTCTGCTCATGCTTGGACAGTCTTGTTAAATGAAAACTCTACACTGTTTAGTTAAATGAATGGCACTTTCCCAGATTCTATTGCTGAAAGTGGTAATTGTTAGGAAACTGTGGTAACAATTACTGGTGATAATTATGAATGCTAATACGATGGCTGATAGGTACACGTTTCCCAGTTGCAAATCTCGTTCAAATTTAGGGAAAACTCAACAATATTTCACTATAACAAAAATGAAAAACCATCCATCAAGAAAAGATACATTTCTTAAATCCTTTTTTAATACCTGTTAGGAAAGGGGCAGACTCAGAGTCGGGGCACCTCGCCTCCTGGAGCTGTAGTAAGAATGGAAGGGAAAAGGGAGACAATAGAATTTCTTGTGATTTTCAACAAAAATATTACCAAAGGACAAGAGAGGGAAGAAGAGGTAGGAAGGACATGTTCCTAAGCAAGCTTCCTTTTTTTTCCTCTGTTGAGGGACCAAATTAGTGATGTTTTTAGTTGTCCTGGGGGTTGCTGTAAGTTGTGCTTCCATTAAGAATGACAATGTTCCTGTCTTAGGTGAGGTCACTTCCATCAGGATGGAGCTGACCCCGGGGCTGGATTTGACCAGCTACACATGGGGCCCGTTATTGTTTTAGAGATATGCAGAGATGAAGTGCACAGGTGGCCACAGTGCCTGGATCCCACTCCAGTGGTTCTCTGGAAGGATGCAGAGAAGTCGCAGCTCAGTTGATGCCCCTTTGTCCCTCCTTCCTCCCTCCCAACCTTCCTCTTTCTTTCCTTTCTCGCTTCCTCCCTCCTTTTCTGTCATGCTTTTCCTTATTATTTTTAACTTTTTTTTCCAGTTTCAATGGCAATTTTTCTTTTAAGTCACACAAAAGACATTCCAAATTTTCTTGTTCTGGCTCCGTGAGGTCAGGGTTCTGAGCAGCTGCCTTTGAGAAAGGACCTTGTCCCATCCCCAGACGCTCTTGAAGGTAATGAACCTGCCCGAAGCACGGCGGCACCGCAGCCTCTGCATGAGATCAGGCTCACACTGGAGAGCTGGCAGGGAGCTTTTCTTTGGCAACTAATTCAACTTACGGAGGGTTTTGTAAATTTTAAACACAGAGAAATGGGGACCTGGGCTGGGAAGGAATTCACTATAGAGGGGAAGAAGGAGCTAGCACAGGATTGCTCCCGACGGTGAGGGTGTTTGTGCACGTAGCTGTTGGGAGGAAGGGCTTCTAATTTTTGTATGGTTTTGCTGCTAAGAGAAGAAAACTGATGAATAAGATCTGGGATTTTACAAAATGATAGGTAATTGTTGTTTGTTATTTATGTTATAATTTAATAAGTTGTTTTAGATTCAGGCAATTGTTTACCGCTAAAATAATGCCCACCTCCAAAATACATATTTTGCACCTTAAAATTGCATTTTAACATTCCCTAAAGCTCAGATTCTACAGGTTTTGGTCAATCGTGGAGACACATTTGGGATTGAGACACAGTCAACTAAGTAACTGGCAATTTTTAACCACGTTGGAGACTCTGTGTGACTGTCACACTGGTCAGATGAAGTTCTGACTGACAGGATTAATGACAATAACAAAAAAGTCATGCAAATCCAGATTTCCACAAACACAGTGTGTTGTCCGCATCTGTTACTGTGGTAATTACTGTTTTTCAAGAAAAATCCATCCATTTTACTCAGACTGTCAGGGAGCCCCAGATACAGGCACATGCACGCAACACACAAGCACTCACACATAGGCACCCTCACAGAAACACACACGCACTCATGCACACACACATCCCTGATAGGAAACTCTTTCCTGTTCTGCCAAAAGTCTCCATCTCACCTTTTCTTCATGGCGCACGTCGAGTTAGGAAACGGCAGCTGCACCTGTCAGTTCTTTGCTAACACCTCTATTTTCTGAAGAAATGAAAATGATGCTTTGCACTTGGTGCCTATTCTCCAAGAATTCTCAAATACTGGAAAATGCCAATTTGCTCTCACAGTATTCTCGTCTCATGAATATGAGCATTAGGTAGTCCCCAAGTTATTAACGAAGACACAAAAGGAAAATCTTCTGTGACCCATCCTCTCCAGACTAAGCCCTGAATCCTGACCAATGACCAGAGAAGGAAAGGAAAACTCCAATTTGTCCCATTCTTCTGCTCGCCCTTCATTTGCAATGAGTTGTAGAATCACCCATCACTCTCTGACACCTCCCACCATGTAATGAGAGAATTGGCTGGACTTGTTTCTTAGTATAAAATGCAAGATTTGGGGTTGCCATACATTTTTATAAGTCATTTTTATTTGCTAGTTATACAATTTTGACAGAATCACCTGGCTAAACAATTAACTTTAGGAGGTGAAGTTCCCACAAAAAGATAATTGATCAGTTGTTAATTGTGCTTCCTCGTTGGGGGTATTTTCGATGATTTCCCCACCTCTGCTGCCTCCCTTCCCAACGCTGCCCAGTATTGGCTGGTGAACTGTGGTAGTTTGAAAGTGACACCATCACTGGTAAGTTTTTCATGTATACTTTTCTGTATTTTTTCCAATATTTTTAAGGGGCACCTCTTACTTTTTGCTCTTAGTATTTTTAATTTAAAAAATCATAACATAATACAAAAAAATCCCCAGATTTTTTTCCTGGAATCATTCATCTTTCAAATCACTGTTGATCAAAGATATTCAGTGGCTGCCATGACCTTGCATGGTAAACATAAACTTCTTCACTTGACATTTTCTCTCTCCAGAAACGTCCCCTTTTCTCAGCATGTACTGCACTTTCGCACCTGCAGTTCCGTGTTCCACCTGACAACATCTACAGGACACCAACACCCTGTCCAGGTCTCTCCAGACCCCAGTGTTCTCTGGCCTGCAGGACACAGTGCACCTGGTGTCTGTCCCAAGACTGGGGCTTCCATTTTGAAGGACTTGTGCCAGCCCTGTTCATGTGGGCTACATCGAGTGATTTTGGAGGCTTGGGCTCCTTTCCTCATGTGGACCATCAGTTCCTTGACAACTCGAAAAGGGCCCGGCTTCATCTCCCCACAGTGCAACCTTAGATGCTGTCCTTGAAATGAGAAAATTCATCGCATTAGCCTCCACATGAGGCTCCATGCACACGCTGGGAAGAGAACCTTCTGGCACAACTCACTCGGGGACGTCAATGACTTGGCCACAGTGTCTTGGAGAACCAAAGAGCTACTTGGGTTTCTGGGCTGGAGCAAATGCATCCAAAGGCTTCTGCTTCTGATGTTGGGAGAAGGTCAACTGTCATTACAAGTGTCCCTTTAGCGTTCTGCTCTTTTTTCTCGGTAATTAACCTGGAAATTGGGAAATTTACACTTGGTTTGTCTAGATTTGAATGTTAACTTCAAGAGGCCCTGCCTTTAAAGAAAAGTACTTCTACTTGAAAAAAAGAGTTGAAAAACAATGATACTGGAGGCAAGGATCCAGAAATTAACTGGGGAATGGACCTATTAATGGGTTCTAGTAGGGTTGAGATGAAAATATCCTTCTTTCTTAGAACATTGCAGAAGAAACAGCAGGCGAGGAAGCTCTCCCTGAAGGGGGACAAGCCCCACCTGACATCTGCTGTCCCTGGCATTTTCCCATGAGCAGAAACGGTACAACATCAGCAACAACAGGGAAGAAGTGGGCTGCCTTTGGAACACCCCACGCAGACGCCTAGGAAGGACTGGGTCAGGCAGCAGAGGGGCCATGGTGTGCATGGTGCTCGCTCCTTTATCCTCACCATCCTCCTCCTCTGCCTTCAACCTTTCTCAACCCTTTATATGTCCCCATGGAGCTAAGGAAGAAACGTCTATGACTGTTTCTCCCTGGAGCACAGAAGTGCCACCGTGTGGGGCCATGCTTACCCCAATAGCTCGGCAGCGGGACAGACGGGCTGGCCGTGGACACAAGGAGGGTGTGAGGGTGGCCCATCTCACTCCTTGTCTCCTTGTTGGGGGTGCAGGGCCTATGAGGAGGGCTTGATTGAGTCCAGCCCCACCATCGTGGCGGCATGTTCTGAAGTCCCCAGCCATGGCCCAGGCAGGGAAGACTAGTGGGGTGCTGCCTATGGTGGTTTGGACAAGTGTGGGGTGCTGGGGTGGACTGATGTAGCATAGGAGGGGGCCAGTGGGTGAGAATCAGTCTGTAGAACATTTCATTCACAGGTGCTGGTGGGGCAAAGGCCATGAGAGGGTGACTCTCCCCCATGGGCAGGGGTGGTGGCTGACGCGGGTGTAAGAGCTCTGTGTCAGCTTTGATCCGGATGTTCAGTCAAAATCATATTCTAATCAGTGCTACTTGCACGTATCTTGTGCTGCTATTGAGGAATGTGTCGGCACATTTCCTCTGGCCCACCTGGTGAGGGCTAATTATTGGTAGGAAAATGTCACCCCTTTTCGAGCAACAGGATAAAAGCATTTTCAGATTTCCATGCACCAAATCTGCAGGGGCCGTGTGCTGAGAGAGAGAGGGCAATGGCCAGCGTTGGAAAGCCCTTCCAAGCTGGGCACACTCAGAGCTGAGGGCTGTTTACACCCAAAGACAACTCACCTCACCAGCCATTTCCTGTGCAGTTTTCTGGCTAACGACCTGATGTCCACTGAGGCGATTCCCACCCTGGGGTGGGGTGAGTGCCGCGTGCGTGGCTGGGTGACTAGGGAGGAAAACATTATGGTTCAATTTTCACCTGTCAAAATTGCTTCTGAGGGCCAGGATCGGTGGTTCATGCCTATAATCCTAGCACTCTGAGAGGCTGAGGTGGGAGGATTGCTTGAGCTCAGGAGTTCGAGACCAGCCTGAGCAAGAGCAGGATCCCATCTCTACTAAAAATAGAAAAATTAGCTGGGTGTCCTGTGCCTGTAGTCCCAGCTACTCGAGAGGCTGAGGCAGGAGGATCGCTTGAGCCCAGGAGTTTGAGGTTGCTGTGAGCTATGATGATGCCACTCTACTCTAGCCTGAGACAGAGCGAGACTCCATCACAAAACAAACAAACAAACAAATAAACAAACAAACAAACCTGCTTCTGAGAAGGAAATCCTTTTCTAAGCATCGGGCCCTTATCAAGTCCAAATTTCAGGTATGAAATTTCCCAAGAACTCATTTGATTCCTGTTCCTTTCAATGAAACAAATAGAGGGGCAAATGCAAAATCACAGCTTCACAGCATTTCCTTAATTTTTTACCAAGACTTCCCCAATCAACACAATATAACAAGATAAGTGATTTTCAGAAAGCTTCCTATTACCCCAGGAGTCAGAGCAGGCATATCTCCAGTGAAAAGTGTGGATGGGAAGGGGATTATTTCACTTAACATATGTCCTCCAGGTTCACCATGTTGCCACAAGTAAAGGATTTCATTCTTTTTGTGGCTGAATAGTAACCGGTTCATCGTGTATATAG
The DNA here is from genome assembly GCF_000956105.1 of Propithecus coquereli. NCBI lineage: Eukaryota > Metazoa > Chordata > Mammalia > Primates > Indriidae > Propithecus > Propithecus coquereli. The sequence goes on along the minus strand of NW_012136636.1, from coordinate 8,477,434 downwards.
ACCACGTTTTTTAATCCACTCATCTGTTGCACAGTAGGGTGACTATAATTAACAATACCGGAGTGTATATTTCAAAATAACTAGAAGAATTTTGAATGTTCTCACCAGAAAGAAATAATAAATGTTTGAAGTGATAGAGAAGCTAATGACCCTGACTTGATCATTACACAATGTGAACATGGATGGAAACATCACGCCGTACTCCACAAATATGGACATTTATGCATCAATTAAAAATAAAATAAAATTTAAAAAAAGGAGGGATGGCAGGGGCGGTGGAGCACATGGCCACCCTGATTGAGCTGGGACCTTGGGGTACAGCCCAGGTTCCTCTGCAGACTCTGAGAGTGAACGCTGGCTCCTGCATCTGTAGCCAACATGGTACAACTCTTACTGATTTTAACTGCAACATCCATTTATTCACTCAAGTATCCATCCATCCATTCATTCATTCGAAGAATCTACTATGTATTAATACACTAAACTTCACTTTTTGTGCAAGATCAATTCAGCTTCTTGCCTGCAGACAAGACTGCTGCTAACCAGGCTAGAGATCCCATTCTCCTCTTTGGAAATGTTTAACACCCATTTGTTAAACAAGTATTTGCTAAAACTATACCAAGATCTCATTTTTCATCTATCAGATAAAAATCCAAACACCTAAAACATACTCTGTTGGTAATGCGGTCGAATGAAAACACTCTCACATACTGCTGGTGACGAGACGGTGCAAACACTAGGAGCAAATTAGGTATGATCTTGGAAATCGTATGTCCTGTTTCTGAGAAAGATATATGGGTTAGTTTTGTAGCACTATTTGCAATAGCAAAAAGCAAAAACAGAAAATCCACCAAAACTGTAAACAACCCTAATATCCATCCCTAAGGGCCTTGTTGAATAGACAGTGTTTATTCGTACCTGGGACACAGTGGCTACTCTGCGGGGTGAAAACCGTTGGGGAGTGTGTATATTCTTACAGTTTTCATAAGAGGCTGAGCAGATTTATCTCACATACACAGATATATTTGTCTTATAGTAAAAGTACAATGGAAGAATTGAACTATAAAATAGAATTTAAGAATGGTTACTTGTGGGGGAATGGAGGATGTAGGATAGATAGATCTGCCATAGGATGTAGTCTTTTCTCAAAGCATTTTGACCTGTAGGCAGAGCTAGGAACGTGCACAGCCTCAGTGGGCCCCACCCTGGGGTCCCTGTAGGTGCATCGCCCACACATAGAGCCCAGCCACCCCTCCTTAAGTGGGGCGCCCTTGGAGCCCTGCTTGCCAAACCCGTCATTGGCTCTATTTATACATTTGACTTTGGAGCTGTGTAAATATTGCATATAATTATAAAACAAAATTAAATTTGAACTTAAAATTTCATAAAATCAAAACAAAATGAAACAAATGAGCATGCTTATGTATTGAGATAGTAACATAATCACACAGAGAGGATCTCTCCCAAGTGACTTTAAAACTCAGTAATTTAACTGTGGCACCCATATTGGGATATGTTCTAAGGACAAAAAGAATCTTAAACTGTGTTTTTAATAATCACGTTGTTGGTGGTGGTGTTGGTACTACACTCCCGAGGCTGTGAGTGTGTGTGTTAATGAATCCTTTCCCTTCAGAGATATATACTGTCAATAATATACTATAATATTTATGGCTGAAATAATATGGTGTATGAGACTTTTTTCAAAACAATTCAGGAGGATTTGGAGCAGAATTGGGTAGGAGAATAGTTGAAATGAGTGGCTATAAGGTGATAATTATTGATGTGGTCACGTTTGATTTTTCCATAATGAAAAGTAAAGGAATTTGTTGAGGGGCTAGCTGCCGGAGTGCTGACCAAGATGAAAGGCTTTTACTTCGGTCAGCATTTCTCTTTCTAGGCGCTCACATAACGTAAACACCTCTGCCTCACACCCACTCCCCCTAGTGCTGTCCTGTGATGTCTCTGCTCCTCCCCGGCATCCTCGCCCTAGAGCAGGCTCCCAGAATCTCTGGCTCCTGGCTCAGCCTGCCCATCAGCACCCACCAGTGACCCCTCCAGGGGACCAAGCACCTTCAGTGACACCCATCGTAACTGACACGGAATGAACTTACAGTATCACTTCCATCAAGTAACTAACGGCACACTGGCTGTGGCTCTACCAGGAACTTAGCAGGTCATCAAGCCCAAAGGGACACAAAGACAGGCAGGACATGCCCCGACAAAGGTTCTTTGCTTGACCAAACTTTAGTCAGTCTCCTGAACCTTATCCTGGACCTATCTGTGCACCTCCTTATAAAACCCAGTTTTAGCAAAGCACCTGCTAAGTCACCTCAGCAAGAAGCCCCGTCCTCGGCATCTGAGCAGGTTCCTCGTGCTCCACCACCCCAGGGGATGCGTGGGCCCCCAGCCCTCTCTTCTGAGAATTCTGGTGGGTGAGTTTAGCCAGAATCCCCTTCCTTGATGTCTCCTCTTGCTGATTTTCCACCCACTGCGCCCACGCCACCCTTTGCTCCACTGCTGTACTTGGGTTGAGCCCAGTCTTCCTCCCTCACTGCACAATCCCATGGCCGTGTCCCTGAGTGAAGTCTGCCTATGGTGCTTTAATGAGCGTCACAGAAGCCTTTTTTTCTTTAATATCTCCCCTGCCCCCCCACCATCACAGGGGATAGCTGAGTTGGAGGACCAGATGTGCTGAATTCAGATCACAGGAGAGGAGGTAAGCTCCGCACTGCTAGACGGGTACCTGTCGGAGGTGTCATCACCTGCCAGCACCATGAGGCTTCTTCTGACACAGGCATTTTTTCTGGCTTCCTGCCTTTCATTCCCTCACAATGAAAAGTGGGACCCAGAAGGCCATACTGGTGCCAGCTCCCATCCTGGACAAGGAGGCCAGGTGTCCTGTCCCCTCACCTTACTGCCCTGCATACCTGATCACTCATCGATTACTCATGCTGTGTGCCAGTGGGATGGCCATCTCCTCCTCTGATATTCCAAGAACTTTGTAATCTCAAAATAAAGAGCACTGGCTCTTTGGCAGGAATTCAGAGTGGAAAGCGTGTGGAGAGTTTCTCCCCTGGCCAGAGCAGCAAAGGCTCTGCTGTGTGTCCAGTGTGGGGTCCTCCCACGGAGGCTGCCTCTCTCTGGCGGGTCCTGGGAGTTGGCCAAGCGCATCCCCGTGTTCTCAGATGAGCACCTCGCAGGCCCTTGTTACTAATTTGCTTGATTAAAATGAGAAAGAAGAATAGAAACGCCAGCGGGCTGCCCTTCATTCAGAGTCGCCCTTTCTAGTTTACAGAAGTGAGAGCTCACCCCTAGGAGCCCAGGTAAGGTGGGCAACCCCACACCATGGGGCTCGTACCCCCTGGAACCGAAATTTCCCAAAGATAAATGCTCATGATCTCAAAATCGAACCTCCTACGCCCATGTTATGTATTCAGAGGAAATATCGTGAGTAACCACATTGGAGAAGAGAAGAAGGGTAAACTAATGTTTGTACTTTCAGGAGATGTAGGAGGTGTATGACCAAGTGTCCACAGGGTCAGCTCCCTCTGAGGCTCTGTGGAGGAATCCATCCTGTCTTCTAGCTTGTGGTGGTCGTCTGCAACCCTCGGCATTCCTTGGCTGTCGCATGCATCACTCCAATCTCCACCTCCTTCATCACATGGTTTTCTTTGGTGACCAAATTTCCCCCTTTTGTGAGGACACCAGTTGCCTTGGATCCGGGCGCAGCCTACTCCACTAGGCCCTCACCACAACTAGTCCCATCCGCAACGACCCTGTTCCCAGGTGGAGGTGGATCTCCTTATCTGCAGGTTCTTCAGCCATGAATTCAACCAACTGCAGACAGAAAATATTAAAAACAACAGCAATAAAAATAACAATACAACAATAAAAATAATTACAAATTAAAAAATCAAAACAGTATAACAGCTATTTACATAGCATTTACATTGTATTAGGAATTATAAGTAGTTGAGGTACAATTCGAAGCACATGGGAGGATGTGTGTAGGTTATACACAAATACTATGCCATATGTCAGAGACTTGAGCAGCTGCAGATCTTGCTGTTTGAGGAGGGTCCTGGAACCAATCCCCAAGGATACCAGGGCACGACCATATATCCACATTCTGAGCTGCTGGGGTTTGGACTTGACGTATGAATTTTGGAGAGACACGATTCAACCTATAAAAGGAGGTTATGGTGGAAACGCCATGAGGAAGTGGTGAGGGAAAAGGCCGTGGGGTGTACCAGCTCTTCGTTTGGGTCACACCGGACAAGGGCCTGTGAACTGGCGTCTTCTGAATCCCGTGTCCAGGGACACCCCTGGGCCCAGGACATCAGTGGGACATAGGCAAGTTCATGGTAAAAATTCCTCCACAGAACTTAAAACTTCTTCAAATGTGACCCAATAACACTTAAAAATTCATTTAACCATGACTTTCCTTTGAGTATTTCAAAATACTTTTTGTTCATTTAAGATGACCCAAAATTTAACCCAGTCCTCTTTGCGCAAACCGAAACCCGTAGACACAGAAAGTGGGAGGGTTGAGGCGATCGTCTAAAGACACTGGTGTGTCCTCCGCATCTGTCCTGCCCCCTCTCCTCCCCAGCCTGCCTGGTCCACATCCCTCACCTCCTCCTCTCCTCCCTGCTACTTTCTGCCTGGTCCTACTTGTTCTGCATTGATTCCAGGCAAGTTGGGTAGGCGGTAAAAACTAGAGGCATTTTCAACATGGAAAAAGCCCTTAAAATGAACAGTTCAGTTCATTTAAATTTAAAAAAATAATAGACAAAGGTATCGGTAGCTGTTAAACTCTGTTATCCACCTAAATACCATGCTTGGGAAATGTGTGAGGATGATGGGCCTTCAAGAGGTGATGCTGTGGACCAGGGTCTCTCCATTCTATCCATGGAAACTTGACATAAAACTAGATTAACTAGCAAGAGAACAAGGGATTTAATGCCTCTCTTGGTGTGTTCTTCAACACACTTAATTACCCTTCAAATTCTTCCTTCACAGCCATTAGCCTATAAGCTGGATCTCGGGGCTTTGTTTATGCAGATTTCTGCTTTCTTTGAGAAGGCATCTGGAGCCCCGGCCTCTATACAACCGCCAGCCTAAGAAATCAGCCATGCAGCGAGATGCATGGCAACGTGTGTGCCTCACAGCAGAGAGAGTTCCACGAGAAACAGTCACACCTTCCTCCAAGGGCTGTGTCTTCCCTCTGGCATCGGTGCTGAAAAGAAAGAAAACATGCATCATTAACAAAAGATCTATCTAGTTTGTCTGATTTTATTACTTACCTTTCCTTTTCTATTTTTCTGTTTCTGCATTCAAAAACTGGTTTTCCTGTAGAGAGATAGCAGCTGTGAACACTGAAATTCTAATAGATTCCATTTAGAAAGATAACCCATAAAAAAGTCAAGAAGCTTCTGCAGCACCATTGTAAGGTAGGCTAGGAGTGTGGTTTTGGGCTTCATTCAGCATTTCTAGTCTTTTTAACAGTAAGCCTAAAAAATTATCTCCTGCGTAAGAAACAGCACTGGTAAGACAATTATGTTTGCAACTTCTCCTGAGTTTGAAGAAGTATAAAAAAATTCAATGTGGAGAAATACAATTCCTGAATCCTTTTTTTTTTAAAAAAGGAAAGTGTTAATGATGATATATTTGCAAAACCTTTGAAAAATAAGTTTTGTTAAAGAATAATATACTCCTGTACTTTATATTTTAAGTTTTGTAAAACAAGACATAAACTTTTAAAGATTATTTTAGAGGTTTTCTGGAAAATATGTAAGATAATTGCCTTTCTCCTACATAAAACTGAGCTCACTGCCTTTTTCCTTTTGTGACAAATTGTAAGTAATGGAACAAAGGCTTAAATACTGTCATTGTAGATGATGAGTGTTTGGAAAAAGAACATCGACTATGTATGGGGAATAATGTTTTTAGTTTTAAAACTATTTACCCACAGAAATTTTATTAAAACCTGCCTTTTTTTCCTTGTACAAAATAAAAGTGTGAATCGGGAACCTGCCAGACAAGTCCTGCTCCTCAGGCAGACATCTGGAAGAAATCTTGGTGTCTTTTGTAACTCAATTTCTCTCTAAATTGTACCTGAAAGCAGACTAGCATTGTGCTGTTTATTAGCAACACAAAGAGTACTCGCTGAAACAGAACTTGCCAGCCCTTGAAGTGCAGCCGACTTTCTTATGGGAGCTCCATGAATCTTTTAACCATTCCTGGTACGGAACTGCATGTTAATCACCCATTATCCACCTCGGGCACCAGGGATGCGATCATCCTGCTCCGGAATCCAGGGGCCAAGACCGTTTTATTTTTGAAGTAAAGTGACTTATAGTTAATTTTTTAAAACATCTTTTGTTTTATGGGGGAAAAAGGACATTTTGCTGTCAGAACACAGCATGGCCTTTTGTTATCTTAAAGATGTGTATTATATTATCTGAATCTCCTATTTATTTTTTAATTTGGGGCTTTTCATTTGTATTGTTCTGCCTGGACAGGGATATTTTAAAATTACTATCCCAAATAAATGAACACAAATACCCAAATTAGTTATCTGAAGTTAGAACATGTTTTTTAAAAAGTGGAAATTTCACAAAATAAATTCACATTGTGTTGCAGTTTCTCCTTTCTGAAAATCAGTGTTTTTGAGTGTGGTTACCCTCAAATTATTTTTGGAAATGCTTTTCATTATTCCATGAAATTTGACGAGCTTGTATGTTCTGGCTCTTCGTCTGTGGGCTGGTTCGAGGCCTGAGAAACAAGCCGCACATCAGTGCTCAACATGTGAGAATCGGGAGGGAACCACTCTCCCCAGGAGGTGCACTCTCTAAAGTGGGATGCATATTTCATTAATGGCTTTTAGTATTTTCTTGAAAATTTCTCTTACAAATAGAATGAATCTGCTGAACAAATCTCGACCCCAGCTGGAAGGCGTTGCGCTGCATTACACTGAAACAACAGGTTACTTCTCAACTACTATCCAGCTTTAGCCTGAAATGATCCTTGCGCATTGTGCAGACTGGCTGTTGAGAAAATTCTCCCTTCCTGCCTGAGGTCCAGCTCTGCTTCCCCATTCTCAAAGCAGGGTCCAGCTCATAGCCACTTTCTTCTCACACATACAGAAAAATAAGCATATTTCTGTCTGTAGGAAAAGCGCCCTTCCTTCCCTTGTGAGATGATCCTGCAACGGGACCTATTGTCTTGGAGTGCACAGCACAAAGAGGTCACCGATGGGATCCGGTGGAGGTGTGCCAGGATGATGTCAGAATATTTGCCGCAGAAGAATGTCAGCTCTCCTCCGGCCAGGAGCAGGGCTGCCACTTCTGTGCTTTCTAACTCCTCCCCTACATTCTTCTGGTCCGGTTCCCACAGACAGACAGGGCGCGGGAGGTCAGAGTGGATGGAACAAAGGAGACCCCCTGCTGCTGGGCCTCGCTGTGCTGTCAGCACCACTAATTCATGAGTTCACCTTTCATCTTGCAGATCCATTAGGGGTTAAAAAGAGACCCATTTTACAGCTGACAAGATTGAAGGGGCTAAGGAGGGAGGGGTGCAAAACACACTAAAATTTATAGTATTCAAACCACCTGCTAAAAATAGATGCGTACAGGTTCTCCTTTCATTCCTCTCCACATAATGGGATATGTATTTCAGAGGTGGCATAAAAACCAGGCAATTCATGGCCAGGGGCTATTCCATATTGTGTGCTGGGGGAAGGAGAGGAAAAACTGGTGGAAACAGAAGAGCAGCAAAACAGCCGCTCCCGCTCCTCGGAAGGCGCAGAGTTTCCACAGCTCATCTGCAAGCCTTGTGACCTGAGACATGTCACACTGGAGCAGAAACGGATAACTTTATGAAATTACTAATGTGAAAGTAGAATGTGTGTGGTGACATCAGACCAGTGTGTGTGTGTGTGTGTGTGTGTGTGCATGTGTGTGTGTGTGCGTGTGTGTGTGTGTTTTATATATAAATGTACGTATGCAATGTTGATGGAAGGAAGAATAGCATAATAGGAACGAAGCAATATATGTCTTTTAAAGAGATTCTATTTGTAACAGGATTTTCCCTAGTGACTCCTAATTTGTCTGCTCTGAAACCAGCAAATGAGTTAATTTAATGTACGCTTTCACTGATGATGGACATTATGTCTCCCAAAATAATTCAATCTAATTTTCTTTTAATCAATAGGGCCATCACCTTCTGTAAGAAGGATTTTCTAAGTATTTTTAGGTGGTGTTTAAAAGGAAGTTGGAGGAGCCGTTCTCCCAGTGAAGTGATATTTGTGAAAGAGAGGAAGTTTACAGGGCAAGTGTGTGCACATGTGTGCTTGTGTGTGTACCATTTTGTGTGTGCATGTGTGTATGTACGTGCACATATGCATGCTTGTGTGTATGTGTGTATGCACTTGTGTGTGTACTCGTGCACTTATGTGATGTTTGTGCCCATGTGTGTATGTGTGTGTGCATGTGTGGTGCTTATGCATACCCTTTGTGTGTTCATGTGTGTGCATGTGCGTGTATGCTTGTGTGTGCACTTGTACCTACATGTGTGAGCACTTGTGTGTGCATGCTTGTGTGCACATGTGTATACGTATGTGATTGTGTGACCTTTTGAACACATATGTGTTTACATGTGCATAATATGTTTGCTTGTGTGTGCATAACCCAGGGGAGTGTTTAGGTCCTCCCGCTCACGAGCAGATTTGGACTTGCACTTGGAGTGGGCATGTGGTGCCGTTTGGAAGCCCAGGTTCTTGGTGCCTTTAGCAGCTCCCTGTGGCTATCTCGGGTGTGGCCACATGAGGAGAACATTCCCAGGACCTGGCAGCTCTACTGCTCGGGGAAGGGCTTATTGATTATTGACTTGGAATTGGATCCACCTAACAGTCCCTCTTTAAATCTCTAAATGATGCATTTCCAAAGAGCGGGCTGCACAGCTCTGGCGGCCGCTCCCTGTGAACATCGGGGTTCCAACACTTTAGCTGGAGGACGTCATTTGTGCAAACCCTTTGTGTTCTGAGTGCTAACTCTTCAAGTTGTGTATTACTTCTAACAAAACTACAAAGGTTATTAATGGTGCTTTCTTTTTTCTTGGCAGAAAAGATGGGACAAGGAGGGCTCATAAGATGGATCTACTTGTTTTTTCTGGAAGCCAGTAATGTCTCTCAAATATAAGCACCATTTTTCTTTCCCAGAGGCCTTGGTTGAGAATCCCTTCTGTAGGAACTGCCTCTGTGTCATTTTAGTTTCTCTGGACGGCTCACGCCTTGGGAGGCTGCAGGGAGAAGGGGTGAAGCGTGGGCTTTCCCGTGGGAATGCACGTGTGTGTCAGGAGGTCAGGTCAGAATGTGGCTGCGGGAGAAGGAGGAAAGCAGAGATAGTGGGGACAAAAGCCACAGGATAAATCACCATTCCCACACACGCTCTCCAGGGCCCTCAAGTCCAGGTGGGCCGGCCCAGGCTGGGGCCCTGCTAGCTCCTTTGTCCTGAAGCAAAGCTCCCTGCCCCGCAGCAAGGGTGTGGGCTGCAGCACCTTCCCCACTCTGCCCCACCCCTTTGTAATCAAGGAAATCCTCTGTGGTTGCTTAGAGAGGCACATTTTCAGGGGTGAGTGCCCAGGTCTCAGATTTGGGAGCTGGAGAATGAAGATTAAAGGAACCCCTGTGGCGGGCGCCTCCCCCGAGTCAGCGGCCAGGGCCCGGCCCTGCCTCCCACGTCCGCTGTCCTGTCGAGGGTCCAAGGCCTGCCAGGGATCATCATAGTCCGGGACTATGCCGGGACTATGAGGCAAAGGAGCTTCGTATCCCCAAGCTGAAGGAACAGAGCCAGAGTGGACAGACCGAGAGGCTGGATGAGCTCAGGACAGAGGCAAGCGCTGCCGTCCTTGGTGGCCCAAGACCCTCTTCCCCTCCTTGCTCCAGCCCCCTCTGCCATCAGGACGCCACAGCATGTCATGCCAGTGTGCTGAGATAGACCTGCCTGCGGCTGTGTGCGCAGTGCCGTCCTCTGCATCCCGAGGAATCGCACTCTGCGAGCTGGTCTCCACCCCTGCCTTTGCCCTGAGTGAGGCACTGGGAGACAACGCCTCCGGGTGCAGCCGCATCACAGGCTCAGGCCGGGGCGGGCAGCTACAGGTGGACTCATCCGCTGAGACCCTTGCGGTACCTGTGGCCCCTGAAGGACAACCACCAGCCCCTGGGCTCCTTTTCCTCCCCACAAACCTACCCTCAGATCCTTCACGGTGGCAATCTGAATGCTGTCTGGGTGGCACATGTCCCCAGAAAGCACCTGTGGGCAACCGCCGGATGAAAAGGCCACTGGCCATTGTGGGCCCAGGAGGGACTGTGCCACTTGTTCTTCTTGCAGATGTGAAGAACTGGGTGTCACACAGATGGGTGTGAATTACTCCTTGGGTTCTCTAGGGAGGAGAACAAGTCCCTCTTGTGGACACACACAGATGGCGGGCACAGTTTTCACCCTCGCAGGAAGGCGCCAGGCCTTGATGTGGTGCTGGAAGAGAAAGTCCTTGGCCCCATGGTCAGCATGAGCATTGGCATAGGTGCAACTGGAGTCCAAGGTCCCGTGTGTCTTCCTGGCTGTGTGATCACGGATGAATCCTTAGATGGGGTTTGTTGCTTCATTTGCCAGTGGGATCCAACTGTCTACCTCTGGGTGATAGCTGTGAGTTAAAAGAGTAAATGCAGGCCGGGCGCGGTGGCTCACGCCTGTAATCCTAGCTCTCTGGGAGGCCAAGGCGGGCGGATTGTTTGAGCTCAGGAGTTCGAAACCAGCCTGAGCAAGAGCAAGACCCCGTCTCTACTAAAAATAGAAAGAAATTAATTGGACAACTAAAAATACAAAAATTAGCCGGGCATGGTGGCGCATGCCTATAGTCCCAGCTACTCGGGAGGCTGAGGCAGAAGGATCGCTTGAGCCCAGGAGTTTGAGGTTGCTGTGAGCTAGGCTGACGCCATGGCACTCACTCTAGCCTGGGCAACACAGTGAGACTCTGTCTCAAAAAAAAAAAAAAAAAAGAGTAAATGCATAGGAAAGCGGGGAGCTTGCACGTGCCGTGGGTGTTCCACGGACGCGCATTTTATTCTTTCACCTCCCCCTGGGGGAGTCAGTACGCGGACGTCAAGTTGGCGTGAGGTGAAAGAAAGCGTCAGATTCCTTCCTGAGAGTGTAGTTTCAGAGGGAGAATGAGACAGGACACCGCATGAAGGCCTGGAAATTGGAGGGGGACTTGGAAGGAAAACAGGATGAAAGCTGCTGGGAACACCTCACAGCTCTGCCCAGGAGCGGTCCAGCCGCCATCACCAGCAGGTGGTCCATTTAGGACCCAGCCAGGTGACAGGATGTTAGTGCCTCATGTTTGTAAGGGGTGGACATCTTTGTCTTCTCAATTTTTAAACCCATAACAATTTTGAGACATAGGCAGGGCGGGTGAATATCTTTGCCTCCATTTTACAGACGGGGAAACTGAGGCCAAAGGGACCATGACTTACTACTACTCGTTAATGACCAAATAGAGTGCAAACTAGTTCCACCTTTTCCTGCTGGGCTACACTGTCACCTTCAGTGCCAGATTCTTCCATCAATCCTAAGGAAATACACATTCCCCCTGGAATAAAAAGTAGTACAATGAGTTTTTATTGTATTATATTTAAGGTGAAATAAAGTTGAAATAATGTTGAAATAAAGTTGAGCATGAATCAATTCTTTCAATGAGAGGCATTTAAAATACATTGGAATGGTGTAGTACTTTAAAAAAACCACCGTGATGAATCTTTTGTAAAGTGGCAAATCCTTTTGACATGTGAATCATCACCCTTAATGTATCTTAATGTGTAGGTTTTGTTTTTTCAGATATCACCTCTTCTTAAAGCAGGTCACACCTTTGATGGTCTGGAAGGCAAAGGATTTGACAGTGTGGCTCTTCCATTTACAGGCTTTGTACCTTACAAACATTGCAAATAAAATAAATTTCCTTAAAAAATAAGAGCAAATAAAATTTGTAGCAAGTTTTCTCTCCAATTTCCTTTCTTGGCATTTCAATGTGTTTATGGCTTGACCCACATGAGTAGTAAAATCAACCGAAAGTCACATGAAATTCCCCCTCGATGTGGCTGCCCCGGGCAGTGCACCCTCCATCTTACTATTAGCAGCAAATTGTTGATGAACTTTACAGTCCTGGAGACACACTTCTTTGCAAAGCTTTGCAAGGAATAAGATAAAAGTCTGACCTGGGTGCAACTTCCTGTCCTGGCTCTGGGTTGAAACTGCACCACTAAGGGCTGTGCGGGCAGTGGCCAGAGCGGGGCCACTAGGTAGAGCCCAGCGCTGATGCCTGCAGCGACGCTGAGCTCCAGCCCCATCCTGATCCTGCTCTGAGGGCCTCCAGCAAGCTGTTGGCACTCGCTGACTTAAAACAACCCCGTGCTTCTTTCCCAGGCTACCTGTTAGGATGCGATTTGAGAAAACCAGCAGATTTTTGAGAACTCTTTTTTAAAGCCAACTTGGAAATTAATTTTGTTGGTTTGATGCAGTTGTTGGGATTTTTCAGATACCAGAGTGTTACATTTTAGTCTTTGTGGCGAACTCATTCTACAATAAAAGGAGCACTGGGCACCAAGGAAAGGAAAGAAAGACCTATGAGACTTGTTTTTAAGTCAGTAGGTGATGTTAGGGTCCCGAAGTCCCTCCTGGAGTCCTCTAAGCCAGCTCTTTGCTTTTAAACAAACTTTGTGTTCTACTCTGATGATAACTGTCTTCTTAGCGTGAAGGTGAGATTAATGGGGCCCTGGGGTTTTAGTGGTGAAGGGGATTGGCTGAAATACCTCACTTTGCAGGTAGAGAAGCCGAGGGCTAGAAGGGGGAGTGGCATGAGTTTCTGAGCTGCTTGGTGAGGGAGAAAGAGTGGAAGCAGCCCTCAGACTCAGACTCATGGTATGCCCTCTGCTCTTGGGGAGCTCATGATGGAACTACTGTGCTCAGAGAGGCTTTGATAGCAGCCAGCATCAGCCCAGCAGCCAGCTCTTAATGTCCCCAACTACAAACTGAGGGGACATCACACTTGCCCAGTTGGCTCTCTGATTTGACGTGAGCATCTTGAACTATGGCATTATCTGCTGAGATTTCTCAGCAGGTATTAGTAGACAGGCAGACAGACGGACAGATACAGAAGGAGACACATAATTCCCAAGGGCAGCCAAGAGGCGGCCTGGTCTGGGCTGTCCTTCCTGTCTTCCTGCCAGTGTGTCCAGCCCCCTCGCACCTGAACAGCCCGGAGCCTCCTGTGGGAGGGACATTGGGGCAGCCCCAGCCTCTGGCAGTGTGGAGAGCAGCTGGGGGCTCCCCTAGTGCTATGGTCTGAACGTGTGTGTCCCCGAGGGTTTGCATGTTGGAGCCTAGAGCCAATGTGGTGGCATTAAGAAGTGCAGCCTTTTAAGATGAGATTACGCGAAGAGGCTGCCTTCCTCGTGAGTGGGATTGGTGCTCTTATAAAAGAGGGGGCACCCTAGTGCCTTTCCTCGTCACCCCCCAACCATGCGAGGATGCAGGCGCCATCCTGGCGGCAGAGACTGAGCCCTCACCAGACACCAGATCTGCTGGGGCCTTGATCTTGGACTTTTCAGCCTCCAGAACAGTAAGAAATAAATTTCTGTTTATGAGTTAGCCATTCTAAGGTATTTTATTATAGCAGCATGAACAGACGGAGACACCTAGTCTCTGTCACATTTTTTGGTGAGAGCTGAGCTGCCAACTTCTGTCTCCAGGCATCCCTTGAGCAGCCTCTGCCTAAATCCTACGTGAGATCCCTCCAGGGCCTTGATGCAGAAGGAATGAGGATTTTTTAATAACCGTGTGTGTTTTTCTGCTGAAATCAAGTGTACTAAGTTTAAAGTAGACCCTGTTCTAGTACAAATAGGTCACTTGCATGCTTGGATTTCTTTCTCAAAAACACATTGCATGCTCTTTCAAAAAGCGCTCCCGTCCCGGTCTGTCTCTTTTTCTTTCTTTCTTCTTTCTTCTTTCTGTCTCTCTCTCTTTCCACACGAGTGTGCAAGCCGTTCTCAGTGAATGATGATGCCTGGAGATACCCGGCGCCGTCGTCAGGAAGCCGGGGCTGGGGCCGCGGCCGAGGGCGCCGAGCTGCTGTGCTCTGGGCTCTAGACGACACCCTGACCAAACCCACTTCAGTTTTTATTCAGCCAAAGGGTTAACCAGATGAAGACTAGTTATTATTGGAAAGGTGTAGCCTAGAGTTTGAAATGGAACGTAATGAAACTCTTCTCTGTGCTCGTAATGTATTTTATTTTATTTTATTGTACTCTAAGATCTCAAGCCAGGCAGTTACACAGTAAATTGTTCAGTTTATTGACGTTTCCTTCATCAGCACCCTGACAGGAAAAAGACTACTTGATTCCCATTTGTTTTCCTTGCCAAAATAATGAAGACTGTGATGAATGTTTGTATTAAAACCCACCCCCCTTCTTTGGAAGAGAAGAGCAAAAAAAAAAAAAAAAAAAAATCAAGGGTGGGGGCAGCAATCACTGTAACAGCAAGTGCAAAAAGTAAAGTATATGAATAATGGATATGATGGTGACACGGACTGGGGTTCTGAGAGAGCAGGAAGAGGGAGGAGAGGGGACAGAGGGAGGGAGGAGGGGGAGGGAAGAAAGGAAGGAGGAGAAGAGGAGGGAGGATGGAGGGAGGAGGAGGGAAGAGGAAAGGAAGGAAGGAGGGGAGGGGTAGAGAAGAGGAAGGAAGAGAGGGAAGGAGGGAGGGGAGGGGAGGAATTTGCACTAAATCCCAGTGAGGCACCAGGCACTGTCCCCCCTTGTGGGGGAGGTGGGGTGACTGTGAAAAGAGAGGGTGAATGAGAGGCCTGGTCACTTCACTTCCGGGAAGCAGGGAGCAGGCTGTGGAGAAGAGCCGAGATCTGGGATAGCGGGAAAGCAAATCAGAGAACTGTGGGAGAAAGATTCCTAAGGACTCTCCTACCACTTCCTCGGCATCATCACAGCTCAATGCAACCTCAGATTCCTGGGCTCAAGCAATCCTCCTGCCTCAGCCTCCTGAGTAGCTGGGACTACAGGCGTGCACGACCACGCCCAGCTAATTTTTCTATTTTTGGTAGAGAGAGGGTCTCACTGTTGCTCAGGCCGGTCTTGAACTCCTGAGCTCAAGCAATCCTCCCACTTTGGCTTCCCAGAGTGCTAGGATAACAGGTGAGAGCCACCGCTACCCACCAGAGTTATAGTTTTATTAACTGGTGTTTTTTTCACATTGACATTAAAAGTGCCTTTCTATCTTTTGAAAGATTTTTTTTTCAGGGAGGAGAAATACTTTATGTTGAATTTTCTGTTTTTTTGTGAACTGCATTGGAGGTCTAGAGTCTTTATGTTTGTAAGCACATGCACGGAAATTAGTGGTGGGCTCTCTAACACTTTCCTTGGGTCAGGAAGCGCCACAGACAGCCTTATTAGCAGGGACAGAAATGGATGTGACCTCTTCCTGGCATCTAATAGCCCAGGAAATCAGAGCCAGCCAATCTCACAGCAACACCCACGCCTGCAGGGGGATTGGGGGGGTACCCTTGCCATAGGGTTTTTAAAAGCCACATAAAACCCAATTCTCCAGGAACCTGTTCTGATTCCTCCTGATTTTTGTTCAAGTGCAATAATATCCACTTAGGAAAAAATCTTGATGGAAAGCTAAGGACCCCCTGCTGGCTGCAAGGAACCAGAATGTGGCCTCTTCAGTCTGTGCCGGCCATGAGGCTAGAATGAGAGGGAGCCACGGTCCACCCCGGTCAGTCCCACAGGGACAGTGAGACGCTCTCAGAGACTCCAGCGTGAAATGTCTGTGGAGCTGGAGGATGCTCGGTCTAGGTGTCTCTGCCCTGCAGCTGCAAGAGCTTTGATGCTTAACTTTTTTAGGTCTGAGTCCCAGCTGGTTTATCCATGAACTGAGGTAGGTCAGGTCACATTATCTGCTAGGAGTTATTAAGAAATGATAGGTATGCTTATGATTTAAAAGTTCGAGATCATTTGCCTGGATTTTATTTTGGTAATGTGATGAATTTGCTTTACAGAACAAGTTCTAGTATAAGACACTTAACATGCCATATAAAGTAAAAGAAAACAACCTCTTTTAATGACTGGCTAAGTCTGAGGAAAACTAAAACAATTCACCAGAGTCAGAGACACAGTATGGAGAGAAAGGCATTTGCCCCAAGGTATCTGCAGCTGGTGGTCCTGAGCTGACTTTCAGAGGGCCTCACACTCAAGGGAGATGGAGCTCGAGGGCCTGTGTGTGGCAGCCAGGGTGCCAGGGCATAGAGCCAGGACACAGACATGATACCCTTATCAGTGAAATGGAAACCTCTTCCCACAGAGGGTGACTGCAGGATTCATGCCAGCCCAGCCTTGGCTCTGGGTATAGCACAGGAAAACTCTTCCCTGAGTCTTCCCCGAGAAATTTTAGCCATAAGCCTGTACGCATGTGGTTTGAGGCCCAAATGTACACTAAATATGTGATTTTTAAGAAAAACAAAATTTAAAGTGTCCCAGAGTTGGTAGAACTGCCAAGCACCCAGAAGAAACAAAATAAAATTCTCTTTGAAGAAATCCACTTTAAGTCAATGCCTCGAAGAACTACTAGAGATAAAGTGCCAAAACACATGTGCTGAAAATCAAAACCAGTAGACACATGGGAAAATAAGACAAAGACATGAGGCAAAAAAAAAAAAAAAAACAAAAAACGGAAAAAAGCAAACTGAATAAACTATAGTTTGTTCTTCTGTGAAGAATTGAAAATATAGAAATTATTAGATATAGAATGAAAAATAAGCATGTTTAATAGGTTGAAGGAAATAAAAAAGGGTATTGAAAGTATGAGAAAACAAGAGACTATCAAAATTGATGAGGAGGATTTCAAATCTACTCAAAACTTGTAGAGTTTTTGTACATATATTGGAAATTAAACTCAGCAAAAAGGTTAAGCAGCATAGTTGACACAACTGAAGAGAAAATCGAGGAGCTGGAAGATAAAGTTGAAGAAATTACTGAGAATGCAGTAGTGAGAGAAAAAAGAGAAGACTATAAAAGACAAATTAAGAGGTATTAAGGATAAAGTGAGGAAGATCAACATATATCTGATAAGAATTACAGAGCAGTTATAGAAATCAGTGGAGAAAGATTGAGAATTTCCCAGAGTAGACAAAATACATCCATCCTAAGAGCTAGGATACCCCTGAAATTTCAGCCAGCATAAATAAAAACAATTCCATCACACCTCACATTACTATTAAACTGTAGAATATCAAAGATAACTAGAAAATCTTAAAAGCAACCACAAAAAAAACCAACACAGTATCTTCAAAATCACGATAATTAGATTGAATCTGATTTCTCAGTAGCACATAAGGCAAATAGAAGGCAGTAAATAATATCTTCAAAGTTCTGAAGGAAAATATTATCAATGCATAAGTCAATACTTAGAAAAAAATCAGAAAACTCAGGCAGACAAAAAATTTTTAAAAATTTCTATTGGTAGGCTGTCATTGTAGGAAATTTGATAAAGATGCTCTTCAGTAAGAGAAAAAAAATCCCAAAAGAAAGGTCTGGGATATATGAAGGAATAGTAAGCAAATAAAACAGTAAATATGTAAGATCATCCACAAAAGCATTGTTTAATTTATGGCTTAAAGAATCAAGAAAGAACCAAAGAATGGATAGCAGTATGTAAGCCAAAAGGAGGGACATCAGAGTTTCATGGTCTACATTTCCTGTGTTACTCAGGAGGAATTTAAAGATACTGATTAGCTTCAGACTTTGTTAAATTAGATATCCATGTAAATATCTCTAGAGTAAGCACAGAAATTGACTGCATAATGTCCAAATTCATAAAACATTAAATGAATGGGAGAAAATCTTAATTATTTTAAAAAAGGCAAAAAAAAAGACAAAAATTACAATATAGTTTACAAATCCAAATATGTATGTAATTAAATAAATGGATTATAGTCCCCATTTCAAAGCAAAGATTGTCAAGCTGATTAAAAACAAAATAACCCAACTATATACCGTTTACAAAAAGCATACAATAGAATACTATTTGGCAATAAAAATGGAACTAACTACCCATGTATGGAACAGCATGGATTAGACTAAGTGAAAAGGCTACATGCTGCATGGTCCATCCACTTGGGAAAGGCAACACCATAGAGACAGAAGACAGATGAGTAGTCACCAGGGGCTCAGGGTGTGGGAAGGTAAGAGGGTAACTATAAAGGACCTGGGGGAGGTTTTTGAGGATAAAGAAATTGTTGTATATCTTGATTGTGGTGGTTGTTTAAAGAAAACATTCACTGAACAAGTGGTTCTAATTTTACAAAAAGGGAGCACCATTTCTAAATTATTTTGTAAAAATGAGAAAAGGACATTAGTGGAAAAACCAGTGAAACCAGAATAAAGTCTTATAGTTTAGTTAATAGCATCGTGCCAGTGTTAATTTCTTACTTTTGTTAAACATGTCATCATTACATTAGATGCTAACATCGGGAAAGCTTGTTGAGAGATATACAGGAACTCTGTGCTATCTTTGCAATTCTTTTGTAAATCTAAAATTATTTCAAATCAAAAAGTTTAAAATATTAGTCATGTTTTTATGCACTATTGATGAACATACAGAAAACATATATATATGCCATTTAAATGGCTCTTGCCAAAATAAATATTTAATCATAAATCTAATAAAACAAGATGTATACAGAATCTCTATGCTGAAAACTACAAAATGCCTTTGAAAGAAATCAAAGAATACTTAGAGAAAGAAAGAGATATACCATGTTCATGAATTAGAAGACTCAATATAGCAAAAACATCAATTCTTCCAAAACTGATCTATATATTTAATGGAATTCTAATAAAAATCCAAGATGAATTTTTTATAGATACAGAAAACCTGATTTTAAAATTTATATGGAAAGTCAAAGAAAATAGCAAAATCATTTTTGAATTTTAAGATGGTATAAAGATGAAGTAATGAAGGCCGTGTGGTATCACAGAAGCAATACACACCAGAGTGTCTAAAAACAGATGCACACAAATGTGACCATTTGATTTTTCACAAAGTTGCAAAGACAGTTTGATGGAGAAAAGATAGCCTTTTCAACAAATTATGTTGGAAAAAATTGGGAAACCATATGCAAACTTAAATAAGTAAATAAAAAGAACCTTGACCTAATTCTCACATCTTATATAAAAATTAACCAAAATAGATCTAAGCACTAAACGTAAAACTGAAACTATGACATTTTTAGAAGAATACACAGAAGAAATTTTTTTGTGACCTGGGATTAGGCAAAGACTTGGTAGATATGACTATAAAAGCATGCTTCATCAAAAAAAATCATTAAATTGGACTTAACCAAAAATAAAAACTTTTTCTCTGTAAGAGACACTGCTAAGAAGATTCAAAGCTAACCTACAGACTGAAAGACAATATGTGTGAGTCATACATCCTGTGAAGGACTAGTATGAAGTCTGTATAAAGAACTCTTAAATTAAGACCCAACAGTAGGAAATAAACAATCCAGGATAAGAATGGGTAACAGATACACATGGCAGGCACCAAAGAGAACCTATGGGAAGCACCTTAGCATAGGTTGGTGTTCAACGTTTGTTCCAATAACGTTGGTGTTCAAAAGATGTTCAACGTCTTTCCCTTTTGGGAATGCAATTTAAAACCACTGCAAGATACCACTACACACCTTTAGAATGCCTTAAATGAAATGTTCTGACAATACTAAGTGCTGACAAGATTGAGGAGCAACTGGAGAGCTCACACATTGCTGATGGAAATGAAAAATGCTACCCACACTCGGGAAAACTTTGGTAGTTTCTGACAAAGTCGACCATGTACTTACCATGTGACATGACAATCTCGCTCCTCAGTATTCACCCTATAGCTGTGGGTCTCAATCAGGACAACTCTACTCCCAGGGGACATTTATTAATATCTAGAGACATTGCGGTTGTCACAACTGGGTGGGGGGGGGGTGTTGCTGGCATCTAGTGCTTAGAAGCCAGAGATGCTACTCAACATTCTGCAGTGCATAGAATAGCCCCAAACAAAGTTTTGTCCCTACCCCTTACCCTAGCTCAAAATACCAAGAGTGCTGAGGTTGAAGAGCCCTGCCCTAGAGAAATGAAAACTTAGGTTCACAAAAAAACTTGTGCAGGAATGTTTATAGCAAGTTTACTCATAATGGTAAAAGTGGCAAATAACCTAAACGTACTTCAACAACAGGTGAATAGATAAATTGCGGGACACCCACAGACTACAGTGCTACTCAGCACTAGAAGGGAACCAGCTCTTATTAAACCCTGCAAGTGGGTGAATCTCAGACATCATGACAGAAGGCCTCAAAAGGTTACATGCTGAAAGATTCATGGCATAGTACATTTCAGAAAGACAAAATTACAGGAAGAGAACAGATTAGTAGTTGCCAGGCATTAGGCGTGGGAGAAGGTGCTACTACAAAGGAATGGCACAGAGAGTGTTTTGGGGAGAGGGAAGTATTGGGGCTCCAATTATGGTGATGGCTGCATGAATCTGTACTCATGTTGGTCTGTGTTAGTATTCAGAGAACTGTATGCCCCCAAAGTCAATGGTACTGTCTTTTAATTTTAAAATAATATTAAAAAGTCATTAAAATGAAAAATAAATCCCATAAGCTAGGAAAGGAATCTGCAACACAAAGGATTTTTGTTTGAAATATATAAAGAAGTCCTGTGAATCAGAAACAAGAAACAAACAATGCAATAGAAATGAACAAAAGACATGAACAAATATTTCACAGAAGACATGAATAGAAACATAAATAGCAAAAAAAAAAAAAAATAGAAAGAAAAAAGGTACTCAACCTCCTTAGTAGTAAGAAAAATACAAATTAAAGTTATAGTGAGATAATAACTCATATGTACCCGATTGGCAAAATTACACAATCTGACATTAGACAGTGTGAGGATGCAGAGCAGCTGGAATTCGCAGAAACTCCTGTCACGGAATTAAATGGTAAAAGTCTCTTTCGAAAACCACTTCTACTGGGTTGAATTATGTCCCCACAAAAAAGATACATCTGTATCCTAAGTCCTGGAAACTGTGAATGTGACCTTCTTTGGGAAAAGGATCTTTGCAGATGAATTAAGTTAAAGATATTGAGATGCCATCATCCTGGATTTGGGGTCCACCCTAATCCAGAGACTACTGTCCTCGCAAGGACAGGGCACACAGAGACACGGGGGAAGAGGCCACGGGAAGACAGAGGCCACAGGAGGAGTGGTGAAGCCTCCAGCCCAGGAATGCCAGGAGCCACCAGAAGTGGGGAAAGATTCTCCTCTGGAGGCTCCAGAGGGGCTGCAGTCCTGCTGACACCTTCCTTTCAGCCTTCTGCCTCCAGAGCCATGAAATAATAAATTTCTGTTGCTCTGAGCTACCTGCTTTGTGACGATTTGTTATGGCAGCCCTGGGAAACATCTAGTAATGCTAAAGATTTTTGTATTCCCTGTGCCCCAGAGATTCTAACCACGGGTAAAGCTTTTTTTTTTCACTGTAACACTGTAAGGATACATTTCACTTTACAATTCAGTACCCAGATTTATGTAACTGGAACAAAAATGCTCCTGCTTCTTCAGGGATGCTCTCTCATATGTTCCATTTTATTGTGTTCTCTTCTGCTCTGTTCTGTATTTTTTTCATTAAAAGATAAAGTTCTGGTTGCATTTCACAAAACTGATTTCTTAATCCACTCAGGGTCACAAGTTGCAGTTTGAAAACACTGTCCCAAAAAACTCTTGTGTGTGTGCGCAGCAGTGATGTTTGTGATGACGACATTTGTGACATAAACAAGTGGAAATGACACCATGTCCGTCAGTGGGAGAACTGAAACGTGTGTTGCATATGGGCATGAATGAGAGCACACACACAGTGGTCTATTTACATAAAGTTCAAAAAGAAGGGAAATGACTAGTTTTAAAAGGCAAGGGAATCCTATGCGGTTAGTGCCGTGTCCTGGGGAGGGAGGGTGTGATTGCAGCAGGCACAGGAAGCCTCTGCGATGGTCCACGTCCATTTGTCCTGCTCCCTGACTCCTGCCATGGTGGCTGTGCCTTGCACAGTATTTGCATGTTGGCGGACTGCCTACCTTACCTGCATCCTCTCCTCTCTCCCTTACCCATGATCCTGGCTTCTCTTGGAGCAGCAACTTCCCCAGCTCCAAATACTCTAGCTCCAAGGCAGAAGTGTGCTCCCTCTAGAACACTTTTGCTAAAGTGAAATCCACTGACAGAGCCCCTGGGGGCCAGCATGTGCGTTCCTCGCTCACTCACTCGCTCACTCAGTCACGGTCCCCTTGGCCCAGCACAGGTACAGCCAGCACTGCTGGGTCTGGGCCCTGCCCTAGGGCAGGCAGGACGCGCAAGGAACAAAGAAGGCAGGACCATTGCCGTCTGACCTTACAAAATGATGATCCCATGTTGATGTTATTTAGTACTGTCCACATGGAATTTTCATAAAGTTAAAATATGTTTTAATTCTGTGGCTGCAGTATAGAAATTATTTCTGCATTTTCTTAATAATTGGACACTTTAAACACATGAAAAAATCTTTGAGGGTAATAGCTTCCAGACTTCATTTTGCTATTCCAGCTTTTTTTCCTTATTGGTCTCTGCCTCTGTGTTCTCACCACTGTGTGTCTGTGTTGCAGCAGCCACTGTTCCCATTACAGTTGGACCACGGCTTTCATGCCAGAGCAGAAATGACAGGTGGCCACCTTTCTAGGACTAATCTTCTCTGGCTTTCGCTCTACCCAGCTAAGAGTACGGTTTTGTATAAACCTAGAAAAATTACATACACTGGGTTCCCCTCTTCCAGCGTGCAATGATCTGAGTCTTGGGTACCTGAAGATTGGGAAGGAACCTTGTGCTAGCACCCAGTGCCTGCCCTTTCCGAGGGGCGGGGGGCCTGCCCACCTGCTTGTCAAATATTGTGCCTCACACGCAGAACAAAGTCTACCTCTTGGCCAGGTATTAAAGCCTTTCACAAGTGGGACCTCTTCCCCCATCCCCTCTTCCTTGCACTCTGCATCCCAGCCATGTAAAAACTCCCTGCGAATCATCAGCCCAAAGCTCTATGAAATACACGTTGAGCCAAGGACAAGCTAGTATTTATGGAACTGCTCTTGGTTAGTATTTGTTGAACACTGCTGCTCGGTGAAGCGCTGACTGGGCCGGGAGATGAAGAAGACACCGAAGGAAAATATTCAGTTAATATTGACCAAAGGAACCAAAGACTTGTCACAGTGGAGGTGACAATAAAAGTTGATACCCTGTATCTGTGCATCATTTCAGAGTATAAAATGGGACTGGCATCCTTGTCCCATTTTACAAACGAAGAAATTAAAGTCCAGAGACTTCAAGAGATTTTCCTGAACAAATACAGATGGTCTGCAACTTACGATGGTTCAACTTACCATTTTCCAACTATACTATGGTGCAAAAGCGACACACATTCTCCAAGAAACCGCACTTTGGGTACCCATATAGCCATTCTGTTTTTCACTTTCAATACAGGATTCAGTCAATGACATGAGATAGTCAACACTTTGTTATCAAACAGGCTTTGTGGTAGACGACTTTGCCCAGCTGTAAGCTGACGTAAGCATCCTGGGCGTGTTTAAGGCAGGCTAAGCTAAGCTGTCATGTGCGGCGGGTTAGGTATATTGAACTCATTTTCATCTTATAATATTTTCAACTTACAATGAGTTTATTGGGATGCACCGCAGAGCAAGTCGAGGGAAATGTGGGGAGTCAAACACAGACAGTGTGGCTCCATGCCTCCCAAAGCTCATTTCTCCGTTCTGTGGATGACGCGTTGATCCAATCCACTGGGCAGCCCATGAAACACACCTACTGAACACGCCTAACAGACTGGGCAGCATTTTAAGTGCTGGGGATGTAGCAGAGGACAAGGCAGACATAAAGTGAGGCGCCTGAGAACTGGGGGGGACTCACTGCTGGTTTGCCAGGGGAGACTCTGAGGACAGGGCTGTGGCCCGACGTTCTCAACAAGGACGCCAGAGGTTTACTTGCACGTGGACATTCGCGTTCTCCTGAGACTCTGACGGTGATTCTGACCTGTGGGCTGGGACTGAGGCTGTCTCCTCTGGCAGGCTGGAGCCTGCGTCCTTCCTGTGCCCGGAGGTGTCTCTGCATCGTTAAGAAGATGGGTTCTGTCTGCACCTTGCTCCCCGTCTGTGGGACACCTCCCTTTCTTCCTGAGAAATCTGATTCGAGTGGCAGCTCCTCCCTTTGTGAAGTCCTGATGAGTGCTCTCCACCACCAATCGTGTGATGATTCTTCCCGACGTTTATGGAAGGTTTTCCCAGGCACAGTTACATTAACCTTACAACATTTTGTTCTTTGACGCTGTGGCATATGCCTTAGCTGTGGTCATCAAATGTTTTCTTTGAACTGAAGCAGTATGGAATTACTGTTTTCTATGTTTGATTTCCATTAAAAGGTAGTGAGAACCCTTCTAGTATTATTCTTAGCCATAAATAAGAGTTCCAAGGACCAAGGGTTACAGAAAGCCCTCAACAATGTTTGTTGTTTTCTATTCCTGATTCTTTACCAAATGTCTTGATTTTGAACACAAAGTCAACTTCTTTATGTCTCTTATTTCAAATGGATGAAAGTATCCATGCTCTATGAATCCAGCCTAAGAGCTGTTATGAAAGTACAAATGTGCTCATGAACTAACTTCTGTTTAATCGGCCCACTGTTGTCTGTATGGGGATTTATCACCATTGCCTAAGGGATGTTCGTTAAATAGATCTTTGGATTTCCAATCTTCGTCTCAGACCCAGCTTCAAATGAGGCAAAATGCAGCCCAGAGGAAAACACGGACAGAGATGGAAAATACTTCCTCTGAGTTATCCTGACAATATTTCAAAAGTAGCCAAACTTGCATGGTACATTTAATGATTCAGAAAGTGTCCTTGCAGGGCTCTTCAGAGACATGAGAGCTTATTAGTAGGTGTCCAGCGAGAAATAGCAGAAAGTCCAGCAGTGGTGGAAGTAGTACAGCTCCTTAATTCATTCACACATGAAACATCTCTGGGGGCTGCCCTGGGCAGGTGCAATGGCTCAGTCTGACCCAAGCACCTTCTCTCTTCCCATTCTGTCATTCTCCGTGTATTGACACCTCTTCCACTCCCCCTCCCAAAACTGTATTTACAATATCTGGTACATACATTACACAATTCATTAAAAAATTAGAAAAAAATGTTACCTATAATTTCCCCATCCAAGGATTACCAGTGTCGATGTGTTTGTCTATGACCCTTCATTTGTTTTCTTTTTGTGCACACAAACACACGTATATATTCGCAAGAGCTGGTTCCTACATCCTATTTGTAGCCTGATTTTGTCCCCTAATAAAGTGTCATAACCATATTTTCTTGCTAATAATATGACTATGGTTGTATCATATTTCATTATATGGATATAATATATTTTTACATTTATCATCCCTTATTTTTAAATTTTTAATTTCTGTCTTCATTTTTGCTCTTAAAATAACTCTGATAAATATCTACATAAATATATTCTTGAGCTTGCCTTCTCATCCTTAACTTCGTTGACTCATGGTCATAAGACAACTTCTTGAGCTCAAAACAGCAGCATCTGCAGCAGAAAGGTAGGAGATGGTGAGAAAAGGAAGCTTTCTGTGTGAAGATACATCCTTTCATTTGGGAAGAAAATATTTTCCAGAACATCTCCTGGCCAACTTTCTCTTGTACTTCACGGCAAAGACTGGGCCTCCATGCACATATGACTAGCTCCTGACAGAGTGGAAAGGATGTCCTTGGCTTGGTTTGGCCCCAGACTTGAGGCAGGAGCTTGTCCTCTCTGAGATCAGAGAATGTCCACCCACCCCCTGAACAAACTGAGGCTCTGATAGCAAGAAACGTGCAGGAGAAGTGGCTTCAGGCAGGCGACAAGCAGCGTCTGACAATGGTGTACTGTACCGCGGGCTTGAAGTGTCTTCCCCTTCACTTAGTGGCTTTCACTTAAAGAAAACACCTTACCGAGTTTGAAATACATTAAAGATCCCTCTCCTCTCTCGTAGTCTAAATAGCAATCAGAGTCCCAAATACGGCACCATTCTCCAGCTTGAGCGGCCGGCTACCTGGTGGCAGGTTGATTACACTGGGTCACTTCCTCGACAGGAGGGGCAGTTCTTTGTTGTTACAGGAACAGATTTGCCTTACCTGTGCAGGATACTCTACCAGCGCTGTCACCTGTGGACTTACAGAGTACCTTGTCTGCCTTCAGGCCATTCACTCAGTTGCTTCTGATCGAGGAGCTCATGCAGAGCAGGGCAGGGTGGCAGTGGGCTCGTGGAATCCCCTGGTCTTCCCTGGTCTTGGTTGCTGCTGCACAATGGAAGTGAGGAAGAGCATGTCTGGAATACAAGAGGACCTTTAGGGTGTCTCGCATACTATGGCGCCCTGTGATTAAAGTCAATGGGAAGCACAGCAGTCCCCTTCAGGCAGGACAGCCAATACCCAGAGCCTCCAGGAATATCTAGGTCACGTCGCCAGGTAAAGAACCTCCCCAGCCCAGGTGCTGGCAGAGGGACACGGGTTGCAGAGAAGGTAGTTACAAACACCAGGTATGACTACGTGAGCAGTTGCAGAAACCAGGAGTATAATTTTCATGAGCGTTTCTCTCCTATTTATCTTGCAGGATGTCAAGGAGAAGAGTGAACCTCACCCAGACTTGCAATCTCTCTGGGGAAAGGGTTAGCCTGTTTTCAGCTGTATGCAGCATAATTATATCATGTTAGGCAGACGTTTGACTGTGTCACCATGTTTATTTGGAGACAAACATAATTTAAGAGATGTGTAGGGTTCCAACATCAGAGAAAGGACTGTGGTGTTCAGTGTTATGTGCCCACTTAGCTAGGCCGCCGTGCTCAGTTATTCAATAGTCTGGAAAAGTATTTAGTAAGTGAGATGAACACCCACAGTTATACTGTGTAAAGGACAACCTCGTGGGGGTGGGGGAGGAGGATGATCCATCCATTAGAAAGGGTGTAAGAGCGGGATGGAGGTTTCCCCAAGGACTGACCACAGATTTGGACTGGCCAACCCGACCCTGCAATGGTGCAAGCCGATTCCTTCAGTAAATCTCTCTCTCTACACACACACACACACACACACACACACACACACACACACACATTTCTCCAGCGGAACCTGACTGATACAGATACTACAAATGACATATAGCTCAGGAAGTAGATTTCCCATCCTTTCTCTGTCCTTCCATCCAAGGCCAAATGTTATTCATGTCAAACTTTTGAAATGTTTTTATGTAAAAAGAGTGCCATATCAGAATTAATCATTTTATTTATATAAAAGAATAAAATAGAGAAAAAATTTCAGGATCCAATACAGCACCCTAAATTTTGGGTTAATTTAAAACCTCACATTGCCAGGGTTTGCCATAGCCTCAGCGTGCGTCATGTTGGACCCCTGGTCCCCAGGGTGCAGTAGGACCTCCTTCTGCCTCACCAGTGAGCAGCCAGCCCTGTCCCTGGGTTTAAAGGGGGGACATCACCCCAACATCAGTTGAGCTTCTGTGGCCCAGTTCAGCCACAGGTAGGAGGGACGGGATTACTAGTTCCCAGCAGGGGAAAGTCTGCCCTAGGGACAGCAGGCAGACGGCAGACTCTCGGTAGAGGGTGGCCCTCCCCAGCAGCGGTTGCTATAGTACCAACACCTCAGGGGCCGTGCATGGACAGAGGAAATATTTGTTTAGAACTCACAGATCCTGCAAGACTCTCTTTATTAAATTTCTGTTCAAAGCATCTGGATAGCTATTTCAGCCCATTTGTACTGCTATAACAAGATACCACACACTGAGCAATTTATAAACAATAGAAATCTATTTCTCACAGTTCTAGAGGCTGGGAAGTTCAAGATCAAGAAACCAACAGGTCCGGTATCTGCGAGGGCCCAGTCTCTGCTTCCAGGAGGGCACCTCAAACGCTGCATCCTCACTTGGTAGAAGGGACGGAAGGGCAAGAAGCAGCCACACTGGCTCCCACCAGCCCTGGTGTGAGGTCATCACTCCCGTTCATAAGGGCCACACCCGTTTGGTCTACTCACCTCCTGAAGGCCCCGCCTCTTAATACTGTTGTATTGGAGGTTAAGTTTCAACATAAATTTTGCAGGAGATGCAAACATTCACATCACAGCAGAAGCTTAGGAAGAAATATTACAACTTGATCTCAGAGCTCAAAAACCCAAGGTACTTCTCATAATTATTAATGTAATAATAATACCCAATATTTGTCTATCTCATAATGCTTTGTAAAGCACTTCATATAATCTCACTTAATTTTCACAAATACCTAAAATAGAGAATTACACTCCTATTCATTATATTAGATATCTATTGCTACCATTTCTGCGGGGAGGGGATTGGGACAAAGTACAGCGCCGATGGTTTGTCTCTGCTCCATGTCTGGGCCTCAGCTGGAAGACATGAGGGCTTGGGGCTGGGCCCATCTGAAGCCTCATCCACTCTCAGGTCTGCTGGGTCATGGCAGCTGTCAGCTAGGGCTGTAGCTGGGCTGTCACTGGAAAATTGCATGTGGCCTCCCCTTGTGGTCAAGGCTTCCTTACAACATGGTGGCTGGGTTCCAGAGGTGAACATCCAGGGAGAGAATGAGAAAGACAGAGAGAGAGAGAGAGAGAGAGAACATGCCAGGCAGAGGTCCATGCATTTTGTGACCTAGATCAGAAGTTACTGGCTTATATTTCAATGAAGGGGAGGTAACATAGACCCCAATGCAGTGGTAGGAGTGTCACATTGTAGAACAGCAGGTGGCTTGGCATAAATACATGGGTATAGCTATCATTGGAAAATACGACCTGTGACATTCATAAACAAGGAAAATTAACCTTTCAATGTGAAGTGACTTGCAGAAGGTCACTTAGATGAGAAGTATCAGGACAAGATTTTCTGACACTGAGACCATCGGTCGCCTGACCATTCCACATCTGCTGAGTAACTCTCTGCCTCCTTAGAGCACGTCCTACATTTGCCCCTTACACAGCAGTCTGCATCCTCATTGCTGTCTTCTCTCCACATCATCATTAGTGGTTGTTTCTGTTGTTTAGTTGAAAAGCAACCGATTTGAAGCTGGAGCCAGTTAGTTAGGGTTTTTCAGTGTGGAGGCTTAAAGCATGACCATGGAGCCAGCACACCTGGGTTCAAATCCTGTTTCTATCACTTGCTGGTTGAATGATATTGAGCAAATTTTTTGAGCTCTCATCACTCAAGTTCATAATTGAAAACTGGGAAAAATCTCATGAGGTTATTGTGAGAATTAAATACGTTAATATCAATATTAATATATGCAAAGTCTCCAGAGCAGTGCCTGGTATGTGGTAAGCAGTGTTATGCTTGTGATTACGATTACGACCCTTGTACTCTGTCTTTGTTCATACCTTGACCAGCTCCCAGTGGCTTCTCCGCACCTCTGTGTCATAACCAGCTGACAAGTTTTCAGCTACTGACCATCTGGGACTTTGACAGCCCAAGCATAGCATCTTTAATTTGATATTTTACCTCTCAAGCGATAGCCCCCCTGGTGGGCAGTGAGCCTCGGGGTGCAGCACATAAGAGAAGATGTAAGATGTGTCACCTCCTGTGACAAAAGGCCGATGCTGCAGTCTTTGGCTGGGGCTGATGACCCAGGCTTGAGTCCTTTCCGCATTCCGAGTGAGAAGGATGCTCTGAGCTCCATCCCCCCTGCTAGCCCACTCGGGCCCCAGACCGAAAGGCACACGCATCTAAGGGGCTGTGCTTCACTTGGTGCTGCCAATTCTACTCCAGTGACGGGTTTCTGGGGCTCAGCTTCAGCCAGGCCGGCGTCCCTGATGGTTGACAGTCACGGGAGTTAGTAAGGTAATTGTCTGGAAAGGCTAAATCTACCAGCTTAGGAGGCAGATCCGTGAAGTCACACCAGCCACCAGGTGTCAATGTGTCTGTAACTTGTCAGCTGATTTTTGCTTTTCCTTCTTTGTCCGTGTGCTGTGCATCTGTGATCGGTCTGTGAGGAAGCTTACCCACTTGACCACAGCAAGGGAAGACAACCAAGTGAAAACAGACCCGTCAGGAGAGCTTATCCTGTTCTCATGGTGGTTCTGCTATGTTAAAACACGCAAAGAAAGAAATAGAGAGATAATAAATAAATAAAATAAACTTCCCCGAGGGACTCTGCCAATGGGTTAAAATATTGCACTAGCACCTGTGCATGCCAGATGTTGCATTTAGCTCTGTTGGGTGTGTTGTGGGCTGAGCTGAGTCTCCCAACTCAGACGTTCCCTGAATTCACTTCCCTGAATCTCAAAATGTGACTGTATTTGGAGATAGGGTCCTTAAAGAGATCATGGAGGTAAAATGAAGTTTTGTGGGTGGGCTCTGTCCCAGTATGACTGGCGTCCTTATAAGAAGAGGATTTTAGGGTGCAGACACACACAGAGGCAAGAAGGTGTGAAAACAGGGAGCAGATGATCATCTGCAAGTCACCGAGAGAGGCCTCAGAGGGACCCAGCCCCGCAGACACTTGATCTTGGACTTCCAGGCTCCAGAACTGTGAAAAAATAAACGTCTGTTGTTTAAGCTCCCCAGTTTGTGGTATTTTGTTATGGCAGCCCAAGCAGACTGATGTAGGTTGTAACAAAGTCTTTTTTAAAAATAAAAACATTTTAAGCAGAGGCCTTTTCACAAACCATCATGCAACCACTCAAAGTATATGGTTTATTTTTCAAAATTCCATTCAGAGTTGACTAAATTGCTGGCTCCCTAATGGTCTGCACCTGGGCGTCATGCACCCATGCATTTACATGCCCACACCACATGTGTAATGCACACTCACATACATACACACATGCTCACATGCACACATATGCATATCCGCATAGGAAACACACATATAAACACGTGTACACACGTACACATGTGCATACACATATCCACACACAAACATGTGTATAAACACATCCACACACCAAACACACATACACATACACAAAATGCACACATATATACACACACTCATACACATACATACATACACACACAATAAACATACAAATATATACATACAAAAACAAGCTCAAACACATACATATCCACACATCACACATACATACACACGTGTGTACTCACATACACATATGCACATATATATCCACACACATCTGTACATCACACACACACACACTCTCCACACGCTGTCACGACCTGCACGTCACATCCCTCACAGCACTTTCTTTGTTTCTTCCATGCTCCCTCTGAGCTTCTCGTCAACCTTGCACTCTGTGAATGAGGGAGCTTTTCAGAAATCAGCTTTCTGGAGGTCTAATGGATGTGCAGACATGTAAATGTTGACCACGTACCGTGCAATGGTGTTGCCGTGTGTGCTCCCCACGTCTCTGCTCCTCCCTGCACGCACCACTCGTGTCCAGCCCCACACAATCACCATCTGCCCTCTGTTAAGACAGTTTTGTTTGCATTTTATAGGGTTTTGTATAAATGGGATCATAGAGTTTGTCCTCCTTTCTGCCTGGCTTTCGTGCTGCGTGGAATAGCTATGTGGAGATTCGTTCGTGTTACTGCGTGCAGCAGTGGCTTGCTCCCTTGCATTGCGCTGCAGTCCGCATGTGGATGTACCACAGTGTGCTCCTTCACACATCTGGCGTGGCTGGCGGGCTGTTTCCAGTTTTCGGCTATTGCGAATGGACCACTGTGAACACGTGTGCACAAATTCTGGTGCGGACACAGGCTTCCTTTATCCCGGATGTAAATCCTAGCAGGGAGTGGCTGGGTCATGTGGTGGGTGCAGGTCTGACTTTTTAAGAAACTGCCAAAGTGTGTTTCTAAAGTGGTTGTGCCTTTGACCGTCCTCCAGCTGTGCGTGGTCGTTCCTGTCCCTCTGCAGCCCAGCCAGCACTGGGGGGTCAGGTGTGGGTTTTCAATCTCAATTTTTAAAATCTGGTTTTATCTTTGATAAATCAGATCTGGATATCAGGGGCCCAGGGCCAGGTCTGAGGAGGCTATGCCACCACCTGTCCACTCTGTCTCGAGGTGTCCAGGGGTCTGGCTGCAGGAGAGACTGGAGGCAGGAGGCGGGCTCAATCCCAACTGCCTGGTCCCGTGGGCTTTATAATGTGGGTTTCCTAAAAGCTTTTGCTCAAAGGAAGTGCAGTAATAAAAATGTCTGAAAGCCCAGCTTGTCTCAGATCCGGGCTGAGAGTGTGAAGCGCCCACCTGCATGGCTCACACCATCCTGGTCTCTGCATCTGCCCTTCTCCAGCCACCAAAGGCAGCACTTAGGAGGGAGGGGGGTGCAGCCTGGCTGTGGAGTCCTCCCATCCCAGGAGCTTGCCTGGGGAGGGAAGCCACCAGGCCCACCTCCCACCCCAGGCTAAGGTCCCTCCCTATGTCTTGCCTGGGCTTGGACATCTCCCGGGACCATGAGCCCCGGTGGGAGCCCCACCTCAGTGACTCTGGTTAGACATGTGCTCCCTGGCACAGGGCAGCAGTCCTCCCTCCTGCTCCCCATCCTCCCCGCTGGGACACCTGTCTGGCTCCTCACGTTTGCTCCTTACCTCCTCGAGGTCACGTTCCACCTGTGTATCCTTAGACTGGGGGCTTGGCAGGAGTGCTGAGCCTGCTGCTTGTTTCCATGCACTGACCTGCTGAGACTTGGGCTCTGGGAAAGGACTGGGAGAGGGAACTAAAAGTCATGAGCAAGACCGGTAAACACACACAGCAGCCAGGTGCAGAAGGAGTTAAGCTATTCAGCGTATTCCTTTGGGGAGGGCTTAAGCAGAAGTAGGAAAATACCTTAAGTACCAAACTGTCAGACAATGAATGGGTCTGGAATAATGTGAAAATTACTGCCAACTGTCTGAGAGACTGGATGGTTTTTTATTGTT
Source organism: Propithecus coquereli (assembly GCF_000956105.1). Classification (NCBI taxonomy): domain Eukaryota; kingdom Metazoa; phylum Chordata; class Mammalia; order Primates; family Indriidae; genus Propithecus; species Propithecus coquereli. The sequence continues at coordinate 8,444,314 of NW_012136636.1, read as the reverse complement.
ATTAGTGGTGAGTTTTTCCTCCACAGAGCAGGATACTAAGTGGATATTATTTCTGGGAACTTAAACAACTGGTTAAAGCAGGTCTGAGCAGAGACAGCAGTTGGCCCTGTCCACACACACCCCCTCGCCGCCGGTAGGGCTGTGTGGAACCCGATACTCTTGGCCTGACTCTGAGGCTATCTCTAGGGGGACTCGGGGGACCAGTTCCTGGGCTTTGCCCTGGGGCAGGCAGCAGGCACGCAGATGTCATCTCTGCACACAGGTGGCCATTCATTTCCTGTGGACAAGAGTCTTGCTCAGATGATGGGCTCTGATCCCTTCTCTTTTCAGTGGCTGAATGATCTAACCTGCTCTACACAGATGGACAGCTTCGTCCTTGTCGGAAGGAACAATGAGAATGAAGACATGGCAAGTTGGACTCCAAGACACACCAGGGCCTGGACTTGCGAAAGGGGCAGGGACCTTCAGCTGATTCCGAGTTCTCTCTTCTCATCGAATTTCCTTTTCTTTATTCCATTCCCCAATTTAACCTCTCCCTCTTGAATTTAGCATCACCTCTAAGAGACTGTGCTGCTCTTTTAAAATGAAATATTTTTTTCCTGCCTCTGCTACTACACAGCAAAAAAAGAAGCAAAGCAGAAAAAATCATTATCATCCCCACAGCACTGGCCACTTTGGAAAAATAAATTCCTCTCTTCTGGCTGAAGGAAAAGTGACAAGACACGCTGTTGTGAGGCTTCCTGGAGGTGCTGGGCAGGGCGGCCGGCCTCTCCAGGATCAGAGAGGGAACGCGGCTCAGTTCTGTCTGAATTAACGATCTCACCCAAGTCCTTCACTTTTCCTGGACGCTCTAAGAAAGACACGATGTTGTCCCAGGCAGGGTGACCCAAGCAGTCTTCTAGTCCACAAGCCCCCGACTGGATGACAGGTGAAGAAGGTGTTTCTTTTGAGAATGGGAGTCTGGACAGCTCTGCAGGACCCACGCCTCGATGTCCCCAAGCTGCAGAGGACTTGCTGTCCTGCTGACACGGGGGCTGGACCAAGTTCCACAGTGACGGTCCCTGTCAGTGGTCTCGTCCTAACCGCACTTAAATAACCCCTGTTTTCAACAAAGAAAAGGTTCCCCAAATAGAAACTCATTTAAAGCATAGATGTGTGCAGATAACCACAGCCAATAATCACTGGTGCTTCCATTCTTGGTTTCCTTTGAAAATCTAACTCTTTTTTTTAAATTTGCCACACTGAGAGTCCCTATAAAGAATAAATACAAATTGTAAATTTATAAAGAAAATGTGAAAATGGGCGTAAGCAAAATAGAAAGACATCCTTTAGGACAGTAACCACTAGTTCAGTGTTTTTCAAGCATGTTGGGTCACCATCAATAGTAAGAAACACTGTATGGCCTACTTTAGTAGACGCATACATATGCACTTAGATAGCTGAGATAAAACTTACCTTTACTGTGAATTTTTTTATTCTATTCTGTTTTATTAAAAAATGCTGTTCACATCACATCAGATTGTTATCGTGATTCTATAATGAATGCCAGCATGCAGCTTGCTTTTCAAACACTGAATTAGTTGACAGAAGAGACACATGTAATGTTTAGAACTCATACATGCACAAGTGTAACACACACACACACACACACACACACACACAATCAACCCACTTATCTACAAAGCCCATGGCCACTGGCCCAGCATGACGCTATTGTACATGTGAGCAAACAGGATGCTTTTATTTTCCCATGTTAATTTTACTTTTCTCTCAGCTCTACTTATTTTTTAAGAGACGTGTTCTCAGCAGTTGTAGCTGACTTAACTACACCCAGCGTGTTCGTTTGGCACCAAGAGTTGCAGCTTCCTTGGCTTCGAGCAGCGTTGGTGCACACCTGCCAACATGCACGTTCCACCCCACAGGATTGTGTCGCAGGAACACGTCCGTGCACTGATTTGGGCTGGGAAGGAAATAAAGGCGAGGAAGAAGAGAGGTGAGGAAGACGCTTCCTACAAATTATCAAAATATGAACGTGACCATCTGATTTTCGAAAAATATAAAGCAATAAGGAAATGCCATTCAAGCCTATCAATTCTGGCTGTTTGTTCACACTAGATCCCAACCCACTCCACAGAGGCCGTAGGACACAAAGTCCCCCCAGCGATGAACGCGGGAGGCAGGGGGACAGCGTGAACAGGATGGCGTGGGGAGCAGAGGTGGGGCAGGGAGGGCCTCGGGGACAGGACAAGATGGGGAGGAGAGGTGGTGGGGACAGGGAGCACCTTGGCGATAGTGCCAGCTGCTCCCCTCCCTGCTGTGACGTTGGTCCCTTTCCTTGTTTGACCAAATCTGCGTGTGCTGCGGCCAATGAAGCCACGCAGGAGGCAGAGGCAGATGCAGGAGACGAGGGGAACTCCAGTCGGAGGATGTGGAAAACCAACACACAGTCGGAACAGGTGGCACGGGTGCTTGTGGTCTTCGGAAAAGTGGTGGAAATTCTTGGACAGACTCAGAAGGCCAACCCTGCAAGTGGTGATCCAAGCGGGGTGGGGCAGGGCACCAGCATTTTCATGAAAAGCCTGTGAATCCATCTTGCTTTTAAAACCATCTTCATTTATAAGTTTAACAAAAATAAATCATTTTTAAAAATAAATAAATGGGCCTTTGTCACCTGTGAAAAGGCAACGAACTCACCAACCCCATGAGCGTCCCTTTTGGAGGTTTCCAGCAGGGGTGATCGACCAGTGCGAACGCATTTATTCAACAAACAGTTACTGAGCACCTGCTGTGTACCAAGCACTGATTCAGATAGGGGCAGGGGCAGAGCTGTGAGCAAAAGTCCATAGAAGACACACAGCCGCTAGGAAGACAGACGTGAGCCTGGTAATCGTAAACATACTAATGCCAGGCATTTGAGGACCATTGCCCAGCAGGCTTGGAGTGAGGGTGTCCCTTGGCTGAGACCTGGGGGAGGATGTCCCCAACCCTTCCCTAGGAGGGACTGGTTACTGATGCCACCAGTGGTGGGAGAGAAGACGTCACCACTGCCCAAGGAGTGGCATGCCTGGCCCTGGTCAGGGCAGGTGTGCGAACAAAGGTCTACACAACTTACAACCCTACACCCTTGGCCACAGCCTCTCCCCCATGGAGGCCGAACAGCTGCCACCCACAACACAACATCAAAATGTCTAATCAAGAGAATAAAGTAGTATTTTCTCTCCAGAGGCAATACAGCAAATGCCAACAAGTAGGGGCTCTGCCACTCATGCTGTGTGACCTTAGGCAAGTTTCTTAGCTTCTCTGTGCCTCAATGTCCTCAATTATAAAATGGGGACTTAAAAAATCCTATCTTGTAGGATTGGCAAGAGAATTAAATGAGTTCATGTATGTAAAGTGCTTTGAATAGGGCCTTATAGTAAAAGTGAGAGACTGCTGTTCTGTTTTACAAGGTAACCCACACAAATCAGGTAAGCCAAGGACCCTGACCCTTACGGAAGATGAGACGCACAGGACAGGTGAGGAACCTATTTGTGGAGACTCTTATCTTGATATTCAGCCATTGGGTTTTAACGGGGACCAGGCTGAGCATTGGGGCCAAGAAACCCAAGGTCACTAACCCCAGGGCAGCAGCCCAGCTGCCGAGCTGTGAGGGGCAGACACCCGGCCCCAGCTCCCTGGTTCTCGACCCTCCCTCCCTCACACCCAGCACCCTGCAGTCCACCGCGACCCCAGCCGCCGACACCTGGACATCGCGCTACCTTCCTCCTGCTCTTCTCTTGCTTTCTCCAAAAACATTTGCATTTTGTGGTGAAGGAGGAAATAGCGTGAGTGGCCCGTGGTAGGGAGGAGTGAGGGACCAGGAGGGAACAACATCTCCTCGTCCTCACCTCTTTCCTTCCAAAGCCTATGCTGTCAACGCTTGTGACTAGATTTCAAGTCGATGTGCAGAAGTGACAATCATCAGTTAAAAGGGAGACCAGTGTATGAAAGTGAGAGTTCTAGCCAAAGCAAGCTCATCCCGTGGAGTGTTCAGCTTTCTCTCTCAAAGCAGCTTTCCTTTGGCTGTTGGCCCAGGAAGTTATTTATAATCCAATAAAAATTAAAAGGACTTGTGGGGAGGATTTACTTACAGAATGGCTTGGCTCTTGCATTCAATCCGTTGCTAATGTTAATTCCCGTTCATTCTAAAAATTCTGAATATGGAGCCTTTCCCTCTACAGAGAACTCAGCAAGTTAACAGCTAAGACGGGGCCTCGCGTTTGATTCAGTGTTGTGCACCCCAGGCCGGCGCAGTGTCCAGGACGTGGCGGGAACCAGCAAACATTTACTGGGTGATAATAACGTAAAAAATAAGAAGAAAGCTAGACAGTGTGACTGCCACCACAGGGAAGGTGTGTTGTGCTTCTGTATGAACAGAACACCCCAAACTCACAGGTTTCTAATGGAAGGAAAACTTGGTGGACGATGAGAAGCTCCCGAGGGCCCAGGACCCGGGCTTTGTGGGTGGCCCTTGTGCCAAACACGCTATCCTCAGCTGTTCTTCAGCTGCATGTACTTGCGTGTTCATTTGTTCCTTCCTTCATTCATTCAGACTATACTTTATATCCTAAAGGACTTAAATACCTTGCAAACACATATAAAACAAGACTAAAAAATGTATATAATTGACAACTAGAATGTGCCAGAAACTTGAGCCTACAGGAAGCTGGTGCAAGGACTGTTCATAAGACGAAAACTGGGCACCTGCTCCGCCTTTTCTACACTGGTGCATAGAAAATGTGAAAGCTACACTGCACACAGGGTGGCAGATGCAGCCACTCACGGCTGTGGATGTGACCCACTCCTGGTGACACACGGGCTGGCTCGAGAGACCAATATGCTGCCAGCACAGAGGCTGTAGAGCAGTGTGTCCTCAACTAAACCCCCATGATAGTACAAACACGCATTCCCTGCAGCTTGTAACCCTCAGCATGGAGTGTTGCAAACTGGGGGCTTAAAACAACAGGAATTTATGCTCTCATGGTCTGGAGGCCAGAAGTCCAGAATCCAGGTGTGGGCAGGGCTGTGCCCCTCCGAGGTTCCAGGGCAGGGGGCTTCCTGCCCTTCCAGCTTTGGGCAGCTACAGGTGTCCTTGGTGTTCCTTGGCTTGTGATCGCACTGCTCCAAGCTCTGCCTCTGTCCTCACGTGACCTTCGTCTTTCTATGTCTTTGTCTTCTTCTCCGACACCAGTCATGCTGGATTAGGCCCACCCTACTTCACTCAATTACATCCACCACAACTCTGTTTCCAGGGAGGTCACATGTGCAGGTGCTGGGGCTTAGGAGCTCAGCCTAGATGTGTTTCCCTGGTGACGCAATCCAGCCCATAACACAGACTAGTGAAACCAGCCCGTGAAGGCTCAAGGAAATGTAGTTCATACACGAGGCCTCTAACACATGGCTCCGTCGTCATGCACACCCTGTGCTCCTGAGGCCTGGGCCACTAGGGCCGAGGCACAGCCTCCAGCCATCACTGTGGGGAGACCAGTGCACGGGAGGCAGGAAGAACATTCTTCTGTGAGACTTGGGATGGTCCAAAGGTTCTGCTCTGGGTCTGTCCAACTCATCAGCAAACAGGCACTTGGGCCCCAACTTCTGTGCCAAGGAGCTGCCAACATAGCGCTGTCCCAGGAACACCAGTACTTTAGCATCAGAGTCATACCTCCTAAGTGACATTTAGCTCCCAGAAAAGGCAACAACTACAAAAACGGCAGCACAATCCCTTTGTTGGATCATTTGTCTGAAATTTTAAAATCGGTCTCCCCGTTGCATGGCCAACCTGCCTCACTTCCTTACTTTTAACTCCCCCCACACACATATATAATTTGGGTTATAGTGGCAGTATTTTTGGTTTTATATTGCATCTATTTAATATTAGCGCAGCTGCCTTGCATACTCTGCTCCTCAGGAACAGTCAGTTCTTAGACTCTGAGGTCCTCCTCAGTGACTGTGCTGCCCTGCTCAAAGAGGCTCAAGGGGAAGCTTCCCCAATGCTGCTGAATGAGGAGGAGTCCTGGTAACTCACCAGAGGTAGGTCTGAAAATCCTGGCCCGGCCATGCCAAGCGTCAGGCCCTGTGGCTAACTCAGTGTGTTCAGATGTCCACATTGCAAAGGTTTCCTGGAACTTTCCATCTTATTTCTTCTGCCCTAGAGATCTAGTTAATTTTTTTTGCCACACTTTTCCGAAGACACAGATACATTTTTGAACTGTTGGTCAAAACTATGAGGTATGCGTGCATTTGTGTTCACTTTGCTTTAATCATGCAGAGCAGCTTTTATGACACTGTAGCAAAAAACAGAGTGGTATTTGGCAACAGTAGGGACTAACACCTGCCGACTATTAATATTGTCCTAAGTCCTTTCCATCAAACTCTTATTCTTGCCCATCATTTTCTCCTGTCTTCAGCTTTTTAATGTGTTTATTTAGGCATGCGTTTGCCATTCCCTCTAATCTAAATATCCCATTGGCTAGGGTGGCTAAGTATTTGCAGAGTCCATATTGCAATAGTGACTTGCTCTCAATTCTACTTAAAGGCTGAGGATCATGGAGGTTCTTGGGGAAAAAACAAAGAAGAAAATGGTTTCCTAGCACATATGGGTCCTTGCAGGGCAGCCTGTTGGTGAGAAGTCAGAGAGAGAGCAGTGAATTTAAAAACTCTTCCTATTTTGTCTTAAGTCTGCAGCACAAGGCTCAGTGGGCCTTGTCTTCAGTGAGAAAACTTCCACCACTCTTGTAAAATTCCAACAGTATTAGATGTACCTCCCCCAAAAGACTGAAATATATTTCCATTTTAAAGAAAATGTATTCCTTGAAACATCCGATTGCTGTGATCGGAGGGTGAGCTCCAGCTGTTACCATCAATTCTAAGCCCCTCTTTCCTCCGAGTTGGTGGATGCATTTTGTGTAATTATTCTACTTGTTTTTCTGTTTTAACGATTTCCCGGTAGCTCCTTGGGTATTTTTTCTTGGTTAATTGCTTGCCTGGCATCTCGCTTCTCCATGGCGTCAGGGGGTGGTGTGCTCCCAGAGGATGTGCTGCAGCCACCCTCCGGGCTCCGTGTGGGGAGACATTCCTCAGAACAGGAGGCAGGGCCTCGCCTGGTGGCCCTCCAATCTTGGCTTCTGCCTCTGAACCATGGCAGTGCATCCTGGCGGCTGGCTTTGCCCATACTCTCCCCTGGGGTCAGCCCTTGCGCATCTACTCCAGGACACGCACTTGCCACCATCCCTCGGGCTGGAATACCACAGCCACACTGACCTGAAATGAACCCGTGTGGAGGCAACAAAAATAAACACGCGGGAAAGCGTCAGGCAGCTCCGCGCCTTCTTACGCAATGAAATCAGCTATCTCTGGAGCTTCTCGTCAGTCCAAATTACAGATTTGTGGGTGCGCTCCTTGGGCTCAGCGCCAGCTTCTGCCTCTCTCCCTCCACCCTCCGCCGCAGTGCGGGTGAGCTGCCTCTGCTGTGGGTGAGCAGGTCCGGTGCGGGTGAGGTTCCGGCTCCACCCGGCGGTCGGAACCGAACCACCTGCAGCGTTAGCCTGCCATGTCCAGCAAAGGCCAGCACATTGCCTGGTTCAGGCTGGCCAAGGAAATAAACATTTTCTCACAGGGCCTTACTATGGGCCTAAACGAGAGGGCTGCAAATTTGATGGCGTCCTCTGGCTGTTGATGTGCAACCTAGACCTGCTCTGCAGTCCTGACAGAAGGGCTGGAACTTGGTCTTGCTTTTGAGTAATGTAAAGGTCCCTTAAAAGCAGGATTGAACTGTGTTCCCCAAAAAGGTATGTTGAAGTCCTGACATTCAACAGCTCATAATGTGTGCCCTTATTTGGAAATAGGGTCTTTGCAGACATAATTAGGGAAGCTAAGACGAGGCCGTAATGGGGCGGGGAGACACATGGACACGGACACACACAGGATCACCATGTGCAGGTGAAGGCGGCGAGCGGGCTGATGCTTCTGCATGCCCAGCAGCGCAATGATGGCCACAAGTCACCGGCTCCGGGGAGAGGCTGGAGTGGCCACAGAGGGACCCCGCTCGGCCAACGCCCTTGTCTTGGACTTGGGGCCTCCAAAGCCATGACAGAACACATTTCTGTTGCTTTAAGCTGTTTGGAATCTGTGGGCAGCCGAGGAAACTGATACAGACAGTATGGGCTAAGCAAACAGAACGAGACAGCAAATGTCTTTATTCCGTTTGGGGACAGTAGGCTTGTCATTCACTCAGCTCTCCACAACCACACTCCTCCTTTGCCCGGACACCTTTGCAGGCCTGCTTGGAGCCCTCAAGCCCAGCCGCTGCCTCTCTCCCCACCTGAGCTCACACTGAGCCTGTCTCAGGTGTGCTGTGGCCTCTGGTCTCCATGAGCAGATTCTCTCGGGGTCCTTCACCGGCACTGGCTGACACCCCGCACCTTGGCCCGGCCGCCCACCTTCCCTGGGGCCTTTCCCAGGGTGGAGCTGTGCCCCTGGCCCTGGCCTCACCCCCAGGGTGGCGTCCCCCACATGCGGCGCCCCCAGGCTGCCTCTCTCTCTGCCCACATTGGTCCCCCAGCCTGGAAGAATGTTCCCGACTCCTCCGCCCCCAAGCTCCTTCCACCCTCCCAGCTCGGCTCAGGTGCTGCTTCTGCAGAAAGATTGCTTCAGTCTCCCGACTCAGAATATACCAAGCCTCTGTGCTCCTGGTTAGAACTTTCTGGAAGGAAAGTAGCACTTGTGAAGAAGCTGGGTGGCTGGCAGAGCACAGCGCAGAGGCCCTGGGAGTGCCTGCTCCCTCCGCGGCTGTTACTGGTGACAGGGGGCACAGCGTGGCTGCAGCTGGGTCTGTGGGAGCTCTGAGGAGCCTGATACTGTATCTTTCTCTTCTTTTCTCCCACCTTGAACTTGGACGTGACGTCCCCGTCCCTTGACCTGCTCGAGCCGCCAGCTCATCCTCATTCTGACCACAGCACGACACTGCGGAGGTGGCCATCCCCGTGGTGCACCAACCCAGCGGCCCCAGGACTTTCCTCAGAAAACGCCTGATACCTCTGGTTGCTGCTGTCACTGCGTAACAAGCCAATTCCTCAGAATTCTTTTCCTTTTATTCTTAAGGGTCGTCTAAACGTGCAGGTTCACGTGCAGGCCTCTTCATCTGTTTTGGGTGTGGTGGGAAAACACCAGCCACGCGTGACTGAAGCGCACGCAGCAGGGACAACGCCCGACTGGAGCGCGCACGACCTCGTTTAGTGCCTTGTGGGTGAAATAGTGACAAGACGCAAAGCAGCCACGAGGCTCGGTGCAGCCAGCCTGACGGCCCCTCTGCCCTCTCTGTGCACCCCCTTCCTGCATTCTTGGGCACGAATTACCTCACAAAACGGCAGAGGAGTTGACAATGGTACCATAAAAAACACAAAAAAGAAGATAAAGAAAAAGAAAAATTTACTACTTCCCAAAGTTGGTTGGTGAAAAGTCTAAAGGGCACATGGTATCAGACTCCGGGGTGGAAGCAACAGAGGTTTACCCAAGTTATTTCAGGGTGTTGACTGGGGGCTGCTGCTGCTGGGACCTCAGTGTGGGGGGTCCAAGATGGGGCAGGAAGGGGAGGGCTGTGGTCACCACAGGCAGGAGCCCTGGCTGCGTGGGTGCTGTGGGGTCTCAGGCCAGGCTGGGAGTGCTATGGGGGGGTCTGGGCAGGTGCCTGGGCTCCAGTCCCAGCCCTGCATGCACTGGATAGGCAGGCGTGTGGCCCTCGAGTCTGCATCTCCCCTCCGTGCAAGGGGGTGGTCGGGGTGAGCTTCCTGAGATGCTGTCGGCTCAGAGCCTGGCTGGACACAGCCGCCACACACCCGTTCTCAGCGTGTCCTAGGCGGCCTGCTTCTGCAGCTGCCCGAAGGCTCCTCCTTCCTTCCTCCGTGTGTCCTCTCCCCACTCCTCTGCTTCTCCCTTCGTCACAGTCTGTTTTTCCTCACTGGGCTCACAGGTCACCAGCCATGGCCTCTTCCCAGCCTCGCAGCCAAACCTCTTTCTTCCAATTGCCCCCCCGTCTGGGCCTCTCACAGGGAAACCCCTGAGCAGAAGGCCTAGGTGGCACCTGCTGGGAAACCGTCCCACGATGGGTTGACTCTGGGTGGGAGGGCTCGATGACATTGGGTGACAATGTCTGCACAACTGCTGGGCCCCGTGTGTGGCAGCAAGTGGGAAACTGCTCCTGGAGGAGGTGGGTGACCAGTTTTGTGAGTCTTGGCCTGTCAGGTCCATTGTGACTTTAGTAAACCAAACACATTTGAGTTTAGTCAACTCAGTAAATAACCTAGGTGAATATTATTCAGATTAGCACCTTGGTTTTAAACGGCTGCCTCGCACATTTGGGGTATTGGAATTAAACTGCTCTGCTCGTGCAACTTCTCCAGCAAAGTGATGCGCTGAGAGGGAGGCCGGAAGGGCGGAAGGCAGGAGCGGGTTTCACGCAGCCCATTCCCGTTCAGGGACTAACGTGCAAACAGGTGACAAACATGGATCGGCAGGGATTTTGTTCCATCACTGCTGTTCTCCAGAAACCTGGCAAAGTCTCTAAAATCTGTCAGACACTCAACAGAGGTTGGCTGAGTTAATTAATTAGTTAATTATTAACGTAGTGCATTATGAGGACAGAATGAGGGATGGTATAAATTCGCAGATGCACCCCTGACCTGCTATTCACATGGTGGAGGTCACACTCTCACATATAAAACTACCGAGCCACTTCCAAATAAATTATGGTGTGGGCATTTTACCATTCCTATTTACATGTGAGAACACAAAGAAGGAAAATGACGTATATTAATAACAGAGAAAGACTTGAGATTTAGAGACTCTTTGTAAATGCTTTTTCAGTCAGTGGATCATCTCAGAGGACTAATTTCAAATAATTGTACAAACAGTTCCCACCTCACCTGGCAACTAAAAGAGATTTTTCTCTCCTCACTCAATGAACTTTACATGAACTATCCACATATTAGTTATTGAGTAAGATGCACTTGTGTGTTTTCTACATCTGTGAGGTTTCTCAGAGGACCTTCATCCTTGGGTGGGTTATTAAAAATATGCTATTTTGTGCGCTGACCGCCAGCATCCTGGATCCTCGGGCGGTGCTCACATGGATGCAGAGACTTAGGGAAAGAAAATCTATCTCGTGAATAAAAATGGAGCTTCCACAAATAGCCCGATTTTGAGAAAGCCCAAAAAAGAGAGAAACAGAGTCAGAGGCTGAGAGACAGAAATAGAAGGACAGAGATTGTCCTCAAACATCTCAACCTCCCACTCACATCTGCGCTTTCAGCAGATTTTACAGTCCCCTTTCATAACTAAGTTCATAATACTCGAGACTTTTTCAGCTAAATAAATTAGTGACACATGACATCTAATTAAAGGGCAATTTATACATTTTCAGTTTTTCACATTATATTCAAACAATGATCAGTCCACAAGATAAGTTGTTGACTGCAGTTTGTAGTGAAGTTTCCCCCATTGGGGGGGGTAAGTGACTAGTTGTCGTACTCATCTGCTGTTAATACACAGGCCGGGCCGTGGTGTCATGCAAATGTGCTACCAAGCTAACGGGAAGAAGTTGTGGGAAATCACTGACAAAGACAAGCAACTGTGAACATGTTTTATTTTGAGCATAAAAGACTCTCAACTTTTGATACTACTGTGTACATGTGTCCTAAAGTCTACTGTGCAGGCTTTTCCTAGGAAAGGTTCAGAAAATGGTCACACCTGAACATGTTCTGTAATTAGAGTGCTCTGGCCGGATGTCAAAGGCAGGCGACAGCGAGCAGCTTCCTCTTGTTCTCAAAAGAGTAAAAGAATATGTTTGTTCTCATTTTCTCCACAGGAATCCTTTTTCTTCTCTTAAGGAGCTATACTAATCTATTTTTTCTTCTTTGGACATTTTTCATAATAAAAACTCTTATTCATTACACTCTGCTAGGTGCTAAGTGCTATATAGGCAATACCTGGCGCATTTTCCATCTGCGAGGAGAACACTAGTATTAGGTCATTACATATGAAATGTCCGATTTCCAATCAAAAGTATAGTTTATTGTATCTCAAACAAGAAGTAGTATAATTAATCAAAGTATGAGTCTAAATAATTGACACAGTTTTGCCATCTTAACAGTAGCTTGTTTATGCCAGCAGCAAAGAAGCCTCCAGAGCGAGTGGTGATGGAGTCGCAAAAGGTGTTTTCCACAGCTTGTTGAGAATAGAATATTTTTCCTTGCAAGAAGTGGTCCAAAGCCTGGAAGAAGTGGTAGTCAGTTGGTGCAAGGTCTGGGAAATATAGTGGATGACAGAGAGTTTGAGCAGCATTGTTTGCGTGACCTGTGCTCGAGCGTTGTCTTGCAAGAGGATTGGCTTGTACCTGTTGATCGATCTCAGCTGCTTAGTCGCAAGCATCCTCATCATTTCACCCAACTGGTTGCAGCAGACATCCACTGTAATCGATTGCCCAGGTTTCATGAAACTGTAGTGGAAAATACCAGTGCTGGACCACCAGGCACAATTAGGTTTTTCTGATGGATATTCCATTTTGGACTGTGTTTTGGCACTTCATCTGTATCCAACCATTGGGCCGAACCCTTACAATTGTCAAAAAGAATCCATTTTTATCACACATAACAATGCAGTGTAGAAATGGTTTGCCTTTATGTCACAACAGCAGAGAAAGGCAAGCTTTAAGACGATTTCTCTTCTGACACTCGTTTAATTCATGTGGTATCCATCTATCCAGCCAATTTGTTTACCTTGCCAATTTGTTTCAAATGGTCCAATATCATTAGAATAGTAACATCAAACCTCACTGCTAATTCACTCTTAGGTTGAGATGGATTCTCTTCCACTATAGCTTTCAGCTCATCATTATCCACCTTGGTCTCCGGTCGCCTACGTGGCTCATTTTCAAGATTAAAATCACCAGAACAAAACTTCTCAAACCATCCAAGTATTGTGTGTTCATTAACCACATCCTTCCCAAACACTTCACTGATATTTCAAGCTGCCTGTGCTGCATTGGTGCCATGACAGAACTCATATTGGAAAATAACACAAATTTTTGACTTATCCATGGTTTCACAAAAATTACTCTAAAAAAATTTGAAAGATAATCAAAAGCCAAAATGTGCATTTGCAAGACTGAGTATGTACCTTCACAGTGAACATAAAACAAGATGTGTCAAAGTGAAAGGTCAGAGATATAAACTATTCAACTATTAAACTTAGCACTTAAGGAAATCAGACATTTCATACTTAATAATCCAATATTATCCCCATTTTACAGATGATAAAAATGGAGCTTAGTAAAAAAACACACGGAAAAGAAAACTTCAGGATTATAACATAATCTGTCTCTCCAGTCAGAATACAGTCATCACTATTTCTTCATTTTTTTTCTCTGTAACTCTTCCTAAAACCTGGAGAATTTTTCTCCAGCGGGAGAAGAGGAAGGGCTCATAGTCCTCTTGTCCCGATGGATTTAATTTGCTTGTGTTGTGATGTTGGAAACCCCAGCTCAATGTCCAGAGCTCTGGCAATCCCAGGATGTCAAACCCACACCCAGTGACCAGAGAAGGCATCTGAAGTCACTTGAGGTGTGTTGGCACCAGGGACTTTTTGTGTTTCCTGAGTCTCCTGTCCAGCTTTCTAAAGATGCCTTTCCAAGATTTGAAAACAATGCCCACACTGCCGCGACCTGCCAGTTCTGCACTTGCCAAAGGGCTCTGTAAACCCAGCCCAGAACAAATCTTGAAAAGCAAGTATTTAGTGAAAGGTCACTTGCTTTAAAACGTAAATGATTATCCCAAGTCAGAGCTTATTTTTACCAGTGCAAGCTCAGGATCTTCCTTTCGCAAGTCAGATCTAATTTTTCTTTTTTATTAGAGACAGGGTCTCTGCTCTGCTGCCCCATGCCACCACGCCCTGCTAATACATTTTTAAAATTTTTTGTTAGAGGCCGTGTGCAGTGTAATCACGCCTGTAATCCTAGCACTCTGGGAGGCCGAGGCAGGAGGATAGTTTGAGCTCAGGAGTTCAAGACCAGCCTGAGCAAGAGCGAGACCCTGTCTCTACTAAAAATAGAAAGAAATTAGCCGGACAACTAAAAATATATAGAAAAAAATTCAGCCAGGCATGGTGGCATATGCCTGTAGTCCCAGCTACTCAGGAGGATCGCTTGAGCCCAGGAGTTTGAGGTTGCTGTGAGCTAGAATGACGCCACAGCACTCTAGCCTGGGCAACAGAGTGAGACTCTGTCTCAAAAAAAAAAAAAAACAACATTTTTTTGTTAGAGACAAGATCTCCCTATGTTGCCGAGGCTGGTCTCCAACTCCTGCTTCAGCCTTCTGAAGGGCTGGGATTACAAGTGTGAGCCACCAAGCCTGGCCTAATTTTTAAAATAATTCCTTAATAAAATATTTAGCATCTCAATTTCCTTAGTGAGTTAGAATCACACACTTTTTGTCTACCCTTAAATCTCAAATGGCAGGCTGCTTCATGATGTAAGGGCAGCTTTATTATACTGTATCATCGTGCGTAGGTATAAAGCACTTGTCCTGCAGTAAAAACTTTCATCAAGATCCCTGGGTCCCCCCAAGTGCTCATCAGCTAAAACTGCCTTTACCCTGCTAACTGGTCAACCCCCATTAGTTGTGCAAAGAAATGGTCCCAAGTAGCATTCTGAAGGCAATGAGCGTGCATCGTGGGTTAGTCTTCAAACACTGTTCTGCCCGTGTTGTGTGTATTTGAAGCTTGGTCTTGGTCCTTCTCTTCTGGAATGGCCAGAACTTTTGGTTGCTTTCTGCAGTCTGCCGAGAATGACTCCACCATCCCACGGCTCCCATGGCCGAGGTCAGACCTCAAACCCAAGGGGGCAGACCCTGAGGGCAGCAACCCCAGGCACAAACCTTTATCCTTGTGTCACCGGAAGAGACTCTGCAATTCAGGAAATCACACATTCCAAATTTGTCTTAATGGAGTGACATAAGAAACCGTGAGGGGCGCAATTTCAGGAGTAGGCCCCTGAGATGCTGGCAGTCGTGTGGCCTGTCCCCATAAATGGCATCTAGATCTTCTCAAGCAGGTTTTGTTCTTCCAATGCACCCTTTGCAGAAGAGATGTCTGCAGGAAGATGCTACTGAGACCTATGGGGCTTAGGAAATGAGGTAAAGAAATAAATCACCAGTCCAGCTTGGCCTGAAATCAGCTGCTGGGATTGAAGTTAGAGCAAAATAAGGAGAAGGAGGAGGAAGAGGAGAAGGTGAGGAGGGGTGGGGAAGAGGGGAAGGGAAGGAGGAGGGGCAGGAGGGGGGAAGGGTTAGGAGGGGGAAGAGCCTCCTGGTGGGTTGAGGAAAAAGACTCAGGACAGGCTTCCAGTTATACCTCTGTTCCTAACCCTGTGACCTTGGGTAGGTCCCAGCCTCAGTAGGCCAAGCTCTAAAATTCCATGATTTGAACTTCTAAATAATACGAAGCAGTTCTAAAAGTGCTTGTAATTCTAAAGTGCTTGCCTTTATAATATCATAAAAAGGTTTTTCTCATATACAATGCAAAATTTTTATAAACTCACATCATCCCAGCTTGACTGATGCATTTCTTTACGTGAGTAGGTTTGAGTTGGCTGGTGGTTTGAGTGCCATGGACACCATCTGAATTTGCTGACATAAGCCATACTCTAGGTATCCACAGTAATTTAACAAGTTTTTGGTTTAGGGAAAGCAATCCTGTCAATTTAGCCATTTACCTGGCTCACAAGTTATCCTCCAGCTGACAGTCTGATGGCGGTAATGACTGCGTTGCCTCCAGATCCGAGGAAGAGATGGTACGAAATTAAGCAATCTGTCCAAAGAAAAAGGTAAGGGAAGAGTAGAATTAAGATCCCACGCAGGCTCCTCAGGCCCTGACCTGTGTTTGGACATAACACTTGCTTCTCGGAGCAGATCGTTTTCATCAGATCACCTTCAAACACCTTAGAAAGAATAAAATCTTGCTTAGCCCCAGAAATCTTCCAATCTTGAAAATGAAAGTGAAAATCTGAAAGTGATGGTCTGCTGGACAAATCAGGGAACTCAAAGAGCCCAAAAGCCACCTGAGGCTGTGACATCCCCTGGTTGGTGATACCTAGAACATTGCTTGGGAGCCAGAAGCCACACAGTAATTTTACTTGAGATTTGGTATCTCGTCTCTCTCCCATTCACTTGTCTTTTGTTGTAAATAATGCAATGTCTCACTTGCTCTAATTTTCTTTCTTTCTATCTTTGTACTTGGGCCTCCCTCCTCCCCCCATTCATGTCCCTTACCAGTTGGAAGTTCTTTAAAAGAAAGTTCTCTTTGTCATTTTGTCGATTGGTTATTTTCTTTTTCTTTCTTTCTTTCTTTTTTTTTTTTCAGGAAAAGTTTTGGATTCAAATAAGAGTTAAACTTTTCTCAAAAAAAAATTTCACGTAAATACGTTTGTATACAAACTAAATTTTTAAAATACTACTTTTGTTATACAAGGAACAGCTTTCTGAACAAATAACATTATTATTAGTATTAAGTGGAAACACCTTATGGTATAAATGCAAAACTCTTTCAAATCCTTTTTGGAAAAAAATCATGAAAGTCTTAAATTAGTAAATGAAAACATCGCATCCAGTGATATTGTTTCCTAAACATGCCCGAAATCTGTCATAATCTGTTTTCCTGGAACAATAAAGAAGTGGTTCCAAGACCTACATCACTATCATTTTCCAGACAAAGGTCATCTGTGCATTATATTCAATATAGAATTTTCAAATTTTGAAACATTTTATTATTACAGTAATGGCTATTGCTGTTTCTAACAGACACCCTGTCAGAAGGTTTAAAAAATGTATGCTTCGGTTCATGCAAAAAAAAAAACAAAGGTCAAAACTTTTAAAATGTCACTTCTTCTGCGTTTTGCATAGAAATACATTGGATCAGTGGGAGGGCTCCTTGCCCACAGCAGCGGGCTGTAAGGAAAGAATGTTACCCCGCTGTGGAGCTTCCACTTCCCCGCAGCTGCGAGCTGAGCAGAAAGGCTCTGCGGGAGCCTATTGTTGCCCCAGCTGGGTAATAGTTTTCTTATTTTACAGTCAGCAACCAAGGGGTGTTGGGGTGTCTCCGTAAAGTGCCTGAAAAATATATATAACTCCTGCAAATAGATCACTTTCTCCCTCCTCGATGAGAAACAGGAATCTATAAATTGCGTACTTCATCTGGACCTGCCCGTGTAATTAAATATCCTAAACAAAAGCAACCGAAAGGCTGGGAGCTACAGAGTCGATGCATTTTCCTAACAAACCTGAGCCCTAGGAAACACAGGGTGCTTTCGGGTCTGCGTACTTGGTGGCAGGATCATTTCTGCCATCTACCATCAGCCAATTGCTCCGGCTTACTTTGTTGGAAAGTCACCTGCCATGTGTTGAAGGACTAAGACAGGGAACTAAAATTTTGATTTCAAGTGTTTTCTGCAAGGCAGAATCGCAGGCCTGCTAGTCCTCCCTAGCTCCCGAATCCAGCTTTTGTTCACTAGGCCGATCTGTGTAAGTTTGTGCGAATGCTGGTTAGGTTGTGGAGTGTCTTAATTTTGAAGTTTGAGCAGCATCTGGACTTCAGGCTCGTTTTGTTTTGAACTATGAATTGTCCATCGTGATTTTGTTACCATGGAAACCCGTTTTTAAAAGGTGAAAAGTCACTGACCTTTTACCATTTCCACTGCAGGAATTAATATTCTAGCAAGTTGGGAGGAAGGAAATGTCTCGAATGTGGGTGTGTTTTCTAGAGATGTCCCACAGCTAGCTGATTTCCAGCCTTAAAGTCACAAGGGGACTAATCTTACACATTTCATAAAACCAAATCACCCTCAAATTGAATGTTTAAAAAATAATGAGACTGTTTTGTACAGAGATTAAAATGAAGTTCAGATGATAAGTAGAAATGACTTTGATTTTTTCGAACAACCAAAACATCGGCTTTCTCACTTCTTAGGAAGCTGCCATTACTGAGTTTTGAAAGGTTCACTCTCATTACCTGAATCTCTGGACATCCTAGAAATGGGATTCTTTGTAGAAACTGGTAGTGAGCAGTCCTACAGTGAGTGGGCAAGTTGTAAGCAGCCTTTGACTACGTGGAGATTCAGAAAGACCAGGAGAAACTTATTGTTGGATGAATTTTCCTTTTCAAAATATTAAATAAATGAGATCTGGTGTTTATTCTTTTGATTGATCTGGGGAAAATTTAAGTTTCACTCATTGTACTTGGAAAGGAGGAGAAAGCACCTCGGGTCACTGAATGTAGACACGGCTCTGGACACAGGTGGCGAGAACACAGTAATTGCTCAACAAACTTGCACTGACTAAATCGTGCTCTAACAGTTGCTTCGGGAAGCTGCAGTGATGTGCTCATTTTGGGGAGTCTGACGCATGAATCGGCAAATATCTGCCCATTGAGATGCACGTGCTCTTCGTCCCTCTGGGCCACTTTTGTGATCATGGCATGGCATCGACTTAAGAGAACCACTGACTATGGGAAGACAGCAGCAGCAAAGGGGAAAGATAAGAACAAGTGAGAATTTAGTATTTTAACTCTTTGCTCTATGTATGGAGGCAAATAAAATCCCAGAAATAGAAGGTAGCCCAGTCGGGTGAGCCAAGGAAGGGGGTGTGCTTGTGTCAACAGCTGACGGATCCTTTAGCAGCTTTTGGCAGACTCTCCAGCACCCTGTGATTCTCCTCACCCCCGCCACCCCGAGACAACAGTGTGGATTGAAGCTAACGTATTTTTCCTCCATTAATCTTTGAACTAAATTTGCATCCTCTGTGCAGGACCTGTCTTTAAGGAAGGTGTGCAGAGAGAGCCCAGATAAAGATAGCCTGGCCACTTGCTGCCAGCCGGCATGTACCTTGAGGTGGCTCTGGAGCAAAGAATGTGTCTGAGTCCCGACCTCAGTGCCCAGACATGAACTCAGGAGAAAGGGGACCTGGTCTGTGTCCGGGAGGGCTGGAGTGGAGCCGAGTCTGAAGATGGCGACACCTCCAGATGCAGCACGTAGCACGTTGTTTTGTGTTTAAAGGGTTTTTTTGGTCTGTCTTCCTGATCAAGTTACTTTTCCATGGCTGGGGTGGGCTCATTCATTCATTCCGACTCCCAGCCCTGTTCAGAAATGTCTGCTGAACGGATGGATGAACGCACACATGAACGGAATCACAGCATATCGTTACATCCCAGGAGCATGTGAAAGAAGAGGGAAAGGAATTCCAGGAGGCCCCTTCACCATCCCACCCCACCCTCTTCCATCTCCCCCACCCGCTCTCTGGCAGTTACTACTGTGAAGACACAAAGTCCAGGCAAAACAATTCTCAGTTCTGAAGAAACAATAAAAACCTGTGATAAAGGGAAACAAATAATTTTGAAGAAAATTGGTGTTCTGTCTATTTTACATAAGTTCCCCTAACATTAGTATCTGTGTTTCAATTATCCTAGTACACCTATCAAGATAGTGGCCTTTTTTGATGACATTTATCCTTCACATGTTAACACCCTCAGAGATTTCGGCAAACTAGAAACTCCGCTTGGCATCTTAGGGAAGCAAAGCATTTGGAGGGTGGGGGGGGTAGGTATACCAAGACATCCTTGTGTGGCAATTGTCTCATCCAGGAAATGGGAACAGTAATACCTACCATCCCCAACCCACGGAACCACAGGAGAACGATGCATCGGCCATGTGAGCGGGTGCTATATACACATTTGTGTGAAAAGCAGAATGGAGTGTTTTCCACCCAGGGAGAGAGGACGCAGCTTCCCCCCAAGGCAGAGGCCCAGAGCCAAGGGGCTGCACTGGCCAACTTGTCCTGGTTTTCCAGGACTTCCTGGCTTAGCCTATAAGTCCCACATCCAGAGACCCCCGCCCCCCTGCTGAGTTGTGTGGACAGTTGGACCCCAGTTCTGCATTTACTGTCTTTCCCCAAGCTTGGTACATTGAGGTGGGACAGTCTCCTTAAGAGACTTTCCCCGAATATAGGAGACTGAGGTCTGAAATCCCCAGGAAATGTTTGGCAGCCTTAGGGGAGACTTTACCCCAACACATCTAATCAGTGCCCAAATCTGACATCTCGAGTCAACTAAATTAAATGTACATACAGTAGCTCTTGGTACAGGCAAGGACTCATGCTTTTATACCAGAGGGGCAGACTTTCACCCATAAGAACTTTATCTCATGGGGTAGGAATTAAAATATCTATAACAAAGTATGTTATAAAGGGCAGAATATGAGACTACAGCAAGGGAAACAGACTACAAACAGACAAGTTTAGGATAAAACTGTAACAGAGTGAGCTAGACAACATCCCATTATCATTCACACAAAGTCCATCTCCAGTCATACAGTGTCACTGGTCTCTATTGATCCATAAAACACATGTGCACACATGTACACACGTGCATAACCACATGCATGTGCATATTTAGACCAAGTGGGAAGAGGTTTTATAAATGTTCAAAGTAGAATCTGATTGGTAATACAGAGATCAAGATTATGTTAGAACATAGACAAATAAAAAGTAATTAGTGTTAATTATAATATTTTTAGTTGGTTAGAGGCAATGCAGTGCTGTTTTATTTTATCTTTACAATCATAATGAAACCATACCCATATATATTGTTAGAGAATGATAGGGATAGAACAAACTTGAGTGTCAACCTTATACCTATTGTCAACCTTAAAAAATGAGAAGGTAAATAAGAGAAGAAATACTGAGTAGCAAATGCACTTTGCATCCTTTAGAGTTAATTCCAAATTAATAATAATAAAGATTGAAATTTTGTAATAAAAGGCTGCTTATGGTATTTTAAGAGAAAAAAGGCATTCTTCAAGGGAAAAATTCTAGTAATTTTCTTGAACTAAAAATGTTAAACTATCTTAGTCAAAACTAGAAGGGCAAAGAAAGAACAGGGTAACAGATTCCAACTGTTTTATATTATTTGCTTTATGTGAAGGGAAGAGTAATAGAATAGAGCACTTCGGTTTCTGGTTTTTATCCAGCAAGAAAAAAATTGTGTAAATTATGAGAGTGAGGAACATGAGAACAGTCACTAGCTGAATAGAAAAGTGCAGAAATGTCAGAGGAAAAATGGAAATAAATGTTAACTAAATCAAACTGTCCAAAATAACAAAAAGAAAACAAAGACAGAGCAAAGCATAATGTACTTTAGTAAACATAAACATAGAGGAATAAAACCAAGCATATCAGTTATTACACTAAATGTAAATGAGATAAATTTTTCTATTAAAATCAAATATCAGACTGTTTAAAAAAATCTAGTTATATGTTGTTTTAAAAAAATCCTTCTAACAAAGTGGTAAGAAAAGTTGAAAATAAAGGAATAGGCAAGCAGATATGAGCACATCAAAATGGACAGAAAATGTAGTGATATTAATATCAGATAATGAAGAATTTAAGCCTAATGGCTCTAAATGAGACAAAAGCAGGCATTATGTAATAATAAAAGTCACAATTTATTAAGATGAGACATTAACCTGAATGTGCCAATCAATACAATGACTAAGCATAAACAACAAAAATAAATAAAAATAATATATTATCATGTAATAAAGTAACATGATAACAATTTCTAGTATAATGAAACTAAAACATCCCAAACAAATGAACATTGACTTATGTGATTTGTAAATGTTAATGAGAGACGTCATATATGTTCAATGGCCAACAAGTAATTAGAACTTTCTGAAATAAAATCCCATGTGCATTCCTATTTAGATTGTAAGAGTCAACGCAAGAACCAATCTCAAGAACTATCTTGGGTTTCTTGGGGACTCTAGAAAGTCTCTGACATTAATAGTGCCCCAAACAATCCAGCAGCCCATACTGTAAGAGGGCACTAGTTGGCTGACTTGCTCAAGATTGAGGATGGGGAAGTGCTATGTTGGAAACCCTCTAACTACTTACCTAAGGTACCTAAAACCTGCAGAATGATTTTGCTCTCCTAGGAGAACTAGGACCACCACTAACCATATCTGTAAATAAGTGCAGTTTTTTTTTCCTCCATAGACATTACCTTGCTTCATGCATAGTCATGTTTGTGAGAAGTTTTATGTAAATCAAATCCTATTTTCCGGTTCACTACTTACCATTTCAAATTCATTTTATTTCTTTCTTGATTGATTCTCAATTGACAGTGACTCTTATATTTTAGCTTTAAGATTTTCTTCCCTCAGCCTTTCTACTGAAGCATTAATGATCACTAAACAAGTGATTAACTGCATTTGGAGACAACTGCTTAAAGGAAACCTTCAGTGAATCCTTCTGTAAAGTATCCTTTTGTTAAGTGAAGGCTCCTCTGTAACATTAATAGCAACCCATAATTTATCTGTTTGCAGGGTGGAGTGGATAACTTTTTTCGTTCTGCAGTGTCTGTAGCCTCCTCTGCTAACTCTACCTTTGCTAGTGAAAGCTCTGTGGACTCACCCATTCCCGGTCCACGTGCAGCCTGTTCCCACCGCCAAGGATACGGGATGAAGCCCAGGCTGGCCTGGGACATGAGTGCCTTCTCCACAGCCCCAGTGGTTCTTTCCATGATGGGCACTTCACTCAACTAGAGCCAAAAGAAGGCAATGAGACTTTGTGACTTTGGGGAAAGAGAATCTTGTTCTGAAGCCCAAGAGGGTGTTAGTACACAGAAGCCAACATAGCAGAAATCAGAAGAGAGATCCCTCAATTCCTGAGGATATTGTCTGATAGCTGAACTACTCATGCCTGAGCCAGTCCTACCCACGACCTTTCAGCTTAGTGAGCCAATGAATTTGTTTTTGTACGTAGGCTGGCTTAGAATGGGTTTTCTCTTTCTTGCAACCTCAAGTATTGAAAGTCTGATTTTTTTTGTTTTGGTTTGGAAATGGCAATTTATCTTGCATTTTTAAAAGTGTGTCTGAAAGTGCTTGGGAATGTCGGCAAAACATTTTTTATAGCAAACTATGTTCCCTCTGCAGAAAGCCTACGTAACTCACGATTACCAACACTACTTCCTGTTTTAACAATGAAACAAGGAAAAAATTTGTCCTCTCTTTTTTTGTACTATGGAATCTAACGCAAGAAAATCTGTGTTTTTGTGGACTGAATTTTCTTGGGAGAATTGCCTGGTGCCTTATCGGAAGTAACTGCCGACGTCCCTTCAATCAGCACAGCGCTAATACTTGTGCATAGAGCAGCAGCGCCTCGGAGCTGGGTTTTAGATTTCCTTTCGCAATATTCCCCAGAACTCCCCTATCCCCAGAGGTTATACATCTGTGTTGGGCGTTTTCTCTGCTGAAGGAGAAGAGTTTTCTAACGCACAGTTCAGATTTCTAAAAAGTCAACTACAAGATCTTCCCTCAGTACTAAATCATGTGTCCAGTGGGTTGAAAACATTCGAAAGAATCCACATCTACAGGAGAATTCAGCAGCCAGGAGCTCTGTGCATGGTGGGCACTGTGCGCCTCCACAGAGACACCTTGGCCAACGGCGTTTTACTTTCTGTGACAGCAGCAGCCACTGATCTCAAGCCATGATGTTGGGGAACAGGTTTTGGCTATAGCCCAGAACCGAAGAAGTGGGTCTCTCAGGGAGTCAAACTCTTCCCGAGGCTTCTGACTCTCAACCCGGCTGTGCTCCCACGTTCTGTCAATTAGAACACGAGTGGTACGAGACCAAAACTGAAAATGTGTAAGATACTGCATTTCGTTCTCTGCCAAGCAATTGAAAGTGCATTTATTATCACCTCCTTCTCCCTGATCTGTTTTCCAGTAAAAAAATAAATAAATAAAGCTTTAGATCCTATACAAGGTCTGTGATCCCTTCCATGTCAGGGACTCTGGGCTGTGTGCGTGATCTGAAAGGCACCCAGAAGATTCCCTCATCTCCAAACATTGCCCAGTCTGGTGAGCAGCCTCTGGGAGCCCCCACCCTCCCATGACAGCCTCCTCAACCCCAGGGCCTCCTCTGTGGGCTTCTTTCCCACACCCCACTCCTTTCTGCGTCTGGGTTTCTCTTCCACCCAACCTCTCCCCTTGCAGTTCTCTCTCTGGGGGATCCCAGCTCCGCCCAGAGCCTGGTGACATCTGCACCTCCATCTCCATTCCCACCTTCTCCTCAGTCCCAGCCCCCAATTCCAAGATCATGTCAAGGACTTGCTAAATTCTGTGGAGCGCTTACTTCATGCCAGACACAGTAGAGGCTCTTTCACTTATGCAATGTTGCTTGATCTATAAAACAACCCTGGGAGTCGGTATTATCATCCTCACTTCATATGAGAGAAAACTGAAGGTTAGAGAGTCTTTGCGATCTGTAGATGTGAACAGAGCCACGTGCCGGCAGCCCGTGGCACAGCAGCTACCCACTGGTAGCGCCTCTGGAGTAGTCCACCAGCAATTCAAGTTCAATCGACCAGACCTCGTCACCGCTGCTTGCCCATGCGCTGCCCCTCTACAATTTCCTGTCTTGGTTGCTGGCACTCTGTCCTCCCCATGGGAATACCTCCGCCACCCTGTTGCGGGGTAGATGCCAGTGTCCTCCTGACTGGGACGAACACAGGCACCTCCCTGCCTCCCCTGCCTGGCATCTGATTCATCCTCCCTGGTTGCTTCAGCAGTTCTCCATTTGGTGGCAGATGAGAAGCCCCTGGAAATGTTCTTTCGCACCCAGGGGTTCTGGTGTCACCAGCCTGTGGTGGGGCCTGGGCTCTCTGTACTGTTTAAAAGCTCCCAGGTGATTCTAAAGTACAGCTGTGTGTGGGCACCACTGGCCTTGCAATCACTGTGTCTACACCCTGCCAATTCCCCACCGTTCACAGAACACAGCCAAACCCATTGGCCAAACAGTCAAGACTATCCTTGATTTGGTCCAAATTCACTTTTACAGGCTCGTCTCTTGCTAAACGGGTTCCCAGGGCACTTTTTGCTGAGCAAGATTTTAGTCATCTACTGACTCACATTTGTGCCGGACACCTGTGTCAGGAGTGAGCGTGGAGGCAGGCCTCTGGCGGAAGGTGTGCAGGTGGAGGCCAAGAGCAGAAGTGCATGCAGAGCACGGGGGTGTCAGGCCAGAATCCCGAGCTTGTGCACGAGCTGCTTTGAAGGACGATAGGAGTTTAACACAGGAAGGAAGGGCCTGGGCAGTACAGGAAGCAGGGCTGGGGTGTGGCTCGAGAACTGCCATGTCTGGGCACCTACGTGCAGTTCAGGACTGGTGGAGTGTGAGATGTGAGCGAGGGAACAGAGGATGGCAAAGCTGGACTGGTGCACAGGCATCTGCACTCGTTTAACCCTCCCCACAGTCCACGGTAGAAGCTATCATCCCCACCTATCCACGTAAACACGGCTCAGAAAAGACAACCGATTTACCTGAGGTCGCCAGCCGAAAATAGCAAAGCTAAAATTGAATCCATGTTTTACTGATTCTGAAGCCTTATAGAAATGTCAGACATGAGCGACATCCCTCCCCTGCCTCTTCCTGCCTTCTTCCCCAGGACTCTGCACCTGCGGGTGATCCTGCGGCTACTGCAGTTTCTCCTCTGTGCCCACAGCACATACCCATGCGCCTTCCATTTGGCCCAGCCCTGCTGCTGCTGCCCCCCTAGGAGATCTCACCCACCCCGTCAGGTTAGGTGCCACAGTGGTCTGGAGCCCCCATGCTTATGCTCAGTGTCTTTCTTCTTCACTCCAGTTACGGGATTCGAGAAGGCAGAAATCTATCTGCCTTGTTCTGTGGTCCTGGCACACAGAACCTGCATGTATCAGGTCTTTAACAAGTGTTTGTGGAATCAATAAATGTATTGCTGCATTTAACAGAGCAACCGGTTTATTACCAGATGTCTACAGACCTAGAAAGAGACTGGGAGGAAGAATGCTAAGACCCCATGCTAAGGCGGAGCGAGTGTGTGAAGCAACTTCTAGATTTGGGGGATTCTTCTCAATTATCAGCTTTGGAAGGAACTTTCAGAGCCATTACACATGGGCTTTTTGCTGGGCTGTGAATCCAAGGAGCCAGGATGGGCTGTGGGGGAAAGGAGCATGCACAGAGTCAGGCTCCCAGGAAGGGATCGGGCAGTCTGTATCTTTTCTTCGTGATTCTAACCCAGTTCATCAAAAAGACAGAAATTCAGAGTAAATGCTTGACCCAGGAGTGCACATGTGGCTGGAACATCCCCAGGATTCCATCATTCAGGATCTAAGCATGGTGGGTAGTTTGTGTTGCTATAAAGAAAACTGAGGCTGGGTAATTTGCAAAGAAAATAGGTTGATTTGGCTCACGGTTCTGCAGGCTGGACAAGCATGGTGCATCTGCTGCTGGCGAGGGCCTCAGGGAGCTTTTGCTCACGGCAGCAGGGGAGCAGCACGTGCAGAGATCACATGGTGAGAGGGAAGCAAGAGTGGGGGAGGGGTTGGGGCTCTTTTTAACAACCAGCTCTGGCAGAAACTAACAGTGCAAGAACTCCCTTCCTGAGGGTTCCGCCCCATGGCCCAGACTCCCCCATTGGGCCCCACCTCCAGCACTGGGGGGCAAATTCGAAGCCACAGCAGTAGGACAGCAAAGTAAGTTAAGTCGAGGAAACTTAACATCATGATTTCTTAAAATGCTGCCATCCTTTGGATTTTTTCTTCCTTCTTCTTGATCTCGTCACTTAACACACAACTACAAACATGTTAGTATTTACCAGAGCATTTTGCCAAACTCATAATTATAGTTACCTCTTGGCGAAGATGTTAGGCAACTATTAAATTATGCATTATATCATTTTGAAATGCTTGAATATTTTTGCTAAATTTTTATGGCTCTTGGAATCAGAGAATAGTCAATAAAATATCTAAAATAAAGTCCACATAATTTGGGAAGAGGTGGGGTGGATGCCAGGAAGGGCCACATGCTCCCCATCCCAGCCTGGTAGGTGCACCAGGTGCTGTTGTCCATCGGGTCTGGGACCCTGATCCCTCCCAGCCCAACACATGCGTGTTGAGAAGACCCCGTGTATGTGGGGCAGAGGAGGCCTGACCGCGGGGGAGGATGCCGCCAGATTCGCGGCACCCACTCAGACTGGCTCTGGTCCCGAGGTCTGCAGACCTCACTGTGGAGCACTGGGAAGGAGGCAGCATCTGTGGGTGTGCCAGCTTCCAGAGCTCCAGCTGACAGCAGGAAGCTGGCATCAGGTGAAAAGACCACTTTCTATTTTTTTTTTACTTTCATTTTTAAGATGTACACGTAATACTCACACATCAAATCAATTTACAGGATGGCTTTTCTGACCCTCACGCCTTCCATCACTGTGATGAGGGTATGTGAGATATTAATAGCAGGATTTTAAAACCCAAACAACTGAAACCCAGTGTATTCATTTCCTGTGACTACCATAACAGACTGCCACACACCGTGTACCTGGAAACAACAGAAATTTATCCTCTCTCGGTTCTGGAGGCAGCAAGTCTGAAATCAAGGTGTGCGCACAGCTGTGCTCTTGCCAGAGGCTCCAGGGAAGAATCCTTCTTTCATCTCCCAGAGTCCGGTATTTGTCGGTGATGTTGATGTTCCTTGGCTTGCAGCTGCCGTACTGTATAGCCTCTGCCTGTGTCATCACGTGACATTTTGTCTGCTCTCACAAAGACACCGGTCACAGTGAACTAGGGCCTCATCTCAAGTGTGACCTCATCTTAGGTGATCACACCCGCAACAACTCTATTTCCAAATACGCTTGTGATCTGAGGTTTAGGACTTCAGTTTACTTTTTGAGAGACACAGCTGAACCCCCTAACACGCAGAAACTCAAGATGTCACTGTTAGCTGCATCGCTGGACTTACAACTCAAGTCTTGGGGTGGAATTCATTGGCATTTGCTTTTAAAGTTTTTGTTTTCTAGTTACCTTGACCCGAAAAATAATCCTAAGCATGAAATATTAGGCAAATTACTCAACCGCTCCCTGCCTGGCTAGCATTTCCCCGCAAACAGGGTTTCTAACACCACCTCCCGCAGAATTGCTGTCGGATGAGCTGAGACAACACCATGCTTGCCACGGGGGTTGTCCTTCCCCACCTGCCCTGTGTTCCCTGGGACTATGGGTGTGACCACTGCCCAAAGTAGAAAACAGCATTTGGAAATTGTTCCAAGGAATTTTCCAACCAGTAGCACTTAGAGTAAACTGCTGGAGCTGAAGGACTTAACTTTTTGTTCTCTAAGTGCCATCGAGCAGCCTCTCAGAAGCAGGACGGACAAGGCAATGCCAGCAGGTGGGAGGCAGATAGTTGAGTTCTATTTCTAGGTCTTCCATTACCTTGATGCGTGACCTTGTAAAAGCTCCTTAAAAAAAATCTGTGTAGCTGATTTTTTCTCCGTCTTTAAAATGCAGGTGGTAGTCATGAATACTTGTTTCCTGCAGGTTTGGTTTTATAAACCTCTTCTGGAATGGAAAGTGCCACACAGCTGTGGGGTATTGTTCTCGTTAATAACCTCATTTTGGCGTAAGCTCGCCCACTCCTATACTTCATATTAATATTCTACTGCAGAAAATATGCTGCAATAACAACTTGTCTGATTTCTTCTGCCTTCTCTTTTGGAAGCTGACCTATACACAAAATAGTTAAATTGTCCTGAAACTAGATGTGTGCTTTTCTCTTTCCATGTCAACATCTAAATGTGGCTATATCTTCTATAGAGAAGCATCAACTGGACCATCTAAGATGGTCCAACCACTGGTTGCCAGTTGTACCGGTCTGCTTGGGCTGCCTGTAACAAAACACCACAGGCTGGAGGCTTACACAAGAGGAAGGTACTTTTCACAGGTCTGCAGGCTGGAAGTCTGGGATCAGGGCACCAGTATATTGGTTTCTTGTGAGGGCCTCTTCCTGGCTGGTAGCTGGCTGCTTTCTTGCTATGTCCTCACATGGTGGGCAGAAGGAGAGAGGGAGAGACCCCAGTCATAGTTGTCTCTTCTTACAGGGCACTAGTCCCACCACGAGGGCCCCACCCTCATCACCTCATCTAAATGCTGTCATCTTCCAAAGACCCCAGCTCCAAATGCCATCACACTGGGGTTAGGGCTTCAACATGTGAATTTTGGGGCAGACACAATCCAGTTTGCAGGACCAGTGGTAGACTATCCACAGACGGGATTATTTTGTACCAATCTGCTCAAAATTGCTTATAGCTCGCATTGGTGGTGTGCTGTAGGTCTTTGAAGCTCACCTGGAGATGTCAGGATAATTGGTTCATTATGCCAGTTTAGCATCATTGCCATGGTCATCCCCCAGCGGGGTGGGTGGGCCACAAACAGGGCTGCCCGGGACATGCCAGGCTGGGCACACGCAGAGAGCTCCTGGACCCTTGGTGCACGTGCAGAGAAGGGTCCTGCCCAGGGTCGGCACAACAGGAATGTGAAAACCTCGAAGCTGGACTTTGTCCAGTGCTAAACTCATTTAGCATGATAACGCGTCCTGGCTGGACGCACAAAAGCACTGAGCCTCCTGCTCTGGGCTCCTCTGAGTTGGAGAGGTTCTTACCCCACCATAGCTGTTAAGATGCCACACGTGGCACAAGACTCCGGTGACACAGGAGGCGGCACAGACTGACATCTGCCCACTAGCGTCTTTGTCTTGCTGACGTCCTCTCCACAGCTTACTTGCAGCCTTGGGATGAAGCAAAGTGATCTTGAATCAAGTCCAAGCTCATGCACAGCCTCCTTGAGCCGGACAGAGCACTCTGTGTCCTCAGAGACAAGTACAGCGTGGCGAGCACCGCTGACCCCAGTGCCCAGCCTGCTTCCTTCTCAGCCCCTTGCACACCCCCATGGGAAGCAACCCCTGGTCCTGGCTGTGTGCAGACCTAGTCTTGGTGTCAAAGACCTTCCAGGCAAGATCGAATGGGACAGAGCTACGGACACAGCCATGAAAGCCATGCTTCTGGGGAAACCTTTTTGCCTGAAGGAGTCACTTTCCTAATAGATGTGTTTTTCCATAAAATACAGTGAATAATTCATCCAGTTTTTGTCAAACTTTATTGTCTTTGAACAGAATATGAAATACCCACAAGTGTTTGGTGCTGTCATCTTCCAGATCATGAAAGCGACCAAAACAGGAGAAAGCTTCTCTTTTAGCAACTACTTTCGTGTTGGCTAAAGGAACACAGAACAATCCTAAAAAGGCTGGGCACTGAGGACGGAGCCAGGGGAGCCCCAGCGGCTCTTTCTC
Organism: Propithecus coquereli; assembly: GCF_000956105.1. Lineage (NCBI taxonomy): Eukaryota > Metazoa > Chordata > Mammalia > Primates > Indriidae > Propithecus > Propithecus coquereli. The sequence goes on along the minus strand of NW_012136636.1, from coordinate 8,414,030 downwards.
CGTCACCGCGTTAACGGTGCTTGAAGAGTAATTGCTCTTTAATAAGTGTGGTCTTCTCGGGGGAAGGGGCGAAAGGGTTAATTTGATGCTTGACCCATTAAAACCGTTGACTCCAGGGAGAGCCTGTGGCTGATCGGATGATTATTGCTGCAGGAGAAGTGGTTGAAAACCGAGCTCCCTGGGCCAGGTAATCAAGGGAAATCAGCACCCAGGGAGGACGGGCGCGTAGCACCAGCACGGCCACCTGAGACTCTATGACTTGTCGTCTTTCAAGCATTATAATGAGATTATAGTAACCCTAAACTGGCTGACAACAGAAATCTGGCTGTCTGTCAAGTTCATTGTGTCGAGTTTTACAACAGTCCAGATCTGGTTCCTCTGAACCTGCCATAACTGCGCTGGCAGGACAGGCTCAAAGCAATCCCGTCGGCCTCCCGGCCAGCTCGGCTCTGGCCTCTGACCAATGCGCCATTGTCTAGTGCATGAAAAACTTGATAATGTTTATTTTTTTACCATGCGATTCAAAAACTGATAACACAATGGTGCTCAAGCCCTTCCTCCCCCACGTCTGTGGCAGGTGTTCTGAATGTGCAAGTTGCCGAGGTACAAGCCCCTGAGCCCACACCCTCCTGCGCCCACGCCCTGCAACTGGCACGCCAACTCTGCCTTTGCAGGGGGACCCTGGGGGAGCTCAGGGCCCCCACGAAGAGACGGGGAGACCTTCACTCTGGAGCAGCATGACTGGTCTTACCAGAACACTGTCCAGCTCGTCAGGTCACCTGTGTGGATGCTCTGGACACACCTGCTAAAGTGCCGCCAGCCACTCCTCTCCCGTCCTGCCAAGAGCTAACATTTCCTGGGCACTCGCTGTGAGCCAGGTACAGTTCCATGGTTTCCACGCAGCATCTCGCTCAGTTGTGACCAGAGTCCTGCACTGTAGGGAACCGCAGCGGCCTTCCCAGACTAAGGTGCCAGGGTACAGTTTACCGTGTCCCTGGCCAGTCTGGCACCAGGACGTGGCTCTAGCTCCGGAGGAGGTTCGCTGCCTCCTCCATGGCATGCTAGCTGGGTTGTGAAGATTGAGTCTTAAGAGACTGATTTGTAAAGGCCATGTGTTCTTTTAAGCAACATAATATTTTAGAATAGCAAACAGGAATGATTCACAAATGGCTAATCTTGCAAACACCTTTGCTTTATGAGAACTGACACGATGGAACACTCTGATGTCTGTTTTCAGAGGTTACCTCCGTAATTTAATCATTTCAGAGACTATTAATTAATATTCATGATGAATGTCAGCTGGTTTAAACAGATGTAAAGGAGGGTAAAACCTCCTGAACATACTAAAATTCAGCCTAAATCCCCACAGGAAAGTGGCAATAATGTGCACATATTGGATGCATGTGTCTGGAGGCTTCTGTAGAGCCCGATTATGTCCAGTGATGATCGGTGTCTGCTGAAGAAAGAAGAGTTGTCGCCATAGGCAGCCAAGACCTGAGGCCAGGTGGTGAGGGGCTGAAGCAGCCTGGGTTATGGTGACCTGTCTTCTAGAGTTTTCCCTCAGCCATGGACTCACCCTGCAGCCACCTTATCTGCTGCTTTGTTTCATTTTTCCTCCTTACCTCCTCACCTCCCCACGGACAAAGCCACCTCCTGGGGTGTTGTGAGCTTTGATGAGACAATTCTAGTGGGAGAGCCTTGGAGGGGGCAGGGGCCTGACAAACGTGAGGCCCCACAGGCGCTGGCAGAGCCTGGCGGTGCTCGGGTGTGTGGCACTCGAGGGACTCCTGCCGCTGACCTCGCCGGCCAGGCGACCACAGGGGCCTGCTCCTGCCCCAGCTGTGGGGACCTTGATGGAGCCTCTATGTGCAGAGGAAAGTGTCCTCGCTAACCCCTTTGTACCCAGCCGTCTGCTGCAATGGCCTGTGCTCAGGTGGTTCAGCAGTTAACTTGGGCAGAAATGCAGCTGGCAGGAGACAGCCTGCCCAGAGCTCAGGGGTGCAGAGCGGCTCCTGATTCCGGCATGGCTGCAGGGCAGGTTGGACAAGGGTCTCTATTGTCCTGGGTCGGTTTTCCTCATCCCCACCTCTGGTACCATCATCAGCTGACCCATCAAAGAGCATGGAGGCCCAGGGTGGCTCCCAGAGCTGGCCAGTGCCCCAGGCCTGGGGCCTCCCTCTCTCCCAGCAGCCTGGGTCACCTGTGGGCACAGACTGACCCTGTGGAAAGGCAGTGTGTGCCCTGAGTCATGACTCAAGCATGAGCTTGGCCTTTTGACTACTCGGATCCTGTGGCTGGGTCTTCATAGCAGACAATGCCGTGCCACACCGGATTACCCCAATCCAAATCATCAGGGGCTGTGGAGAAATGAACTACTCAGATGCTCAAACGTTAACACAGTCAGTGTGGTGACAATTTATGCATACTGCTCTGTGGTAGCCTTTTGTTGAAGATTGGCGTGATAGATGTTGGGGGCAGTCCAGACATAACAAGGTAACCACATATGTACACACATATATGTATGTGTGTCCATGCTATGTATATGTCTGTAAATCTCGGGGCCAAGATTGTCATCTTGGAATATTGTTTCCACTAAAAGGAACCAAAGCTCTTTGGGCAAAGAGCTGCCCCCAGCCCTAGAGGAGAACAAGACGAGCCTAGGATGTTCTGTCCCACCACTCGGTGACAGAGCCCATGCGAGGAGGCTGCTAATGGCCCAAGACAGGACAGCTCTATCGTCAAAGTGCAATAATTGCGATGGATTGAAACCTGACACATACGCTCAAATCTACGACTTCTTAATGAAACTAAAAAAAAAAATTAATCGGTACCACTAGAGAATGCTAATGAATAATTCATTATTTTGAAAACTAGTAAACAAAAGGGAGAGTATCAAATATTTATCTCATCTTTCCAATATAAACCACACGACTGTGTAACCAGATATAATATGAGGAAAATCTTCCTTTAACACAAACATCCCAGCTAATCAGTGGAGAAGAAGTGATAGAACTGGAACATGATCATGCCGCCCCCCGAGAGTGTCGATGTATCTGGACGCGGAGCTGCAGCAGCTGCAACCTTACGAACGAGGGGGACGAGGGGGATGAGGGACAGGACGGCACCGCAAGCCCCAGGGCAGACACAGAACCTCCTGGAAAACACCTTGCTCTTCCCAGCATGAAACCCGAATCTGAGCAACCCCCAGAGCTGATTGCAGTTTACGGGAAATTCGGAGGAATGGGTTAGACCAAACCTCCGAAGTGCAATGGGGAAAACCCAAGTGTGGAAACCCCACAGAACAAGGATTGTTTCCTTCAACACATGAATCATAAGGAAAAAGGAAAGGAAAATCAGCTGCCAGACCTGTAGATTGAAAAGACTCACGAAACCTTTCATCCGTCATAATTGTAGGAGTCTTATTTTCATATTGGCTCAACCAAATTAAAAAACAAACTGAAAAATATATTTATTTATGAAGTACATACATCAGATATATGACATTAAATAACAGGGTTGGGAAATTTAAGCACCAACTAGGTATTTTATATTATTAAGGAATTATTATTTTTTTAGGTGTGACAGTGTATGTGATCATGATTTTTTAAAACAGAGTCTATTTTTTTAAAGATCTACTCCTAAGTATTTACATATGAACATACGTGCCACATGGGCTTTTCTGGGGGCGGTGCGTGGGTGGTGCAGACTGAACAGGACCTCTGTGGAGGGCTGATTGTCGAAGCTGGGAGATGGGTATGTAGGGGCTGTTGTGCTATTCTCTCCACTTTTATATGTTTAACATAATTTGAAAAATAAAACACATACACATACATATAGTCTCAGATTCTTGGAAAATAAAAGCGTTACCATTGCTCAAACACTACAGATTTTCTGCTCCTACTTGCAACATTTCTCTGTGCACACACAAACACTCACACAAGTATATATTCCCTAGGAATATATAGTCACGGATAACAAGATGTACATTTTAATTGCTTTCCCTGGTGAACAAGATAATGCATTCGGGAGCCCCTGATTAAAAACATGAACTGTAAAATTATGCTGCAAAGTTTAGAAAACTTTCAGAGGTTACATTTTGACATACTCAGATCTTGACTTTAACAATGACAGAATGCTACACAAAAATACTGCATTTCATCTGGTATGAGTCTTTATCTTATCTTGACAGATTATTGCTGGTTAAATTGTAGTGCTGACTTAAAGGCAGGACTCTTCAAGGGAGTCAGAAATTAAGGCTTCACCAAATGGTAATAAAGCTATTAAAAATGCAAACAGCAAACAGCTACACTGTACAGGTTAGACAGCTAATCCAAACTAGCAGTTTAAAAAGCAGAGCAATTACACTTTTATTTAAATGCAAGGAATATGAGCAAGAGTAGAATGAGGAGCCTTGTTTAAATGCATTCTTTTGAATATTTATTAGAAATAATACATGTAGTTAAGCCACTTATCTGATTTCAGTGAATAAGTAAAATGCAAAAGATCAATTTTCATAATTATACCAAAGAAGTCTGTCTTTCATAAAAATCTCATTAATAACACCATTATTACTGAAAAAATATCTTGGTATTATTATTGTTATTCTAATTATCAGCAAAATGCTACTGATAATGTTGTCATAAAATTTCCTTTTAGTATCCTATTAAGAGAGATAGACTAAGTAGTGGTTTAAGTTAAATCTAGACCCTAAGTGGCATTATAAAAATCTTCTTTGTGTATTTGGTAAAATACATTATGTGTATAATTATATAAATTGCTATCAGTTTGGCAAACAGGACTTTATGTGCATGTATGTCTTTATGTTGCACGTAGTGGCCAAGCACACGTGCATACATGCACACCCATGACGCCATTCCCACATGCCCAGGCTTTGGGAGGACAATAGTAGGGATGTGTGGAAGTCATGCCATGTATTATCTCAAGAAGAAATATTCTTGCTATTACCCAACAGTGGTTCCTGCTTTTAAAAGTTTATATATTGATTTTTACTCTTGCCCCTTAGTCTTTTACCTGTGCTTACTAACACCACCTTTAGAGGAACCCGTGTCTTTTGGAGTTTGATAATGCACTGACACTTACACCCGGATCCAGGGAAAATTACTCCACTCCTCGTCAGCCATCTCTGAACAATCGTGCCTAGAGAGGAAGGGCCTCAATAGCCATTTGATTCCAATTGTTTGGTAGAAATAAAACAATGAGTAGCCTGAATCTTTGGCAAATATTGCTGCTACAGAACAAAGCAAAACAGAAAGCATTTTGAGACTTCTCTTCAAGTAATGAGCTCCATTAAGAAAAAAAGCATTTGAAGCCAAATTAACTCTGTAGTTATTACTGGGACTTTGTTCTTAGTTCCAATTTAAAAAAAAATGAATGGACAAACCCAAGTGTCTTTGTTCCAGCAGCACAGTTTCCTCCCGATGCCCCAGCCCCGCTCAGTGGACGGAGCCCGTGAGTGGCCAGGCACACGCCCAGCAGCCGGGTCGGGCAGTTAAATTTCTGTTATGAGACCAGAGAACAGAGGGCCACGGATCCTTTCACTCTTCGCTCAGAAATGATACAGACTGAATAAACAAACAAAGTAAGCCCACCTAATTTAATGCCATTGGTGAGTTTATTTAAACATCATCGTGCTGGTGTGAGTAAAGACATGAATACCTAAAGCACTTCAATGTTAAGCTTTATTTGGTGAATGAATGCTAAAATATCTCTTTGAATTAGAAGAAATAATTTTTTCACAGGGTAAATGAGCAGAAATAGCCACAATGAAGTAAAAGTCTTATTTTTATTTTTAGCTCAAAGCTGGAAATGTAAAGAAATTTTGGAATGTGGAATGACAGGTCACCTCAGGCCCCACCATGTCACAATTGCCACCTGGTGTGGCCCAGGATGGCGCTTGGGGGACAGGAGGAACATTTCCAGGGGCTGCAACCCCAGCTGTGGCTGCAGGGGACTGTCCTCTCTGAGGAGGAAGCTCCAGCTCAGAGGGATCACAGGGCCATCCTTGGAGAGAAGGAACCTCACAGGCAGGGTGAGGGGCTCCCTTATGTCATGGGACGTTAGAATTTCAGAGGCAGATTCCAAGCCCAGAGTTCCACCTCCCACATGGTCAGCACCTCCCTGCACAACGTGGTGCAAGGAGCCCTCTGGCCTTGGCCCGAGGAGACCTGCTGACCCTACACCACTGCTAGAAGATTGGGGCAGAAAGTTCTATCAGAAACTAAGCCAGAATTGCATCCAAATTTGTACCTAGTGATCCTGACTCAGCCCCTTGGAGCTGTATACATTCAACCGTGTTCCTGAGAAAGAGACCTCGAGCCTCTGAGGACAGTGATGAAGACACTCTGACTTACGTTCCTCTGGGCTCCAGTTGCAGCTCCAACTTTGCCACACATGGTCTGTCCTCACCATCGTCACCACGATGCTCTGGATGGAGTCAACTCATCAGGGTTCCTTTCCCTTCCACTCATTCCACTGAGCCTCAGCTCTGTGCCAGGCACCGTGTGGGGACTGAGGGGAAGAAGGGGGGAGAGTGAGAGGGAGAGAGGAGGAAAGGGAGGGATAGGGAGGAGAGGGAGACAATGGGGGGCACAGAAGGGAGGGACGGAGGGAGGGAGGAAGACAGAAGGAAACAGAAAGAGCTCAGTGAACGTGGTGCCACAGGACGGTCTGGGTGGGGAAATTCTGGTAGAAAGGGACACCGTCTGGAGGAGGGCCCAGTGGCCAACAAATTCTACCTTAGAAAAATTCCTTTAAGCCAAGACCTGCAGAGTGAATATGTGCTGGTCAGATATGGGGGAGAAGAGTCTAGAATAGCCTGGAAAGTTCCCTCATGGTCTGGCTGGGAAATTGTGCATAGCTGCCATCCGCACAGGGCAGGAGAATGGCCAGGCTGCAGGGTGACCAGAGCCCTGGGCTGGGCACAGGAGCTGTGGAGCGTCTCCGAGGCAGCCTGGAGGCAGGGACCAGTCAGGGCGTTACCGCCCTCGGGAAGGAGAAGGGTTGTGGAGGGAGGAGATGTGTAGAACACTGTTCTTAACATAGTTCTGTGAAGTACTGGCTACAATATGGGTTAAATGGGTTTGGGTAGGCCTGGCCCATCTGGGAACCTAACTTCTCTCTTCAGCCCTACTTCTATGAAAAAGTACTCTCAAGTCCTGTAACAAACTTGGGTCCAACCTGTTTGTAAACTGGACACCACTGACACAGTAACTTTGGCAGTGCCTAGAGGGAGGGCGGGTCTCTCGGTGGCTCTTGGTGCAGTCTGGCTCTCTGGGACCTCTCTGAGGAAGGATAGCAGGGACCACAGGACAGTTAAGATGGCTGCACAGGGCCATTTGTAAAAGGACCTGAGCTAGTTTCTGTGGCTCTCTCTAAGTTCACCAAACAAAAAGAATAGAAAAGCTAAAGCCTAGAGACATTTTTTTTTTTAAAAAAGAGCTTTAAAAAATTAGCTGTAAAATTAAACCCTCTAGGAAGGTGAAGTCTTGGCTAATCGTTGCTGTTGTTCAATGTTAACAGAGAATTTCTGGGTACCGTCCCTGAGGCCGAGGTCACCAGCCTGTGGCCAGGGAGTGGCATTTTAGTTTTAATTTCCAATCTGTCATGGAATGATGCTTTTGTAAAAGAAAATAAAAGTGAGTTGCTAAAAAGTGAAATAGAAGTAACCCATAAAAGAGAAGAATCTCATAATTTTTTATTATGAGAATTCATACACGTAACATTCCTTTGTCAAAATGCTATAAGAGTTTTGAAATGCTCCCTCTCCACGTCTGCCTCATCTATGGGGTTGCTCAGCTTGTGGCGTGGGCCGGCCATGCACCATACTGGAGTTTGACGTTGCGGTTTCCAGTCGGTCAAACAATTTGGTGTGTGCTCAGGATTTTAAATAACAATAAGTATTCATTTTCTTTTTTCCTTTTTGACATGGATTTCCCAGAAGCAATAGGATGTATTGCCATTATTTTGGTCACTCTAGATGCTAAAATCAATTCTCCAGTTTCCTTTTCTTTAGGGGAATATCATTATTCCCGCAAAAACAGTCACTGGGGCATCTGGGAGAAAGGCAGAAGGTGACTGTTTCTTAAACTGACGAAGTGATCTTCTAGGGGTGATGAGGTTAGACAGAAACAAAATATAGACAAGAACTCAAGTGGCACCATCCTTGGCAGTGGCCCTGAGACGTGTATTCAGCTCCCACCCAGGTGTGAATCCCTTGAGAATGAATCAAAATTCCACTCCTCCTTGGGTGTGCCAAGATCGTGCTCAACCAGCGAACATCAACTGTGTTTGCTTTCAAAGTCTGGTGAGAGGCGCTGTGGCGCTCTCCCACCCTCTGTAACTAGGCCTGTTTTATTTCTTCTGTGGTCACCCTCACACCCCTGCCTGCGTCTCCTGTATCTCAGCCGGAATTTCCACAACAAGTCAGTTGATAAAATGATTAAACAATAAGAAGTTCTAGAATGAAGAGGTAATCTGGGGCTACCTGTGGGACAGAACTCTGGCCTCTCCCAGCTCTGTGCACCCACCTTTCTCTCCGTAGCCTGGGGACAAGGGGCATATGGCTTCGGTGCCACCTCCCTGAGGCAGTTTCGCTGTAGAATCCCACGAGTAATCAGCTGGTTCCGGTGTACGGTCTCAGCCTTCCTCTTTCTGCGTGTTTCTATTTGTGAAGGCATGTGCATAAGCAATAGGATTTGATTTTTGAAGAAAGGACCTACTAAAAAAAAGTGACCCTAATGAATGCCATTAAGAAGGGCTTTCTCGCTGGTGACGGGATCGGCCCTTGATGGCCAGGAAAAGACTGACGTTGTAAACAGTCCAGCGTGTCCATGGTAACAAGCAGTTCACATTTAACTTTTCGGTGTATAAAGGAGGTAATTACTTTCTTCTTTACATTTGTATAGTTTATAACAGCAGTAATACCGCCCCCACCCCCGAGGTCAGACAACTCCTGGTGATTAACAACCAATGGGCCATTTTCATTTACGATTTTTTCTTAAGGGGCTTTGATTTCACTCCAGGTTTTTAAACTCCTCTGGTCACTTGCTAACTGCCCAAAAATGTCCTCCTTGTGGGTCATGATTGCCCCCATACTCCTGGTCTCAAGACAAAGGCAAATCCACACACAATGTCTTGCTGTGTGGCCCTGGGGTCGTCTGCTAGTGGCATTGTTTTGTGCCACTCTACGTGTTTGTGCAAGTGGACCTGTGCATTTGAGGAGGTAGCTGTGAGGAGACGGCAGGCGACATGATGCACAGTGGACAAAGGAATATTTACAAATTGAAAGCGGTAATACCATTCCGGAGTCTTCATTTAACCATCCTCACGTACCTGTAGGCATCAAGCTTTAGTGATAACACGAGAAACATCTATCAGTCACCACCAGGTGTGTGTGCCAGATGATGCAGGATTCCAGTGATATATTGATTCTTTAGTCAAAAATGTATTGCACTTTGACTATGTATAAACCTCTCTGCTAGACTTAGGCCATGCACGTGGCTTGCTCACAATCTGTTGAAAGAGACGGGTACAGACAGCAAACCCTACTAGAAGCGTGCAGCATTAGCATCTTTAAGGAGACACAGTAATCTTAAGATTGTCCAGATGTTGTCATCTCCAACTGCAGCTTTGGCAGCAGGAAGACAGCACTGTCACTTGACATCCAACTGCAGAGGACACGTCCTCCGATGCTCTTTAACTGTTTACATGGTTGGGATCATTTGCCGGCTCACAGGACAGATGTCAAGTGGGTTAAAACAGGCAGCACCCAGGGTAGGCGCTGCGGTTGGTGAGCAGACACAGGGTGAACCACAGTTCTCCATTCTGCGTGAGCACCGAGTTTGGTGCAGCTGCCAGTGCAGCGGTGGGAAATAAATGTCTAGCCCTGTGCTGTGGCGTTTGAGCTATGAGCCCTCCTTGTGATGCAGGCCCTGTGTCCGTGGGTGGCTAGGAGCTGAACGCGTTTGGGTCCATTAGTGACTCAATTGCTCGGCGGTGCAGGAGCTCGGATCACAGGCTCTCAGGGGCTCTTAACTCACGAAATACATTCCTCTGCTTGTAACATTCCTGAGAATCCCAGAGTTATGTACACACAGACGTGAGAACCAAATGATTATGTTTGTTGCTTTTAGCTTTTAACTTATTCCGTATGTATCATGAACTAGGTGTAAAGGCAATTTTTAAGTGGCAGTCTTAAAAACAGCAGATACCTAAATGACAACACTAATGTGTTTGGCAAGTGGTGCAGCCAGAATTGACGGATGTCGTTTGTTTGGGAAGATGGTGCAGTACTGCAGTTCACAGCCGCCCTGGTACCTGTGGCCGGGCAGGAAAGAGCAGGCTCCACCCATGAGGAGCGGCCTGGGTGCCCTGGGTGCCACCCTGCCCTGCAGCGGGAGTTGCTGCATGGCGGGCAGACTGCTTCGTGCCTCCCTGCCTCTCCGCTTCGTGATGCACTGAGTGCTATGGCTAAAAAAAAAAAAAAATTAAGAAAACGAAGTAAGGAGAAAAAGCTACTCTACTCTGCAATTCGTTCTCAAGGGAGGGCTGTTGCTTTTAGATTTCGCTGAAGCTGAGCACGCACTTCTATGTGCCAGGTGCTCTCGTGGCCGCTCCTGTAAATTCTCCGTCTAATCCCCACCAGGGTTAATCTGCCAGGTCCCCCACCGCTTGAGGTTCCCGTTCCTCTCAAGTCATGCACTTTGCTCAAAGTTAGGTGTTGGCGATTCTTTAGTGTCTCTTCTCCCCTCCCTGCCAGCGGGGACCCCTAGTCACCTCCCAGCATATGAGGCTCGCAGACATCTGTCTGTCTTCCCACCTCTAAGCACAGGACAGCAATCAAAGGCCAAGCAATCGATATGGGACACGAACAACAGCGTGAACAAACCTCTGTCGTCTCTCACGGCCAGAGAACAGGCCCATCTGCCTCATAGGACAATGTGCTTCACTCTCCCAGCCGGCAGACACATCCAGCACCAGGACATGCCCAGCGCGGTGCCCCCACATGATTCCCATGGGGCGCAGGCCGAGGCAGCCCCCACAGAGGTCAGACTCCAGTGGACAGTCAACAGCAAGGCAAAGACTCATCAAGTGACAGAGGAACATGACTTGGTGCTGTGCCTGAGGACACCAGAGGGTTCCCTAGCCAGGGACAGAAAAAGCCACTCTGGAGAAGTAACATGAAAGCCAGGTTCTAGTCGTGGGGAGAGTCGGGAAGAGCAAATGTGGAAATTCTGGGATGGGGTCTGGTGGGGCCGTGAAGGACAGTGTGCCTGTGGACAGTGTGGCCATGCAGGACAGTGCAGCCAGGCAGGACAGTGTGGACATGCAGGCAGTGTGGCTGCGGACAGTGTGGCCAGGAAGGATAGTGTAGCTGTGGACACCGTGGCCAGGGCTGTGTTGGACAGAGTGGCCGTGCAGGACAGTGTGGCTGGGCCAGCGGGATCCTGCAGTCTCTGGGGTTGGTGCGATCCAGAGGCCACAGCCAGGGATCTGATTTCCTTCTAACTGCAAAGAGGAGCCACGGAGTTGGTCGGTGATTAGATTGGTGATTATAAAGTTCTCTCTGAGGCCAATGGGAGAACGGAAGGCAGGAGACCACCATCGTGGTGCCGAGGACGACAGCCCTCGGAGGCAGAGGAGCGACAGAGGCAAAAGTGAGCTAGGTGGGCATGGAGAAATGTGGCTGAGGGGAAGGAGGGCTCAGGAGGACTCCAGGCTCTGGCCCCAGTGACGGACAGTGACAGCACTGCCGACCGAGTCGGGGAAGCACAGCTTGTTCAGTGCAACCTGCGCATCTCAGCACAGGAGACCCTCAGGTCTCGAAGAGACGGGGTGCAGTGTGCTTGACAACAAAACAATGTTGAGCATAATTCAACTAGGGGTTGTTAGAAAGATTCCTTGTGAGTTTGCAGTGCTTCAGGTTCATTATTTTCAGAGACACAAAAGTGACAGAATTGTTTGCTAAGTGTGCCACATAAACTAGTTTTACCTGCATACCAACCTTGCCCCCAGTATAGACCTTGAAAATGCATGTTTAAGAAAAAACGATCAGATTTGGGGACCTTACATCTTGAGCAAAGAAGATGCACACCCTCCCCCTTCCTGACGCCTCCCTTTTTGCAAAGCTTCACACTCACTTGTCACATCTCTAAATTTCTAGAGGACCAAGTTCCAGGAACGTAATTAATTTGGTTCCCTCTGATGGGAGGATGAGCCAAGCTAAAGGAGTAGCTTTTAAAGGAGCTCTTATCTCAGCCTGAATTGTAGATGAGCTTTTTAATTAAATGCACAATTTAACTGAAACTATTTTAGTTAATACCATCCAGGAATTTCTGGTGAGTCTGTGTGTGATTTGTGTGTCTTCTGGATCATGCTGGTATTTTTTGTTTGGTTTCTAAATATTATTTACCTTGTTTCAGTCTCTTGTTTAATTGATACATAATAATTGTCCATATTTATGGGGTGCACGTGATATTTGGATACAGGCGTACAATGTGTGATGATCACATCAAGACATTTAGGATATCCATCTCCTCAAACATTCATCATTTCTTTGTGCTGGGAACATCTCAAATCTTCTCTTCTAGCTATTTTGAAATACACGATAAATTATTTGGCATGCGGTTCACCATATGTCCTGCCGTAGTTTTCTGCCAACTAACAGCCATCATTAATGCAACTTATTCCCAAAAACTCCCACCTGGAGCTTGACTCCTCCTTCACTCGCGTCCCAGGTAAAGCAACCACATCACGACTTCATGTCAATTCAGGGCATTATTTGTTTAGTTTTTAAATTGACAAATAATAATTGTATGTTTTATGGGGTACAATGTGATGCTTTGATACATGTATACATGTGGAATGAGCAAATAAGGCTGATAACACCTCCATCACCTCACACTCTTACCACCTCTTTGTGGTGAGAACGTTCAAGATCCACCCTTTCAGCTATTTTGCAATATACGATACATTATTATTAACTATAGTGACCTTGCTGTGAAATAGATCACCAAAGCTTGTCCCTCTTGTCTAACTGAAACTTCAAAGGACCATTGCACCTTTGGCCATGTCTCTCCCCCTGCCCCGACCCTGGCCACCACCATCCTATGCTTCTCTTCCCCGAGTTTGAATGTTTAGACTCCACACGTAAGTGAGATCCTGTGGTATTTGTCATTCTGTGCTAGGCTTATTTTATTTAGCATAATGTCTTCCAGGTCCATCCATGTTTTCCCAAATGATGGAACTTTCTTTTTTTAAAGCCTGAGTAGTGTTCCACTTCAGATACACACCGCATTTTCTGTATGCATTCCACCCTTGGGGACACGTCTTGACTATTGTGAATAATACTTCTGTGAATGCGAGAGCACAGATATATCTCTTTGATTTACTGATTTTCTTTCTTTTGGATATATACCCAGCAGTGGGATTCCTGGATCATATGGTAGTATGCTTTTAACATTTTGAGGAACCTCCAAACCGTTTTCCATAGTGGCTGTACGGTGTACTAGTGTTCCCTTTTCTTCACATCTCCTATTCTCCATGTTGCTAGCATCACTCTCTATATCTTATTTAATTTTTAAAGTATGTTTTTAGGACTTATGAAGTACATTCTTTTATTTAAAAGAAAAAGTCAGAGAATAGCTAAGCTAAAATAATCTGTATCAGACAGTTTTGCGGCAGAGCATGGGATAAAGGGATAGATTTGGAGAAAAGAGAAGAGGCAGGGAAGGAAGAAGGGAAGTAGGAAGGAGCACAGAAGGGAGACAGAAAGGCGGGAAGGTGGGAGGAGATGTTGAAGGGAGGCTAAAAGCCTCCGCCCGGAAGGCTACTTGGTCATGTGTCGAGGCAAACACGGCTTAAGGGTGAGGTCCTCTGAGTCTCAGTGTCGGCCGAAGACCCTGCAGTCCGGCTTAGCACAGCAGTTCATCAAAGGACCATATCCCCATGCGCAATAAGAGGATTTGCTGTTGAGGCTGCGGGGAGAAAAAAGTAAAACAGAAAGACTGAATGGAGAGGAAGGCCCTCAGCCAGTGAAGGGTTCCTGCTGTGTCCCGTTGCCCACGGCAACACTGGAGTGGTAGAGGTCTTTTCATCCCAAACTCTGCCTGGGGCCTGCCGCCAAGGCCCAGCGGGCCGGCTGGCCAGGCGTCCAGGACACCTCGTCTCCGGAGCCCTTTGCCAGTGCACAGCAACAACTCTCAGAGCTGCCCTGGGTGTATCTCAGGGACGACACATGCCACCAAAGCTTGAAGACACTTTTGGGAGGAGGTCATGGACGTGAGGCCTATTCAGAAGGGCTTACCATGGGGAGCCAGGCAGACAGATGTGAACATGGCGCAATACTCACTCCATGTGTTTCTGCAGGAGCAAACCATAGACGGAAATCGATAAGAGGTGAAGGAAAAGGCCAACCTGTGGACCAGAGGACGGATGGTCGATGGCTGCTCCCAGGTTGTTATAATTTTCTACACATGGTAGAGGAAGAACAGAAGAATCCAAAGGCCCCAACGGGGAGAGAAAATAGAGGGGTGCTGTAGGCAGGAGTCTTTCTATTACAAGGGATAAGGAGTTGCACTGCTGCAAGTCCAGGTCCAGGGTCAACTGCAGAGCCCTGAACCCCAGAGCGTGAACACGGCTCTCAGCACCACACGACCATGTCAATGTGGCTCAGGACTTTGAGATTGCCGTGAGCTATGATCACGCCACTGCACTCTACCCGGGGCAACAGAGTGAGACTCTGTCAAAAAAAAGCAAAACAAACAAACAAAAAAAACTCACACACACAGAAAGACTGTTTCCCCCCATAAAATTAGGAACAATATTGTTCCTAAGGTTGTCCAACCTCACCACTTCCGTTTTCTATTCAACTTAACACTGGAATTCCTAGCCAATGAAATTAGGCAAGGAAAACACCCAAAACATACAGATTGCAAAGGAAGAAATAAAACTGTCTCTATTCACAGAAGACATGATCATCTACATAACAAATCCTACAGAATCTACATAGAAAAGTCCTAGAATTAATAATTGAGTTTAGCAAGGTCACAGGATATATTTTCAATATACTAAAAAAAAAAATCAGTTATTTATCTATATATTAGAAATAAACAATTAGAAATTAAATTTTAAGCACCATTCCAATTGCAGCATACAAATGAAATATGTAGTTCATAGCACAAAAAATTGCAGGATCTGTATACTAAAAGAACTACAACATGCTGATGAAAGAAATCAAAGAAGACCTAAATAAATGTAGCAACATCTGTGCCTATGACCTGGAAGACAGTATCATTAGCATGTTAATTCTCCCCGGCTGGATCTATAGAGCCAAGGCAATCCTAATAAAATCCCAGCAGGACTCTTTTATTAGGTTGGTGCAAAAGTAATTGTGGTTTCAGACCATGAATTTTAAATCATTATAACTAGGCTCAAACATACCTTTATTAATCAAAATAGGAACCATTACAATCAACACGTTGTTGTCAATGAGAAATAAGTTTGTTTATTCCTGTAGTGTAAAAATCCATGCTTCGGGATTCAACAAACTCTTGGAAAGCATTTTTTGCATCCTGCTGGTTGTGGAAGCATTTTCCCTGCAAAAAGTTGTCGGGATGCTTGAAGAAGTGGTAATCGGTTGGCGAGAGGTCAGGTGAATATGGCGGACGAGGCAAAACATCGTAGCTCAATTCATTCAACTTTTGAAGTGTTGGTTGTGTGATGTGTGGTCGGGCGTTGTTGTGGAGAAGAATTGGGCCCTTTCTGTTGACCAATGCTGGCTGCAGGCATTGCAGTTTTCTGTGCATCTCATCAGTTTCCTGAGCGTATTTCTCAGATATAATAATGGTTTCACCAGGATTCAGAAAGCTGTAGTGGATCAGACTGGCAGCAGACCACCAAACAGTGACCATGACCCTTTTGCAAGTTTGGCTTTTGGAAGTGTTTTGGAGCTTCATCTTGGTCTAACCACTGAGCTGGTCATCACCGGTTGTCATATAAAATCCACTTTTCATCACATGTCGCCATCAGATTAAGAAATGGTTTGTTGTTATTGCCTACAAGAAGAGAAGACGACACTTCAAAGCAATGATTTTTTTGATTTTCAATCAGCTCACGAGGCACCCACTTATCGAGCTTTTTCACTTTTCCAATTTGCTTCAAATGCCGAACACAGTAGAACGGTCCATGTTGGATTCTTCAGCAACTTCTCGTGTAATTGTAAGAGGATCAGCTTTGATGATTGCTCTCCATTGGTAGTTGTCAACTTTCAATGGCCAGTCACTGCGCTCCTCATCTTCAAGGCTCTCATCTCCTTTGCAAAACTTCTTGAACTACCACTGCACTGTACCTTCATTAGCAGTTCCTGGGCCAAATGTGTTGTTGATGTTGTGAGTTGTCTCTGCTGCTTTAGCACACATTTTGAACTTGAATAAGAAAATTGCTCAAATTTGCTTTTTGTGTAACATCATTTCCATAGTCTAAAATAAATAGCAAGTAATGTCATTAGCAAAAAAACCATAAAGCAAAAAATGCACATTAAAATGATGTATAACATAACCACATTTATTTAAGAATATATATGTATCAATAAAACATTTAAAAAATAAAAAAAGAATATATTTCAATATCAAATGGCAAATGTCAACAATGCTAAAACCGCAATTACTTTTGCACCAACCTAAAATACACTAGACAAACACTGATTCTAAAATTTACATGGAAAGGCATAGTTGCTAGAATCACCAAAGCAATTTTGAAAAAGAATAAAATTAAAACTACCTAATTTCAATACTTTGAAGCTACCATAATCAAGACAATATTATATTGGAAAAAAGATAGCCATACATCAATAGAAGAGAGAACAGAGCTCAGAAATAGGCGAGCACAATTTTTGGCAAAGGCACAAACACAATTCAATGGAGAAATAGTTTTTTTAACAGATGGCACTGGAACCACCGGACATCTGTATTCAAAAAAAAGGGTCTCTATTAACTAAAAATATTAATAAATCATAGACCTACATGTAAAGTATACAACGATGAAATTTTTAGAAGAAAACATAGGAGAAAACCATTGGGACTTTGGTTTAGCAAAATGTTCTTGGATTCAACATGGAAAGCATAACTCATAAGAAACAAATTAATAAACTGTATTTCATCAAAATTAAAAACTTTTGCTCTGTCCAAGTCACTGCTAAAAGAATACAGATGCAGATCAGGATAAAATATTTTTAAATCACATATCTGACAAAGGACTTTTATACAAGCATATATAGAACTCTCAAAACTCAACCAAATGATGCTGTATAAGAAAGACACCTGCACCTGAATGTTTATAGCAGCACAATTCACAATTGCAAAGATGTGGAAACAAGTGTCCATCAATACATGAGTGGATTAATAAAATGTGGTATATGTATACCATGGAGTACTATTCAGCTTTAAGAAACAATGGTGATATAGCACCTCTTGTATACTCCTGGATAGAGCTGGAACGCATTCTACTAAGTGAGGTATCCTAAGAATGGAAAGACAAGCACCACATGTACTCACCATCAAACTGGTATTAACTTATCAACACATAAATGCACATATAAGAATAACATCTATTGGATGTTGGGCAGGGGGGAGGGGGGAGGGGGAGGAGGGAGGAGGGGACAGGTATTTGCATACACAAAGAGTGCAATGTGCACCACCCGAAGGATGGACATATTTGAAACTCGGACTTGGCAGGGGGGGCAAGGGCAACATACGTAACCTAAACATCTGTACCCCCATAATATGCTGAAATAAAAAAAAAAAAAAACCAAGTAACCAACTAATTAAGTTAGAAAATGTTTGGACACATACTTTACCAAAGTAAATACATGGATCACAAATAAACACATAAAAAATGCTCAATAGTCATTAGGGAAATGAAAATTAAAGCCACAATTATATACTACTATATTTAATATATTTAGCCTGACTATTAATGGCTAAATTATTTTTAATTACAGTACTAAATGCTGGTGAGGCTGGGGAGCAATTGCAATTCTTATACAATGCAAAATGGGTACAGCCATTCTTGAAAACAATTTTGAAATATCTTATAAAGTTAAACATAATCTCATAAGAACTTACAAATATGTGTTTGTATTTACCCCAATGAAATGAATACCTGTGTTCACAAATAAAATCACTTTTCCAAACATTTTTGACAGTTTTTTTTTGTAATAGCCAAAAATAAGAGAGAATTCATGTATTTTACTGGGAACAGGTAAACAAACTGTGGTCCCTCATAGGACAGAAACCCACTCAGCAATAAGAGAGAATGAGCTACTCACACACAACATGAAGGAATCTTCCCCGTGTCACATGCCGAGTGGAAGACGCCAGGTGCAAGGGGCTCCACTCTGTGTGATTCCACTCGCGTGACATTATGGAAGAAGCAAAACTCTAGGGCCAGAGACCAGACTAGAGGTCACCTGGGCTCGCAAAACCCAGGTTCGAGGGGGGCCAGGGGGGCCTGTGACCCCAGAGGGTGTGGTGCAAAGATGTGAGGGTAGAGGGTGGCACAATCGTTCTTTTCCTGGTGGTGGTTACCTGACTCTTTGCATTTGTCAAAAGTCACAGAACTGTGCATCAAAACAAGTACATTTTCATGTGTGTGAATTTTTAAAAGCTTCTAAAAAAAGTATACAATGAAAATTAATTCTTTTTTCTATAAAAAAATCTAAACACAATTTTTTAAAAAATGTAAATTTAAAATAAGGAAAAGTTACCTATATCCTTACACAAAGATAACAACAGTGGGAATTTCAGTGGATTTCTTCATATTTTTCTGTGCATGCATTTTTTTTCTTAGTTTGTTTTTGGATTTTTAAAAACCTAAGTTGTCATGTACATAGTCCACTGTTGCCTGCTGGAGGCTCCCAGGTTTGTTCTCTTTCTAGAGTCCCTTTAAAATAAAAAATGAGGCACCTCTTACCCCTGAGCCGTGTTTCTCTCCTTTCCTGGAGACCTTCAGAGCGCTGGTGTTTCTTCTGCTTGCGGTTGCTGGACCGTCCTCTCAAGATGGTTCATCCTCATCCTCCAGATCTCAAAGTCCACAGTCAGCCAGAGCTCGTGTTGCCTTTCCGGCGTAGATGCTTCCCTCACTACTCCATCCCCCCCAAGTACCAGCCGCACACGGCTGTGTGTGCAGCAGGCTCTCTGAAGGGTTGCTGGTTTAGGGTATTTTTCAGTGAGTTCTAGTTTATAATAATGTTTTCATAACCACCTGTGGGTATAAATCTTTATCTATACAAGGAGTCTCCCTCTCAGGCAGATTCTGCACAGGATAAGTGAGAACTTAAAATGAATATTAAATATCACCCTCCTGAAGCATCACTAGTGATTTCTCCTACAAAGAGTTGCCCCAATCACACGTTCAGATGACAGCATCCCCAGCTGACACCTTGAACACCCCGCATGACACAGCCTGAGCTAGAGCCACCAAGCTACGCCACTTCCAAATTGCTGATGCACTGAATCTATGAGACGATAAATGTTTGGGTAAGTTTTTGGGAATTTTTTATGCAGCAATAGATAACTACTACAGTAGCTAAGCAAAAGCAAAAGCAAAGCAGAAAAGTACATTGGAATCATAGCAAACCATCGGTTTATCACGTGAGAGTGCAGCACCCTTTCTTTTAATATTAGGTATGAAATGGAATCTTGGGGGAGAAAACTATCTGGTATGTTCAGCACTGAGATACGTGAAAAACTAGTATAATGAAGAAAAAAGTTTTTGATCTGTGAAAAGTTAAAGAAGTTAGGGCTGCCTTATCCCTAAAAACAGGATGGTAAACTCATGGGTAACCCACGCCCTCCCTACCAGAGCAGCTATCCTCCAATTCACTACCTGCTGGACCCTTAGGAAATGAAATATTCAGTATAAAATAAACTAAAAATTCTCTTAGGCATAAATAAAAAATGTTTTTATTCTAAGGAACTTCCAAGGATTATTATTAGAAGTCCATCTTTAGTTTTAAAAATCATGCATATCAATATATAATCAATGAATGCCAAGGTAAGGGCTGAAAAATATGATTTTTCAAGTCTCTAACTGGATTTAAAGAATTAAAATATCTTTTGCATTATAAACTTGAATATAAGATTCTCAAATAAGAATTTTCCACATCTAGTACAGGTACTAACCTGACAGTCTTGTGTTGTGGGCGTGAGTACCCTTTTGGAGAGAGAGGAGGAGGAGCAGTAGCTGGTGTTGAGAAGCTGGCTTCAGCAGGAAAACACCTGTGCATAGTCCTAAACAAAATTCTTTCTCTTTCCCTGGTGCAGGCGCAGTGGACACAAGCAAGGTGTTACGCTGTCTCTCGCTGGAGGAAGAGTCTGTGTGTTGGGGCAGGGCTGCTCTGGGCTGCCCCGGGGTCTGCCATGGCAAATCCGAGGCTGGCAAGGTCTGAGGACGTGCTGGCTCTTGTAAGTGCTGCTCACGGAACACATAGTCCTACAGCATGTTTCCCTCTCTCCCTCCTTCTCCCATGTGATGCTGCCTTCTGGGATCAAAAATTGTAAAAAGGGGGGAAAAAGACACTTGATTTTACCCCACACATGCAGACTCATGCCTCCATAGGACAGAGCTTGGATTTTTGAAATCGGCATGAAAACAGCAGTCACTCATGGTATTAGCCATTTCTTCCTGTTATTTCCTAAAATAGCTGCAAAATAAGTTTGCTGCTTCTTAATTCAAATAACCAAAGCCAGCAGTATTTATCCTGTATTTCCATGTCCCTTGATAAGTTGACTGTGATCACAAAGCAGTTTTATGGATTTCTCTTAAACAACTATTTTCATAAAATTTTTAAAAATGGCTATCATTGATCTTTGTATTGGGGGATTTCTGGAACCTCCCTAAGTAATTATCTCCTCAACCATTTACTTTAGAACAGGATCTGAATGCAAACGTGTCTTGGAGAAGAAAGCTGGTGCTGCTCACCTCCGAGACAAGCAGGACCAGGAACGTCAGAACCATCCAGAGCTGGAACGTGAAATGCCACATTACCCTTGATCAGAAAGGCTCTTTGCACCCAGATTCAGAGCTTCACAGCTCAAGGCTTCACACTGAGATTCTATTGCCTTGGGCATCAGATTGCTCAGCTATAGATTAAGTGCTGACTCCTCGATGCAATAAAAAGGCAAAGATGCATGTGCTCTGTATTAAGGTCAAAGTTGTTAAATGTCTTCATTCTTTTCAAAACATTGGCAGGGCCCAAGGTAATTTCTCAAGTCTCACTGAAAGTGCGTCTGGCACTGGTCTGTGTGAGCACCAGGGCGGCAGTGACGTTCGAGACAGGCCTGGACGTGTCCTGGCATTCGGGCCACCCTGCTTTGTAAGTAGAAGTGCCTGAAGCTTTTGGCCCTTTATATCATTGGCAATCATTTGTTTACACCCCTCCTCAACCAATCCTAAAAGCTTCCTGTTTTTTCCCTAGAGAATGCAAGTAAAGGACAGCAAAAATAAAAATAATAAAATAGAACTTGTCCAACTCACACCAGCCAATGGCTGGAACAGACTCTGACCCTTAAAGGCAGAGCTGGTCTTAAAGCACCCAGCGCAGAAACAGTGGCCTTGTGGCAGCAGCTAGCAGTGAGACCACCTGGCCTCAGACCATCACCTGCCCGGGGCTCCCACACATGGTCCTCGCACACGGCACCATCCCTGGAACAGTCTTTCTCCTTTAGACACAGACAGAGGGAAGCAACTCACACTGCCTGGAGGTTTCAGGTTTTGACTCCTGTCCTGCTCTCTCTGCTTTGCTACCCTTTCCTCCCTCCCTTCCCTTCCTTCCTTCTTCCCTTCCTTTCCTCCTTCCCTCCTTCCTTCTTTCCTTTCTCCGCTCCTCTCTCCTTTTCTCCGCTCCTCTCTCCTTCCTCCCTTCCTTCTTTCCTTCCCTCCTCCCTTCTTTTCCTCCTTCTCTCCTTCCTTCCTTTCTTCCTTTCTTCCCCTTCCCTCATCCCTCCCTCCCCTCCTTCCTCCTTCCCTTCCCTCCTTCCCTCCCTTCCTCCCTCCCTTCCTTCTCTCCTTCCCTCCTTCCCTCCCTCCTTCCTCCCTTTCTACCCTCCTTTCTTTCCTCCTTCATTTCTTCCTCCCTCCCTCTGACAACCCAGTCCAGCAGGGCCAGGCACTGTCCTAGGTGCTGAAGATACAAGTTAAACTGGGACAGGTTTCTGCCTTGAAGGAGTAAAAGGGACAGAACAGTAAACTCATGACCACAGTGTGGTGTGACGAGCTGAGGGAGCCTCCAGGTGGTACGGGGATGAGGGGGGAGTTCTCTGGAGGAGGTGGGGGTGTCCTGGAACCTGGAGGAAGTCCTGTGACTACCAGGGCCCTGCCCGGGGCGGGCTGCGGGAGCAGGGCTGCTCAGACCGTGTGGCGCTGGCACACGCTCCCCAAAGTCACTGATACCCCTTGAGTTTTAATATCCAAATTGCCCGTTTTGAAATGTGTCTACGTGAATCTATTTAAAGTCCTGTCTGCTGCGCAGTGGTGCATTTGATATATGAGAAGTTTTGATTTCATTTCTCATTTATTATTCTTCATATTCAAATTCAGAATGTGTGATTTCACTCTGAGAGTTCTGAGGACTGAGAGTGGGATAGGACACGTCTCTCACTTCTGTGGGCTCCCTCATCCGAATGGGCCGCTGCCCTTCTGAACCGGCGTCGGGGCTGGGCCGGGCGGCACTGTTCATGACGGCCTCTCAGTCTGCTGGTGAAGGAGGCCGCAGCGGGCTGGGAGCCGTCACTCCCATGTCAGCCCCCAGCTGCTGAGCTCATTAGGGACCCCAAGGTCATCCCGGCCTCCCCAGCAATCTAAGCAAGAACCCCCTGATTGGGACTCGCAGGCACAGCAGGGATCTGGGCGCTCGGATAAAAACACGTTAGCCTCTCTGCAGCCCAGGGAGTGGCGGTCGTCAGAGCTGCCTTGGTTTAGAATAATTCCAAGCTGGGCCCGAGCCCCAAGAACGCAGCTCTGAATCGAATCTCCTCCTGGACTGATTGGCAATTACCCTGCCCTGCGTAGATGCAATCAGATCTGAAATCATCTCAGCCCGCCGCCACCAGCCCCGCGCCACTCCTCATGCACCCAGTGCAGCTTCCCGCCATGCTCAGGAAGGTGAGCTATTGAAACAGGCTACACACCCCACCCAGTTTGCTCAGAGGGGCCCTGGGCAGAGCACAGTAGAAACACAACGAGACAAGAGGGTCAGGACCCAAAGCCCCAGTGGCTGGCTCAGTGGCAGGTGGAAAGAAAATGCTCACTGAGACGTCAGCTTGCAAATTCAAACAAGACAGAGAGCTGGACACACTGGGTATTTCTTTTGTATGCAAAGAGCTTCCTTATTATCTCTCCTGTACCGCACATGGAGAAAGACATCGCCGTTTGCCAAGAATGTGTTCACGTGCCAGCGGGACCCAGGCTCACTGTACACCTGGAGGAAACCCGAGGCAGGAAGGCGGGACCCTGCCAATCCCACCCACCCGCTTGCAAACCTGCTAGTCTGACAGCCCTTCTCACGGGTAGAGATGCCATGTCCTACTTCTGCCTATGTCCACCGAGGGCTCACTGCAGCTGTCCTCTGCACGTGGGCATGTTGCTGGCCTGCTTAGCTTCCCCCCTTACAGGTAAAGAAGGTGAGACGCCTTGAGCACAGTGGATATGTTCAGCTGGGCAGCTCCGTCCTGCCTCTGCCCTCAGACTCCAGCTGAGTCTGGTTACAGGACCCCTGGCAGGGCCCGAGGGGTGGAGGAGAAGTGGGGCTTGGAGGTCGATGTCCACTCCCGGGGACAGCAAGGGCTACTGTCCCCCACTGCACTGGGCATTCTGGTTTCTCTCCATGCTGTCCCCAGCATAGAAAATGGGCCCTTCTTCAGACCCCCTTGAAGCACCTTGTTTGGCATGGCCATCTGTTTCCTGCCCTCCCTGGCCTGGCCTGGGGACCTGGGTGGTTCTCTTTCGTGCAGGCCCCATGAGGGGAAGCGGGTGTGCTCATGTGAGCCCTGTGTGGGAATGAGAGCCACGTACCTGCACTCTGGCTCCGCTCAGCTAGTGCAGGTGTTGAGGGGCCTGTGCACCACCAGGACGTGTTTATTAGTGTCTTGGGGCTGCTGCACGAAGTGCCCCACGCCTGGGGGCTCAGACAACAAAAATTGGGGTTCCCACAGTCCTGGACACTGGGAGCCTGGAATCGAGATGTGGGCAGGGCCACGCTCTCTGAAACGTGGGGAGGAGAATCCTTCTTCCCACTTCCTAGCCTCGGTGTTTGCACAAGTCCTGGGTTCCTTGGCCTATTGCTGCATCCTGCAGGCCCTGCCTCCACCTTCACTTGGCTTCTTCCCTCTGCCTTTCTCCTCCTATGAGCACTGATGGATGACAAGCACTTCTTTTTGTTTGTGCAAATGTCAGCATTTCTCCAAATGTCTGTGACACAGCAGAGCAGAACCACTGAGAGAGAACTTCGGGGCCACGTTGCCTGGATCCCAAACCTGGACCCAACACTCACCATTTCCTCATCATGAAAGTGGTTATCATAAAGACATGGACAGCCTCAGAGCAGGGGTTTCGAAATTGTACGAGGTAATTGCTGAAGACTTAGGACGGTGCTGGCAAAGAGCAAGCGCCGGATGGTGTCAGCGCCGAACGTGGTGACCCGAGCCTCTGAGTGGGCCCCATGCACCTGTAGCTGCAGCAGAAATGCCAGCGGTGCCTCTTCATCCCCCTGAACCAGTCCGTTCTGCACTCTGTTCTCCCACCAATTAAACATGAAGGGGAAACGATATCAACTTAAAGACATGTGATTTTTGTTTGTATATACTAAGGATGTAACATAATACTCTCATGGTGTGTGAACTAACTGTTACGTCAGGGGTATTTCAAGGCTGTGTTCACAAGGCTTGATGGGGAATATTTTTTCCAGTCCAGAATAAAAATAATACTGAGCTGTCTTTTGAAATGTTCTAATTTCGTTAAGTTTTTATTTCTTTCATTCTTTGAAAAATCAGTAAAAATGACATCTATAGACATTTAAACATGAGTTATATTAATATATTTTTATTTTTATTATCAATGTTTTACTGAAAAGCTCATGGTAGTGGGAAAAGCATTATGTGTTTTATCAAGATATTAATTTGGGCAATTCTATTTTTTCATCAAAAAAAGCTTAGGAGACTATTTTTACCCAACGTAGCAAAACCTTACACTGTGCATGTATATCCATGGCAGAAAGCACGTTAGCAGACAGTGTCACAGTTGAACTGTCCTGTCTCTCACCAGTGGCCAGCCGCACTGCCTCCGCACCGGCCGCCTGTACAAAACGTCATGGTGGCCTGGCCTGGACCACACCTGCACCTCCCACCTGGCCGTGGAGGTTGGGGGTGGGGGGAAATGACCCGGCCTCCTCCTAGCCCCAGAAGCCAGCCATCTGCTACAGGTAGGCATGCTGCCCATACTGTGACCAAGCTTTTCCTCTCTCAGAAGCTCACCTACTCCTTACCCTCTCTTACCATCTTTTTGCCCTCAGGCATCTGTTCATTCCCCCTCACTGGACCAACACACGTTGAGCACCCGGGACAGGCCTGGCACTGTTCCAGGGGCTGAGGGTGCAGCAATGTGCTGCGGGAGGGAGTTGCTCATGCTTGGGGCAGGAGACAAAGGCCACAGGAGCAGTGACATGCTTAGCTGCTGCCTGGTGGCAGGTGCTGTGGAGACCAGAGGATGGGGGCCCAACCCAAAACAGGTGGTCAGGGGGCCTTAATGACAAACTGGCATCAGAGCACAGAGCTGACCAGAGGAAGTGAGGAAGGGAGACTGTCGAAGGACCAGGTCTGAGGCGGGAGGAGGAAGGAGGCCGTGTGGCTGATGTGGACTGACCAGAGTGGACAGCAAATTGAAAATGTGGCCCCAGGGTAACAAGGAGCCAGACTGTGGAGGGCTGGATGGGCCCTGGTGCCACACATGCCAGGCAGGGGCCACCTCTCTGGTCCAAGGATCCTGAGGATGGTCGTGCACCACCCGCTCTAATGCATTTGTGGGTCTCTGTCTCTGCCTCTCCGTCTCTCTCTGTCTCTGCCTCTCCATCTCTCTCTGCCTCTCTCTGTCTCTCTCTGTCTCTCTCTGCCTCTGTCTCTATTTCTGTCTCTGCCTCTCTCTGTCTCTTCCTATCTGTCTCTCTGTTTCTGTCTTTGTCTTTCTGTTTCTCTGTTTGTCTTTGCCTCTCTGTCTCTATCTCTGTCTCTGTCTCTCTGTCTCTCTCTGCCTCTCTCTCTCTCTGTCTCTGTCTCTCTCTGTTTCTTTGTGTCTCTGTCTCTGTCTCTCTGCAAGAGTGCCTTTCAGAATTTCTCAAGGGCCAATTCTCGTGGACCCAGGACCACTCAATAACTTGATTTACAATAACCCTGGTGGTGAGATGTCCCGTTTGGCCCATGCACCAAGATGTCACATACCACCCATGGCCCTCACTGCCCAAAGAATCAGGTCTCCTCTCCTCAGCCTGCCACCCAAGGCCCTCCAGTCTTGACCAGACCCTCCTCCAACATCGTTACTCTCTGTTCACATGCTTAAAGTCTGCTCCACCCAAACATGGGTGTGTTCCCGCCTCGAACATACTTCGAACATCCAGCCTCATTGTGCTCCCTCTGCTGAGAGACTCTGACCTTCCATGCAGGCTCCAGGAAGGCCCTCTGTTTTAGGCCCTGAGAAAATTGAATCTCCCTCTGGGAAACTTTCTCTAACTGCCCAGCTCCTTTCCTCTACAGAATCATGAAAGCATTTGTTCCTATAAATTAGCCCCTTGGCACAGATGGCTTGCACTTTCCTGGAGACACCTTGCTATGTCCTGCCTCTGTGCCTCTGTGTGTGCTGTTCCCCATCCACACTGCCTTTCCCTTCCACTCCTCTTTCTTCAAGACTGATCTCCCAGCAGGACATGGCCACTCCCTTAGTTTGCCACTGCGTTACCTGCAACTGCAATCGTCACACTGAAGGGCATCCATGTTTATTAGCTTTCTTTGTGTTGACTATCTCTTTTTGCCACAAGGTTGCAAATTTCTTGAGAGCATTAATCATGACAAATATCTTTTTCACTTTTGTATCCTACACTTTGCAAAGTTCCATAAATATAGTAGATATTTAACAAACACCTGCCGAATTGAATTCTTTCCCCATAGGCTTCTGTCTTGTGACAGGAGTCTAAGTTGCCGTGCTGGCTCATGAGTAAACCCCTGTGAAGATGTCAGTTCATTGCTTGAGATTAGAGAGACCATGCCGTGGGTCTGCGGAAAGACCCCCTCACTCCCTTCCCTCCGTCTTTCCTCCCTAAGAGAGGAGCCATGAAATATGAATCTTTAAAAGCCATAAACCTTCAGCCTGGCTCAGATCAGAGCGGAGCAAGGTATGAATGGGCGGACAGAGTGTGCCTCTCTGGCACAGCAGGACAAGGAATGGATTTATTTTTCTTCTGGAGGAGAAATGGCCTTCAACGAAAGACCTGAAAGGCTCAGGGCCCTGCCCGCTTCCAGGACACACCTGGGTTTGGTGCGCGTAGTGGGCTGATTGGAAAACAGCAAGACAGTGCACGGGAGGCCAAACCAACACAGCGCAAAAGGGACTTCGCACTGGTTATCCGAGAGTACTCCGGTGGTTTTGGCAGCCGGCACGTCTTCTGGGCTCTCTGACCCTCTGTCCTGGAGCCCATCCTCAAGACCCTAAGGTCAAACCCAGACAGTGCCTCTAGAAGTTTCTGAACGTGAAGTAAGGAGGGAGGAAGGTTGGGATCAAGTTCCATCCTTGATGATCCATCTCCCATGGCCATGGTGGCCACAGTGACCCCCACTTACCTGCCCCTACAAGCGCCACAGCAAGGCTGCTCCGGCAGCCACAGGAGACCTGCTGGTTTGCTAAAGACACTGGGATGAGAATGCTGACCCTGCAGGTCTCTGGAGTTCACCTTCCCCACCTGCAGCTCTTGCGGACTGTGGCGTCAGAACTACTTGGACGCTCTTCCCCACGTGCTCACCTTCCCGTTAGAATGCACACAGGCTGTGGGTTTCCTCCTCGGTTTTAGTTTTTTGTATGGCCTGGCCAGTGCTGTTACAGTAAGAGATGCAGTTTAGACCTAAAGATGAAGGTTATCATCATCACTGCCACTGAGAAACATGTTCTGAATGTTGTATTTTTGAAGTGGAGTGACATCCTCTGTGGGCGGCAGGCTGCTAGACTATGGCTATTTTTTGAAATATGTTTACTGACCACTATTCTGTTCATTATATCAAATTATCAACTTGTTAAATAACTTTTATGATAATAAAGAGAATATCATGGTAACAGGAACAACAATTCAGTGAACTTTGACTGATGAAAGGATGATAATCGCAATGATCAGACAAAGAAGTAATTTTCTCACCTACAAAATTACTAAAGAGGCTGCCTGGTGAAAACAAGCTGAGCTCTGCCACTGACTCCAGCAAATGTGTTCTTTGTATACAAGCCTCAAGAACCTTCTTTTCCAACCCTTGATGTTTTAGCTCTGTTATAAGGACTTCGTTAGCATTAACAGCAGTTTTCAGAAATAGAGAAACTATGTGTGGAGTAGATCTGAACAATATGTAGATAAGCAGAAAGTAGTCGTCACACAATGATATACAGGAATCAGCCTCTTGAGCTATCTCTATCCTAGAACCTGTCAAATAGCCAGGGAGTGTGCCCTGAAATTTGATGGTTTTTCTGCCCTTACACGAAATATATCTTGAGGAAAAGAACAAAGAGCCCACCAGTAATGGACCGATGTGCAAACTACATAACTGGCTTAGAATTACGGGAACTTTAGAAACATCTGTTTTCCCACACAAGTTGTCTAACTTGCAAAAACATTTATAATTTGCTTACTGCCATATTAAAATCTAGATAAGGTTCCTCATTTACAAGAAGACTTTGTTGTTTTCTTATCTGCTTTTGAGACATCTTGTAATAAGAGTTTTATTTTCTCTTTCTTTTGGGTCTGTAGTGCTTTTTCAATCAATGTAGCTGACACCAGATAATTTCAACACAAGGGACATATCATACTGGCCTTGTATGAACATTGACCTAATTTAGTTAATCTTAGATTGTTTATCCAGAATATCTTGTCTGTGAATATTTGAAAGTGTATAACCATTGTAGTCTTTAGGGAGAAAAAGACAAACAGAAGGCAAGCAAAGTGTCTGGCTTTATGAGAGGCTGGAGCATAGGAGGCCAGGAATGCATATGTAAAATAAACCAAAGAGCAAGTGAGCTGGGAACTTCGCTGGCAGGTATAGTGTCCACCTTGTCCCTGGGCTTCTCTTTTCTGCACCTGTTTATAATTTTTCCTTCTTTTATTCCTAGATGATTCTGAACAAGTAGGAGAGCACAGATGGCAGTTAGTGGCTAAATTCTTGCTGTTCACTTCTTAGTTACCTAAGTGAATTTAGTAGAACAAACATGAGTCATTGAAAAAATAAACCACTTTGTCATACTAATAAGCATAGCCAAACTCAGATTATTTCAGTTTCTAATGGGATTTTGATGGCTCTTTAACAAGGTGTGTGCTAAATTTTTAGTTATTTCTTTGGCAAATTTTTAAAAATAGGTAATTTGATTAAAGAATAAAACATTTTTATTACATGTTCCTTATTAATTGAACAAAAGCCCCCAATTTTTTTATTATTTAAAAATTTTTTTTATTGATAAGGTGTTGTTCTGTTGTCCAGGCTGGGATGTAGTGGCACCATCGGAGCTGACTGTAGCCTCCAACTCCTGGGCTCAAGCAATCCTCCCACCTCAGCCTCCCAGACTACAGAGCCCAGACAATTCCTTTTTTTTAATTTTTTTTATTTTTTGTAGAGATGAGGTCTCACTATGTTGCCCCCCCTGTCTTGAACTCCTGGTCTCAAGTGATCCTCCCACCTTGGCCTCCCAAAGTGCTGGGATTGCAGGTGTGCACCACCAAGTCCAGCCCCAGAAGCTTCAAATAACAAGTGACATTCTCCAAAGAGCTAATAACAAAATTAAAACCATTTCAAATAGTTTATCCACAAAACCTTGATCATTCTTGGTATTTTATTAATACAACATTTTGTTTTTCCCTTAGTTAAATTTAATTTAGCCAAAAAAAAACCACCAAAAAAAAAAAAAAACCAGTAAATGAATGTACTAATAATGAACAACAGGATGGTTTCTTTCATGATAAAAACAATTTTTTAATTTTATTCAAAATTATCTATGAGACATTTTCAATTTATTAAGAAAGTAGACTTAATCTCACATTTTTGCCAAATTGTTTTTTACTAACTATACAACCCTCAAGACAAATATATCAAAATGTAATGTGTGTATATAAAGCCTAAGTGCATGCAGAATTTTTGTGTTGTAGTTATACTGAACTTATCAAAAATAATACTCTTGGAGAAATTTCACTCACTATCATCAACAGGCAAAATATAATTTCTAATTTTTATAACATCACTTCTAGAAATCAGTGTCTAAAATATTATGTAAAATATTTTAAATACCTTATTTAAAATAAAAAGTTTGCAAATATGTTATCTTGTAACCTCCATGACCAAAATATGACTCACAGATTTTTGAAGCTATGAGTCAATCATAGGAAAAAAAATCTAGAAGGAATTCCATTCTCGATTATTTCAACACATTTTCACCAGATGTGAACTGTTGCTCAAGTTTTGTGTTTTGTTTGTTTTGTTTGGGTTGCAGTGATAGTAGGTGGTGGTGGCGATACATCTGCATGGAAAAATTAAAACAGAAAAGTACCAAAATGCTGACCTGAAATTTGAAAATAACAGGAAAGGGGTTGCTTTAGAACAGTGTAGACATTATACAATAACCTGTAGTAATTTACATCTCATCATCATCCAACATTTGTAACAAGATTCTTCAAAAGTTACTGGAGAGTTCATTTAAGATTGCTGGCTGAGATCACAATACAGTAATTAGATGGAATTAGAGTTAAAATGGAAAGAAAATGAATCAAGCAATAAAATACAACGCGTAATGCCACCCCCTCCCCCCATGCATTTTCAGAAAGAAAAGACGCTTTCATAACATACTATTGCAAAAGCACCATGAACTCCCTGCTGTATCAGGGGCTCCGCCTTTTCCACCATTTTTGCTTTTCCTTTTCCATTTTCTGAAGGATCAGTAAAAAAGCCTACGGCTGCCCAGCAGACATATAATGCAAGCCACAAATAGGTGCCACCTGGGTCATTTCAAATTTCCTAATAGCTGCATGTTTAAAAAGTAAAAAGAAGCAGAGGAAAATAATTTCAATAATGTATTTTATTTAACCTAATATATCCAAAATATAATGTTTTCAACCTGTAATCAATATTTTAAAATGATTAATGAGGTATTTTCATGCTTTTTGAATACTACCTCTTTAAGATCCTTTGTATTTTACACTCACAGCACACGTCAACTCAGAATGGCCACATTCTACATGTCCACTGGCCACTGGTGGTGAGCAGCTGCAGTAGTGGACAACGTAAGTCCAAGTAGCTGTCAAGGGCAGCCAAGGAAAAGGCACCAAGAGAGGGCGTGAGCCTGGAAGCACAGGGAACTGAGAATGGTCCTGTCCACTCCAGCATCCTCAGGCAGGAACCCAACTCCAAAAGCTCAAAAGAAAAGGAACCGTTAAAGTTGAGAACTAAAAATGTCCTCATCCTCCCTTTCTTGCTGTAGATGTTTGATTTTCATAAGAATTCATCATTCAGCCCTGTGTGTTTACCCAAGTGACTATTCTCCCAGCTACCAGATGTCACCTCCCATGGGGACTCAGTTCCCCCCCACCTCAGCCACGTGTCACTGTGGAAACCAAGGGGATTGCAGTGTGTGTGAGTGTGTGTGTGTGCATGCACACACACCTGTGTGGCTGGAGTGAGTGTGTGTGACTCAGTAGTGTCTGCGTGAATCACATGTGAGAGTGAATGTGTGACTGTAATGTGTCAAAGAGAGACTGAATCTAAGCATGTGTGTGGCATGTGCGTGCGCGAACGTGTAGCGTGTGAGAGTGCGTTCGTTTGTGAGCAGAATCCCCCACGCACACCTTGGAGCGGCCTTTTTGGCCTTTTCGAAGAGGAGGCCAGGCAGGTCCCAGGACCTTCACAGCCATTGAGCCATCGGCGCCTCCAGGGCGAAGGTGACCGCTTCAGCCCCTCAGCAGGCGTATCTGGAGCGTCCACCACTAGCCAGACGCGGTCCAGCCTGGCGAAGACTCCTCTGCAGCACCGTCCCGCGCCCTTCTCCTCATGGCGCCGTCTCAGAGGCAGCCGGGACATCAGCCTGTCCCTGGCGTCGAGCCTGTCCCCGGCCCCGTACGTGGCCTGGCGACGTGAGACCTGAGCAAGAGCCACCACCGCGCCGCGGTCTGATCTGACACTGCGCAACCTCAAGGCCGCGTCACACGACTTTGGTGAGAAAAAGAGCGCTCTAGTTCTGCTCTCCGGAGGGTTCCGGTGTCGGAAGGGTCCTCCCGCAGCTTTTCCCCGGCGTCGCCATCGCAGCCTCCAGCTTCGCCCGGCCCCAACCCCACGACACACACCCTGTGGGGCCTTGTCTCCGTTTATTCCCCTGTTCTCATGTTCACACAAACAGGATTTGGTTGCACGCCACCTCCAAACCCGGCCCCCTCAGTTGGTCAAGAAACCGGAAGGCAGCGGCGCCCTCGAGGCGCAGGGGCGAACCCGCTGTCCCGCCTGACTCCGCTCTGGGTCCCGGCCGTCCTGCTGGCTGTCTCCGTGGTGACTGCCTCTCCTGGGAGTTCTTCCAGCCCCGGATGAGGCCGGGAGAGGACATCCTGTGAAGCAGAACAACACGTTAGCAGAGATCGGTGGGCCAGAGGGAGCTCGCCGGCTTCTGGGACCCTCGCGCTCGCAGGTCCCAGCGCCGGCAGGTGCGGTAGGGCCGGCCCCGCGCACTGGCACCAGCGCCCTACGGGGCTCGCGGGTCCGAGCTCAGCGCCCAGCCCAGCCTCCAGGCGCATCCTTCTTGCCGCCGTAGTTCTAAGGGAACGAAGCCCCTCGGGAAGAAGCTCCGGGCAGGGGACGAGGCGATGGAGGGAGAGGGAGTGAAAGCAGTTACATACATGACAGAGACGAAAGTTCTAGAGCTGTTTGTAATAGTGCTGCTGAGTAGCGCTGCCTGGCTTTATTAACTTGTTTGCTTTAGGATGCACAAATTCTCTGATGTGGGTTGTTTTGAGCTCAGCCTAAAGCAAATGATTTCGGAAACCATCACTGGTGCTATAATTAAAACAGAAGATGGAGTCTGTTAAATTCACTCTGCTTGATACCTTGGCTTCTTTCAATGAATTAAAACTTGCAATATTAAAGCAACACTTTAGAGAAAACTGGGATATCTGGAAATCTCAGGGTCGTTTGAGTCAGACTTCTGAGCTCAGAACCCCAAGGAAGGTTTTCAAAGTTTGGGAATCCAGCAGAAAGAGGAAACTATGGATCATGAGCGGCTGCCACTTGCAAAAAACTCCCTCCTCCCCAATCCCCCTCCTCTTCCTACCCCCTACCAACAGAAGGGGATCTGGACTTTGGAACTTGTCATGGGGAAAAGAAACCTTCCCTGAGAAGGCTGCTAATGAATTTGGATTGTATAGTTTTCAAAATCTGATGTTTTGCAATGATGACATTAGTGTGGCAACTGAGGGTCCGAGGCGACAAGTCTGCGCAGCTGCTCCACACTTTGAAATGCCCAAGACAATGGACGCAGTGTTCCCGGCGCTTGGCCTCTCCAGCCATTTGCATAGACTGTTCCGCCTGATTGACCGGCGAGTCTGTCGCGGGGATCAGCATTGTTCACGGATCACTTCAAGATGGCCGAGGCGACAAGATTCAGGTGAGAGATGAAGAGGGATGATTCCCAAATGCCTCGAGAAAAAACAACGCTGGGAAGCTTAGCAAGAACTTGGGTTTGATGTTTTCCCGGTGGATCTGACTTGTTTGCTCTTGAAGACCTCATCTGCTGTCGGAGGGGAAAATTAGAGACAAGGATTTTAAACAGGAATTTACAAAGCCTCGTTTAGGGAGTAATTTGGGGTCGTCTTTTATACAAAACTCCAATAATTTTATGGCATTTTATTTCATTGTAATCTTTCACTCTTCAAAGTTTAAAAGTTACACTGCCAAAGGGGAAGCAAATAGTTTCATTCTCTGTGGCCAAAAACTATCACCAGTTGAGTCTGAATTTGTTATTTTCCAGAAACACCATTTTGAAAACTTGGCGATTGTGGTCCTTGGATGGCAACTTGGAACTGTGGCAGTACATGGAATCAGGGTGGTTTACTTCCACGTTGCCAGCCAAAAGCAGTACTTGGTTTCAGAAGTCGATCGTTTCACACTTATTCAGCAACGAGGTCGCAAACGCACAGCACCTCCACCACCACCAAAATAATTTTCACTTGACGCTGATGTTTTGACTTCAGCTCAGAAAGACAAGTCTTTGTAATACAAGTTCCTCTTCCCCAGAGGGTTGACGCGCCATCTGCCACCATTTCTACCCCAGCACCGAGCTCCGCGGCACTGCGGAAACTAGGGTCGGTGTCCGCGTCCAAAATTTCTCTCCTGGGGATTTCAATCTTGGGAAGTGTAAATATTCCCAATAATTCGCAGAGACCAGGCCTTGAAGGAGGCTCCTGGAGGAGGGACCTAAGGAGGGAACGAGTGAAGCTAGAGGAACCTAGACGGTTGGAGGGAGGAGGGGGGCTCAGAACATCATCTCTGCCAAGCCAAAAACGCTTGATTCCCTCTCGGACAGCTCCTCTATTGCGACCACCCCGAGGACGCGCCGCGATGCGCAGAGGGCCTACCCAGGTGGGGCTAGGCCAGGGCTGCCCGGTTCCCTAAGCCTTTCTTCCCCTACTCTTCTCCGCCCTCCTCCGCCGCCGGCGCCCCAGCAAAAAGCCAGTCCTGGGGGAGGCGCCCAGCAGCCCTCGCCCGGGGGCACAACACCTGGGCACGGCATGTCCCCGGCGGAAGCAACTCTGGCCCACACGGACCCCGCAAGCGCCCGGGAGGTGTTTCCAGGTCCCCACCCGAGCGCGTTCGCTGGGAATCGCAGCGAGGCTCATCTCGGAATATAATGATTAATCCAGCCGCAGGTTTCCAGATAAGTGATTGTGATGGAGATTGTTGGCGAGAAAATAGACAATTATCCGCTGTTAGCTTTACATAAAGATCGCATTAACTCAAATTAGTTATCAGACAAAAGAGCGTCGGCGCGCGCGCCCTGCCCGCCCGCGCCCTGCCCGCGGGGACCCGGGGCGGACCCGGCCCATTGCATTGCGGGCAGGGCCGAGGCTTTCACAGGCGCGCAGCCGGGGCAGGGCGCAGGGCGAGGAGGCGCGCGCAGGGGGATCCAGGCCCCAGCCCCCGCAGGGACTCCGGGGCTGCGCTCGGCAGGACGCAGATCAGGGCTCTCGCCAGGGCACCGCAGCGGCCTACTAGGGCGCCCGAGCTCCAGCTCCTCCCCCAGTTCTCCCTCCGCTGAGCTCGGGCCACCCCCGTCCCTCCCACTTCCAAGTCCGCCTCCCGCAAGCTGTCCTCCCCGACGCGCTCCTCCAGACCTTCCCTTTTCCCTCCGCCGCCCAAAGCCTCGGGTTGTCTGTCCTTGAGGGCGGGCGGGAGACGCCGTGAATTACTCTGGGAGAGGACGGGCCCTCCCCCGCCACGGAATCAGGCTTGCTGCGAAATCGTCCTCGGCTACGCCAGGCGCGCTTCGACCCACCGCCCCGGGACCCACCGCCCCGGGACCCACCGCCCCCACTCCCCGCGCGCGGTCACTGTCCTTCCCACTACACAGCGTAAGGGTCCTCTCCCCGAGACCCAGCTGCCACGCGGGGACGAAGACGAATGGGAAGGGCGGGTTGGGGCAAAGGGGCACAAAGCGACCCTTGGAGCTGACTGTCGGTAGCCTGGGGGCACGGGGAGACAAGCCGGGACAGAGCTAGGGCGGGCACAGGACCATGCGGCCTGGACGCCCGAAGAACAAAAGTTGCTCTCTGTCCGGGCACCGCGTAGCGTTCTGCCACGCTCCTTCTCTGTGTTCCTATTAGTGTTGACAACGGCCTGTCCGAGCAGGGATTTCATTGACTTTGTCGTGGCAAACGCACAGCCCAGCTCCCAGAGACCCAGCCGGGCTGCAGGGCCCAGCGGGGTCCCCACTGTCCCCGGGCGCGCTGGCGGTGGTGCTCCCGCCGGGGCCGGCCTCCCCGGGCCCCCAGGGTCTCCAGGCGCCGCTGAATGGGGGGATAATGACCCCCGGTTCCCAAGGCAGGCTTTCTGCTGCCTGGTGAGCCTTGGATTTGTGTGGTCCAAGCTTTTCCCAGCTTGTCCCATTCTGTCACCGGGATAAGGGGCTCCCTCGGCTCGTTTGCACCTGCGTCGCTTTTGGCTCCTTCAGGAATGCGCTGAAGCTTGTAATCAGCTTTGTGAAGCCATTGAGTGCACGGCTGAGTGAAACTTCCAAAGCTCGAGGAGAACCGGCCTCTGAATAGCAGCCAGCATGGGGCTGCTCTCCAAGCCGCGGCTGCCAAATTCCAGCAGAGCCCCTCACAATCGCTCCGCGCGGGCTCCGCTGCTTTCCCCACACTGAGAAAAGTGAGAAAAGAAAAGCGAAAATACCAGTCACCGAGGTTAGCCGTTTGTTCCCAGATTAATGGCAAATGGCTCCCTCCTCCCCCTACCAACATAGATCGCTCACGACTCAGGCAACACGGCCTAGGGGAGGGGAGAACAGTTATTAATAACTCATCTGATTTCGCACTCTGTCCCCTGCCCCAGGGCTGGGTCTTCGTGCCAGTCCCCAGGCTCCCCACTTCCAGTTGCTGAGCTGTGCTCCAAGCCCAAAACTGCTTAGTGCCTGTGGCCTGGGGAGGTCTTAGCAGTGTTGGCTGTGCTCCTGGCTTGAATGAAGGAGTTAGATGAAGCCAAACTTAAGAGGTCCCAAAACTAGTCCTGCAAAGCCTCCGAAATATTTCTTCCAGGAAACAAAAACAACAAACCAGCCCTAAGCCTTCACCGACTCCCATCCCCACATCCAGTCAACAGGGCCATGCTGTCCTCCCACCCCTATAACAGGCACAGTTGGATTTCAAGGACTTTGAAAGACAGCAGGCTGCAGGGGAGGCAGAACTTCTCTGACCACTGAGAGACGCGTGTGTGCTCGTTCTTGCCAGATGACCTCAGCATTTGGAGCTGCAGCTGCCACCCTATGGCACATGTTCATGACTGGTTCAGGAAAACAGGTGTTCTTCAAGGTGTTATTTCTTATCAAGAGTCTCTAGCCATTCAGACAAGTGTCTCCTAGGGCTGCCTCCCGGGCCTTGAGTCCTTCCCTCCCAATCAAGGTAAACCACAGTTCTAGGCTGGCTTTCTTTCCAGAAAGGCAATCCTGGGCAGCCAGTACCAAACCAACCGGCTTGCAAAAGGCCAGCCCATACTCACCCACGGCAAGGCATGCCTGCACCCCAGCAACTGGCAGCTCGCCCAGGGCAGGGCTCCTTCGTGTGGTTAAGCCCTATGGTCCCAGAACAGTGCCTGGCAGTGTGCATGTAAAAGATACACTCAAAACATGTTTACTGAATGAAGCAGTTCGATTTTATCTCTGAACTCAAAGCCTGGAAGCAGGTCCTTTGAAAAGGAAATATGGAATCCTTTCTTGGATTGTTCATAGTCACAGTCTTGGGTGGTGACTAACAGGCATTTCTTGGAGAAGAGACCGTGAAGGCAACATTCTTCTCTATGTATAAAAACTCTCTTTCCAATTGCTGTGCATTTCTTTAGCTAATTAATTCTTTCCACCATGAATTAGACATCTTTCCTTTTCCGCAAACCCAAATATATCATTTTAATATTTGATTTAGATTTCCATTCCTTCCAGTAAACACAAGTTCAGTCCTACAGGGTTTTCCTTCTGCTGCAGCACCTTGTTTTTGTAGGGGCACTGTAATGTCTGACTGCTGCTCTGTGCTATAAATAGTCCCCTGGTGGATCGAAAGGCGTAATGGGCCTCTTTAAATACCCCACTTATTATAAAGCCCTGGGGAGAATGACATTAACAGGCAGAGGAAAGAGAAGACAGCTCCCTCTGTAGATGCCCTATTAGAGTTCTTGTTTACACTCTTTGTAAGACTTGGAGTGGGCAAGACTTAGAAGTCTCTACACATTAAGGAGAGTAAGCTGGGGCGGGGGGTAGGGGATGTGAAAGAGCCTGTTTGAGCAAGGAGGAGATCGTACTTCAAGAAGTCAAGTGATTTGCCCAGAATTACTCAGGGGTGTCATGACTGTTATCAGTAATAATAAGAAGTAAGAAAATCAGTGAGTGCTTTGTCCTGTTTTAAACACATTGGATAGTCCTGTTTAAGATCGAGGAAATCCTTCAGTTCTGAATCCCCAAAGGTGGCAGAAAGAGAGAATTGGTACTCAAAGAAGAGTTAAATGTCTCTCTATGCCAAGACTTTGTGCATCCATTTGTAGATGCTTAAATGCTTTAAACATTCCAAATTCATACCACCCATTTTGAGATTTAAAGTTTACTTTTTACTGTAAAGTTTGACATGTTGTTTTCAGCAATGTCTCTCCTTCCAACCGTTCTCAGTAACAAGTCAGAAGGATATGCAGTAATTCAGAAATTAGTGAAATTTTATTCCTGGTGGGGGTGTTGGATTAAGAGGCTGGGAGAGTGTGAAGCAAGTCAACGTGTAATTGCATGATAAGGCTCTCACGAGGAATTTATTGGCCAAGTTGCTATTTCTATTCCTTCCTAATCTCGTTTAGCACATTCATTCTCTGCAATCTGTCTCCATAATCTTCTGTAGCAGAATGGCAGCCAATAGAAGCATGCATGTTTGGAGAGAAGAGAAAATATGCAGAAGTGTGATAAACTGATGCTAATTATCCATATTTAGGACACCAAGTGCAGAAGATCAAGGTTTACAAATAACAAACCAGAGCCAATGATGATGGCTTCCTCGTGTGGAATATATTGGAGGAGACCAGATAAGGGTTTCATGGGCAGGAGAGATTTATTGGTCAAAGGGTTCACCTTCCACTTTTCCACTTTTATATAGCAGTAAATTATTTAGGCTAAATTCACCAAAACATTACTCTTTCATTTGGCGATGTGCCATGACTTGCTCTTTCTTTGTGTCCTTTCAATGCAAATCCTTGTAGTTTAACATCAGTTGATAAGAAACAAATAATTGAAGTAATAGATAATTCCCTTTAAATTGTGCATATAGGATGGTCCCAGAAAGAATGAGATGAGGTACAGAGAACAGTGCCTGGGCTGAAAGGGAAGCAATCTCAACCTCAGCCCTTCAATGGCACAACTGGGGGGAAAAATAAAGAATTTAGATACTCACTGCACATGTGCATGTGTCTCTGCATGTCCCACAGCCGGCAGGCTTGTGGTGAGCAGTAGGTGTGTAGCTGTCCCAGCAGAGACCCAACATGGCTGTTTTTCCTCCTGTCTGGAATTCTGATCATTTAAAACTAAAAACAAACAAACAAACAAACAAACAAAAAACCTAAATATATTCTTTCTCTTCCCTTCACTCTCCCACACCACCTCCAACTGAATTAATATTTAGAATTGGCTCCCAATCCTAAGACTTCTGGCTCTGACAAAAGTCCTAGAAAGAATCCAGACTCTTCTTCTGAATCCAGAAAGAATCCACTAGAAACACCGTGTGGCATGGTTGAGGGGTCGGTGGTAGAGATTTTTCTGCATTACAATAATTGCCTTGTAAAGTATCCAGAGAACAAGCACAAAGCAGCACTGTATTTTACTACCAACTTGCATGCTTATTTTAAAATTTGTAAAGTTAACTAAACACCATTCAGTGGTACTAACCTTGATTTTTTGGGGGGAGGGGTACTTATTTTCAGCTTTGGCACCAGTTGAGAAACTGGATTCATCCTTTGAGAGTCTTCTAGAGTTTTCATTTATAGCTTTTTTAGTGGATGGTGGGCAAAACAACAGAAATTCTCCATTGAATACACATTGCAAACAAGTGTGGACTACCTATTATAAAGACAAAAAAGAGTTAGGTGGAAGTTTGAGTATCTAATTCATAATTCCTACATAAAGAAGTATTAGGGAGGAACATTGATCTTTGACACAAGCAACTTTTCTCCACCTTAGACTAGCGGTCCCCAACATTTTTGGCACCAGGGACTGGTTTCATGGAAGAAAATTTTTCCATGGACGGGGGGCCAAGGTTGGAGGGATGGTTTTGGGATGATTGAAGTGCATTACATTTATTGTGCACTTCGTTTCTATTACTATTACATTGTAATGCATAATGAAATAATTATACAACTCACAATAATGCAGAATCAGTGGGAGCCCTGAGCTTGTTTTCCTGCAACCAGATTGTCCCATATGGGGGTGTGATGGGAGACAGTGACTGATCTGACAAGAGGCAGAGCTCAGGTTGTGATGCGAGCAATGGGGAATGGCTGTAAATACAGACGAAGCTTCACTCTAGCTCGATCATCTCCTACTGTGCCAGGTTCCTAACAGGCCACTGACCAGTACTGGTCCTCAGCCCAGGGGTTGGGGACTGCAGCCTTAGACCATCTGGACAAGAAATGGTTTGTAGGCTTTCACACACATACACTTTTTCTCTCTATTTCAACAAGCCTAAGATGCCATTCGTTACAAAATGCACCTTTACTTTACATGCTGCTGTGAAAGAAAAATCTGTCAATTATAATTGTAAGTTGTCACTGATGGTAGTAGTGCATTTAGATTCCAAAGGTGATAAAAATATTTGAAATGTGTATCTTAGGACCAAAAAAATACAGTATCCATAGTTGAGCTACTCAAATAATGAGTTTGTAACATTTTGCCCAAAATGTTTTCAAAATTACTCATTGTTCTACAGAAATAAACTTTGTTGTAAATTAATAAATGTATTAACAATTGTGCAGTTAACACATAAAACACATACTCTCTAGTTATACATAGTTTAGAAATGTAGAATTAAAACATTTATCCATTCGATTCACCAAAAGGAGAAAGAAAAGGTAAAAACAAAAATATTCTTCCATCAGCAATAATCTAGCAATTGAAGCAAAAATTGTAGATTGCTGGGTTTTTTCATAAATTATCTAAGTTAGAGTGAGAACCCCAGTTGTTGACTTTATTTGACACATTCAGATATTAAAAAAACCAGTGTGCTCCTTCACACATACTATTACATATTTGGTGCCTGACCAAGTAAAGTCAGTTATTTAGGCTTGTTTGGTTTGGTTTGGTTTGGTTTTGGTTTTGGTACTACCGATTGGATGTGGTTCATTTGGGTAATTTGATCCCAGAATCAACTTTTCTCCCTGAATTACAGGATTTTTATCTAAATGAACTAAATAGCACCTGAACTCTTTACCCATATGTGCTCTCATGTTCACCTTCAAATAAATATCTCCTCTTACCCACACTTGTGACCACGACCAATATGTAAAAACTAACCATTATTTTGAAGGCAGGATTGAGTTCAGAGAAAAATAAACAATTTTAAAGTAACCAGTTAAATACATGGAACCAGTTAAATTGGTTACCAGTTGAATCTAATTTTAAAATTTCAACTTCTTCTTAAAATTAAATTCAGTGTTTCTTTTCAGTTAGCTGGTATTCATACAGGCAGACACAGAGGCTAATTTTTACCCCACTAGAAGTGTACGTTGGCAGAATGTGGGAAAGCAGATGAGGGAGGAAGTCATCAACCAACAGACCTAGGAATTCTAAATGTGGCCGGTAGGACACCTGTGCCCTTCTGAGGCTGTGTGCCTGTATGTGAGCTTGCACCACACCCATGCAGCTGTGCACGTGTGTGTGTCTGTGTGTGTGCGTATGTGCATGCACCCTGGTGCTCATGTGCTCACAGATGGGGGCTGAATCGTAGCAAGATGCAGCAGACAGCATTTCTGGCTCCTACCAGAGTTAGGCCCTGATGGAGCCAGGCGAGGAGAGAATGCAGGTGCAGAGATGCCAGGAGGAGATCAGAGGAAGACAGACACTCTGAGTTAGTGTCTTTTGGAGAGCATTTTGTTCTTCCTTATAGCTCATGGAGCCAGCTACGTGCCGGCGTGAACTGTGTGCTTCACCACCACTCTTGGGGCTTTTTCTAAATGAGGGGATGATTTGCTCAGGGTGTGGCTGTTCTTTACTTTTACTCCTCCTGTCTGAGCCTCTCCTCCTACCCTGCATCCATTAATAAGCAAATATATATTCATAGTGCATGCAAACTTAAGTAAGCATCTCTTTCATAAATACCTAGCTCCCACTGAATTTTCAAATAATGCCGAAGATGGCTTTGTGCGTTCATCTTCCTGGATCACTCCCCTGGACCACTTTAGTGCAGACATTATAGCGTCTTTTAAAATATGTCTCCAGCCGTGATTTCTTCTCTATGAGCAGTATATATACCGAGGTATCTGAAATAAACACAGAACTGCAAGTATTGTTTGCTGTGAACTTGTTAGCAAGATGATTACAAGATACTGCAAATGTGCTTGGCGTGTTGAAACACACTTTCAGCTCCAATGACTTCAAATAGCTTCTAAGTAAAACAAATAAACAGAATAATGGTGGGATTTATTTGGAATTATTCATTATGAGACTACCCAAGGCATGACATTTCCAATCATGTCTTAACTGCTTTATAGAAGCAGAAACGGTTTTCATATCTTGACATACTCATCACACCGAGCTCAGGGCAGTTACCTCTCTGGCTCATTCTGCAGCTTCAAGAGCTGATAGGAAACCATGGGGTCGTTTGCAAGTTATGCCTGGCTCGCCCCCACTTCCGCACATTACATGTGAAATAAATGCCCAGGCTGACTCTCCTACATTATGATCTATGAGTTGATGTGTTAAATGAGCTTGTTGCTTTAAAGGTTATAAATGACAAGATTTTTACTATTACAAGTAATTTATAGCTATTTCCTGTTTGACATGACAGATCTTCATGGAGAAGTCCAAATTTGTCTGCTTGACATACATTTATTTTAACACTTTTCTCCTTCTCCAAATTCTAGCATGTATTAACTACTGTTTTCCTAGGTGTCAATTTGCACCTGTGGGGTCTACCTCTCGAGGCCTTGCTCAGGTCCCCTAGCCTCTATTCCAGCTGGCTGCCTGCATCTCAGCCGCTAATGTGGGTGATTACTGGCATATTTACTGTAATTTATAAAAATCAGAGGAAATGACATTTTTATTAGTCACTGATTCCACCATCAGCAACTGCAATGGATGTTATGCACACAAATGCATTTAAAAAATTGTTCTTCCGAAATCAGAAGCTCTTTCCAGTCTCTGATTCTGTGAAACGATCACATTTCACTTTCGCTTACCATGAATGGGCTCACTCGGGAGCTCAGAACTTGGCTTAGTCCTCAGGCCTTGGAACTTTTCCTGTGGGGTCTGGATTAGGGGTCAGGTCTTGCTCTCCAAGGCTGAGAGGAGGCTCTGGAGAGGTCCTGACCCCATTCTGGGAGACAGCTTGGAGGGCAGGTAAGGGCTGGAACTCCTGGGTCGGGCTGCAGCTCACAGACCCTCTGCCAGCCCACGGCGAGCCCTTTGCCTGTGCTTGCTGTCATCACTGCTGTTGGTGTGCCAGGACTTTATGTCCCATCCACATTCCCAGTCCCTCCCATGTCTCCAGGAGGCCTTGCCCATCTGAGAAGGTTGGGGGAGGCTGAATCTTAAAGGATGAGCAGGGATTTTTGTGCAGACAGAGGGCAGGGGGGCTCACTTGCTGTGAGCTAATGCAGGGAGTGATGAGAAGAGGCAACGGACAGCAGACAAGAAGAGTCGGATACAGTGAGCATCATGAGCACAGTGTGCACCGGGTGCTACACTACTTCTACCTTCATTATTTCCTTTAGTGTTCATAGTAGCCCTGCCCCCTTTCCTCACTGAAAATCGTACAGTAAGCGTCGGCCTTGGATTTGGACCCGGATAGGTGTGTCGCCAAAGTTTACTTTCACCACTGTGCTGTGCCCATGTTATTGAGGATAACCGTGGAGCCAAAGGGAAGTAGACTTTAGACCAAAACAGAGGAGAAGCCTCATTCAGACAGGGGAAGGCTGGGGTGGAGGAAAGGGGACTGTGCTTGTTACGTCTCTAACTCGGTTACTACGTCCATGTGAGACACTGTAAACCTGTCATCTATCCGCATAACAAAGCTGAGGTGGATGCTCCCCATGCTCATGTTACTAAGGAAACTAAGGTTCAGGGAAACACAGTGGATAGATACGAAAGCTGACATCCAACCCACACCCGCATGACGGCAAAGTGCTTCTAGAAGCCCATCCTTCCACCCTCAGTGCAGCCTGTCCCCTGACAGCTGCACGGTAGACGCGAACGCAGGAGCTGTTCCAGAGCCACGTTTGCTGTGG
This sequence comes from Propithecus coquereli, assembly GCF_000956105.1. Lineage (NCBI taxonomy): Eukaryota > Metazoa > Chordata > Mammalia > Primates > Indriidae > Propithecus > Propithecus coquereli. Next base: position 8,369,526 of record NW_012136636.1, on the reverse strand, counting down.
AAGCAGCAGCCAAGCACCTGAGGGAGAAGGAAGGGTATGGTGGGTGAAACTGCAGAGAATGGTTGAAAGATAGAGGGGGCAGTTCTTGGGAATGGAAGAGGAGTCGGAACAGGAGGGCACGAAAGGAATCAAGGAGGGTTTTGAGGGCACAGCTGACTTCAGATTAACCAAAAGGAACACGCCATGATTTTGTAAGGATGGGCTGAAACACAACACAGATTTTACTGGATTAGGGATTAGGGCAGGATATGGCCATTTCACGCCCTGGGCAGGGAGATATCGACTATGTTGAAAGGTCTGGAGTGGGGCAGGCTGGGGAAGGCCCAGGGAAGATAAGCCACATCGTGGGTGCAATGCGGCTGGTGACAAGGGGCATTTTAGAGCCAGACGGCCCTGACTCTGCCAGGGCCTTGGCAGGACAGAGGTTGGCATGGCACATGGAGAGAGACAGAGAGAGAGAGACAGGGAAACAGAGACAGAGAGGGAGAGAGACAAAGACAGAGAGAGACAGAGAGAGTCAGAGAGAGAAAAGAACAAGAGGAGAAGGAAAGAGAAAAGAGGGGAAAGGAAGGAAGGAGAGAAAGAGAGAGACAGAGGGAGAGGGAGAGAGACAGAGACAGTTGAAAGGGATGGGAATGTGTTGTCACTTAGGGACCTGAATCTTGGGAATTAACAGTCAGGTTTAACAAATATTTTTTGAGGGCTTATAGTGTCTTGATCTTTCTAGAATGTTTCCTTCTTTAGTTTTCAAAACAGTCCTTCAAGTTAGATGTCATTTTTGCCATTTCCCATTTGAAGAAGCTGAGGCTCAAAGAAGTAAAGCAATCAGCCTGGGTGTCCAAAGCTAGTAAGTAGCATAGTCAACATTTGAATGAGACCATTTGCCTTCACAGCGGTGCTCTCTCTGCACCCCGGTGTCCACTGCGGGATCCACAGACGTGCACATCATGTACAGCGTAGGCGGGATCTCATCACCCACCGGCTGCACCAGAGAAAGACCAAATGCTGTGGGAGGCGATAAAGTGGTGATCGGTTGGAGTTATAATACTTTGGAGAGCAACCAGATCTTAAAAGATAAGAGGCTGAGCAGCAGTGAACTCTGAGAGGGCTGAAATTAGAAAAACGCCAAAGGCGAATTTGATTTACTGCCTCTTAAGTCGGGTCATGGCTTAGAATGAACACCATCCTCCTCATCCTGTAAGCCCCAGATCCCGATCCAACCATGAATCTCCTGGAGTCGACTGAAGCAGGAGGTCCTCACTGTTTTGTGATATCAACCCCTTTGACAGTCTGGCAAAACCCACGAACCCCTTCTCAGGATAATGTTTCCAAAAGCATAAAATAAGATGCATAAAAGGAACCAACTCATTTTGAAAACTAGTAAGTAAAGGGAAAGAATCTAGCATGCATGTTTTGACTTTCTGTACTAACTCTACCACTGGGTAACCAGTCAAGGAGACATATTTTTTCTTTGTAAAAGTATTACAGCTGATAAACTTTGAGGAATGATAGAATTAAAATTAACCCTTTGCAACTCCTAATTAACAGGTGGATTCGCACATTGACACCATCACGGCTCCTAACAGAGACAATGAGAAGTAACATCGTCTTCCTTCTGCCCCAAACACAACCTGAAGATCGCTGGGCTTCAATTGCCAGTTTCCAGCAAACACAGGAAAGAGCGAATGAAAAACTGCACCATGGATTCAATCCCCAACCCAGATTGTGGGGAACTCTACAGGATAAATAATTTTCTTTTATTTCAAAAATAAATTGCAAAAACAGAGACAGGAGAGTGGTATTTTAATTACATTCTTAAATAATCATAATTTCTCACTAAAGCCATGTGTGTGCCTGACATTGGGATCAGATCTTGCTGCCACCTCCTTCCTTTCATGTTCACATGGATTTTTGTGGACTGCTTACTTTTTTATCACAACAGCTGCCAAAAACCTAGCTTCATAAAAATCAGTGTTGTTGTGAAAAATGGAGCACAGTTTGATGTCAACCTGTGAGCTATGAGTCTATGCAGTGTCCACAGATGACAAGTATCACTGTGTTTCTCCAGAATGTGGAAAATGTCGATGTCATTGGCTCCTCTGTGAGTTGGCCGTGATGGCCCGGGGTACCGTGGCACACAGGGAGGGAATTAAAGTTCTAGTCCAAGTCACGCAAGCAGGTGCACAGGATCCACAAGAACCAGTGTCCCTGGCTTCCCAGTCCCATGGACAACACTCATGCAAGGACTATGTCCTTCTGATTTCATTTTATAAATGGATGTATGTCCAGAACTTGACGAAATTATGTGACGTATCACTGGCCTGTTAAATTCTGAAGACCTTCTCTATCCAAGTGAAGTTAACTTATCTGGACTATGTCTTCTGTCAAATTTCTTTCATTTGGGGAGGTCCACTGTTTAGATTTTTTTTTTAAAAAATTCTAGCAATTTTTTTAGCTGTGACATTTAATTTCCATTCACACTTCTACATGATGAAGAAGCTGGCATCAAATTAGATCTTCTGCTGTTAAAAATCTATAAAACTGGACAAAAGATAAGAAACAACTGTTTTCACATGCTGGACAACAAGGGAAGGGGCCTGTGGTCCCCTTCTGCTTGGAGGCACTTTCCAAACAGGATGCAAGGAGAGGGGCCTGCTGAGGTGAGGAGGAAGAGAGCAGAGAGTGGGGTGGCAGGGCAGGATTCAGGGGATGCTCAGAGAAGGGGTTCCAGGGATCCGCATGGAGGTCCCTTGAGTCTGTGGCTGGACACTTCACTCTGCATGCTGAGGGCAAGACTCAAACCATCAGGCCAAGGTCAACCACCAAGGAGATGAGAGCTGAGTTGAAATTCCAGAACTTGTGGGGTGCTGGGAGACAATGCAGGCCAATCATCCAGGAAGGAGAGACCTCACTGAACACACCACAAGCCCAACTAGTATCCCACAGAGGACACACTTCAAGAATAGGGCACTCTCGCCCTGGAGTAAAGACCACTCTAGATGTGCACCAACAAAGCTTAAAAGTAAGACTTACAAAGATTAAGTCTATCTGTCAGAATTAAATTCAATACTCTTTAAATGAGAACAAAACTCAGACAGTCAACAATGTAGCATCCACTATGTGTAGCATATAATTAAAAATTATCAGATATATGAGGAAGCAAGAAAATGTGAGAAAAATGTGAGTAGCAGACAAATCAGTCAAAAGAAGCAGACCCAAAACAGCGGAGATGATGCACTTTAACACAGACTTTATAAACAGGTTGAAGACTCGAATGGAAATGTGCACAGTAGTGGGATGGACGGGGTCAAAATGATTGAAAAGAAAAAGCTTGGGAATTCTAGACCTGAAAGTACAATTGAAAAGAAAATATTTCCATTTCATCAGTAAACTTTCCAATCACAATGTCTGTCTTGTCCATAAATATAATGCAGAATGCAAAATATATTTTCTCATCCATAAATAAAATACAATTTATCAATAAGACTAGTAATCCTATGTTTCACCCTAGCAGCTTTCCCCCAAGGAAGCCAAGGAACTTCATGAGCATACCCTGGTGCTCTCAAAGTCAGTTGTGCACACCAGATACTGCATTTACTTTCAAAGATGGTGCTGTTACACAACTTCCCGTGACGATGGAAATGATGAATATCGGCACTGTCCAGTATGGTAGCCACTAGCCAGATGTGGCTGTTTAAATTTATTTTAATTAAAAACTCAGTTCCTGAGTACCAGTAGCCAAATTTCAAGTGACCATAGCACAGCTCTAAGGTCTTAAGGAAGATGTTTATGGCCGTTAAGTCAATTTTGTAAAAATCTAATTTTTTGTGTGTTGACAGAATTAATTTCCAGAGTTTGGAATAACTCAATGACTCCATCAGTAGTCTATGCACTGGGAAAAACCAGGTGGGAATTTTTTGGTTCATTTTATTAGTCAATATGTTAAGAAAGAGGTGAAGCCTTGTTTGAACACCGTAGTTCTCAAAGTTCCATGGGCAAAGCAGTTGGTTGGAGAGTTTGTTATAAATGGAGATTTCTGAGACATATCCACCCCTAGATTAAGGTGTATCTAATATGGGTTTATTTCCTAGGTGGAACTCAGAAATCTATATTTTCCAGAAACATCCCTGATAATTCTGGTACAAGACTATGCCTTAGGAAATGCTAGAAAAATACACAAATATCCAAACCCCGTGTTAACACTTCAGTCAGCATGATTCTACATGTGTGATATGGACAGTTATTTAATTTTTCCCTTTCGTAACTTGTGTTTAATTGATCAGCTATGCTCGTTTTAAATGTAAAAAATTATATTTTTTTCCATTTTTACTTCATTCTATTGAAAGCAAATTGCATTTTTCAGATGATTCAAAATGTCATACTTTTGTACTTTGGAACTTTGGATGCAGTAGGCACTACCTGTGTGCTGAATGAGCGAATCTGGATGGCAGGTGTCTTGTGGACACAATCTCTGAACACGTTTGCTCCACAGCCACCAGTGAGTTGAGATGTGAGAACTAAAACACGTGACTCCAGCTGAATGCTTCCCCTTTTATGTTGTCAGAAGGCATTTCACAAGTAAGCTTGCAGCTGCTAGAGAGTTCTGGAGCATTAGCCCTTTTTTCCTTGTAAATAAATTATAATAAGAATTTTAATCACAAATTCACTAAAAATATGCGTTCTCCCTTTGAGGTCACAGAAAATTCTCTCACATAATAATATAAAATAAATACAGATTTGGCTTATCAAGTTCATTTTATGAAAATCAGATTTGGAGGCATTCTAGAAGGAACCCAAAGAGGGATATTTGATTTCAGAAACCTTGTTTGGTCTACTTTTTCAACAACAAATTAGAAGGCTGATTCTTAATCCTGATAGAGCTAATGTTTTCATCAAATCAATTTATCATTGAGTTTCCTGCACTTCAAACTAAATATCTCTTTGTAGGAGATTATGTCTACAAAATACAATCTCAGAAAAGAATTTCTAATCTTATATTTAACAGGATTTTTGTCTGTTTATTCAATTAAATTTTTCATTTTATTTTATAAGCCAAACCAAATTGTTTTGTGTTGTGTTGTGTTTTATTTTTTGATGTATTGGTAGAAGATACCTGAGGAGATGGCATATCTGCGTCCTATATATGCTATGTCATATACATATTCCAGATTATGTAATCCTAATACCAGCCATAATTCCCTTTTGGCTTTTTTGTACATATTATGAACTAGTGAGGACCAGGGAACAGTTATATTTAAGTATAGCCACGTATGTGTATTTTGAGAAGAGAAAATATTCTCCTCACTTATTCTTTATCCAAACTCTGAACCTTATAAAATTCTGAACTACAAAATGCTTTTTTGAGTGTTTGATTTGTACATCCCTGAATCCATTCCTTTTTTTATGTTCAAGGAATGTGCTGTATGCAAAGTATTTTTGGCCACAATAGTTTCATCAGACTTTATTTTGGGGGCCTTTGTTTCAGCTACAGCCTACTCTCTTTGTGATAGAGAAGGGATTAATGAATTAATACCTTCATAAATATTGTCTATGTTTTCTATTCCTGAACATTTCTGAATAAGGCCCGTGAATTGCTGAATTTTGTGAAAGTCTTTCCATGGCAATTCTTTGGCTGTCTGTAACTAGCCGCTAGGTAAAATTCCACATTTGTGGGATAAATGGAATAATCGCCCTAAGTATCTCCTGCATAACAGCACTGAGATTACATCATCCTCGCCGGGGAATTGCGTTCCTCTGGGGTCTGGGCTTCCTGCTGACCTAAGTCTGTCTGGACATTGATCGCACTGTTGCTGCCACTGCTGGTGCCATCATTGGTGGTGGTGTTTGTCACTGTGGTACCTGCTTTCCAAGAACCCAAAGAAGTACCCTTTGCAGAAGTACTTTCATTTCAAAGTTCTGCTTTAGTTGCAGTACTCTCCTTCTCATTCTGCTCAGGTGTGGATGTCCCCTTCACCTCTGTGAGAGTTACACCCCTTCCCTTCTCCCTTGCCAAATGGACAAAGTCTTTTCAAGTTGAAAGGGAAAAAAATGGGGTCACAGGTCACATTTAGGCATAATTCCAAATTCAGAATAGTTGCAACTGGCATTGGGACATTTCATCTTTGGAAACAAGAACCCCACCAGCCAGGTGCTTTATGTTGAGTACTCACAGATGCCTGAAACTGAAAACCTAGAGGTGGAGATAAGAAAAGAGCAGGGAATCAATAGATCCAGAACCTGTTCCCACGCCAGGGTGACAGCAAACACGCACTGCATTTAAGCGTCTCCTAAGAGCTCAGGGGAGATGGGTTTCCCCTAATGTGCTTTGGCTCTGCAGAACTCTACTCTCTGCTGCCAACCCCGCTCATGTGCCACTCGACTGTGTGCCAAGCTCAGTGTTCTGTAAAATGGTGTAACCTGGTGTTTGGAGAAGAAAGAGGTTGAGGAACTAAAGCCAGCTCTGGTTTCCAATACAGACTCAAGGATGTGGGAAGACAAAGAAAGAAAAGAGAGAATTTTGTCAGACAAAACGGTAAATGTCCAAGACCTACAAAAAGAAGAGAAAATTCCAATACGATTAGCAAAACAAATGCTTAAAATGGATTATAAGCCATCGAAGCAAAACCTCCCAAGATGTTCTCTAGACTGTCACCAAGGCTGTAATGTAGTTCATTAAATGCCCTGTGATATAATGGTAGCAGCATGGGGTTCTTCTGGTTAAACATGGAGGTTTGAACAGATATGTTTATTGTTTTTTCCTTCTTGTGATCCCACTAACATGAGAATTAAGTAACGTAATAAATGAGAGGAGACAACACTGGCCTATGAACAGCAATAAGTTTTTTGAAGATGAGATTTAAGAAAGATTAAGCAGACTTAAGGAAGTCAAAAACCAGGCCGGGTGCTGTGGCTCATGCCTGTAATCTCAGCACTTTGGGAGGCCAGGAGTTCAAGACCAGCCTGAGCAACATAGTAAGACCCCATCTCTATAAAATTAGCAGGGCGTGGTGGGGTGTGCCTTTAGTCCCAGCTACCCAGGAGACTGAAGCGGGAGGATCACTTGAGCCCAGGACTTTGATACTGCAGTGAGCTATGATGATGCCACTTCACTCCAGCCTGAGTGACAGAGCAAGACTCTGTCCTCTAAAAAGGGGAGAAAAAGCCAAAAAAAACTAGTGCCTAAAGTGAGTGATATCACAAGACACAGCTCATTCTTACTACAGAAACAGAAAAGGTCCAGAAACTGAAATTCCAGTTTCTGACATGATTGGGCTAAGCACAAATTGTTTGAAGTTTGTGTGGAGAGCTGTTAGACTTGGAAACCTCCCCATCTCCTACCTCCAGCACGCCAGCAACTATCCCTCCTCCAAGACAACAGATTTATTTACAGAAAACTGAACCAAAGAGACACTAAATTAGGAGACAACAAGCATAGTAGAGGGAAGGGGAGAAGAGTTGCACTGAAAATAGAACAATTCAGTGAAAGTTTACATATTGAGCTGTGAGTTCCAAGAATGCTTGTAGACAATTGCAAAATTCTTCTCTAGAGAAGCAAAAGGATTCAATAAGGAAAAAACAAAAAACTATAGATAACTAGCATTTGGATATTCCTACAATGAAACACTCAAGTTTCAGGCTATGGTGAAGCCTGTCAGGTATCACCCAGCCCGCTCCCAAAGCTTTCCATTGGTTTTTTGATGCCTCACTCAAAAACATGAATGAATAGAAAGAATAACCAGATATTTGTGGAAAGCTCCCCACATGAAATACTTGGTCCAAAACTAACAGGCAAAAGGGATTCAGGAAGAGCCAAAGCAAGCCAGGACAAGCAGAAAGTATTTTTGAAAAAAAAAAAAACTTAGAAAGATATTTAATTCATAAAATGAAATCAGCATAATATTTAAAATGAAAAGATATAAAGAAAAACTCAGAGAACAAAATAAGCCCTCTAATGTAAAAATATAATTGCTGAAAAAAATAAATAGAATAAGTGAAAGGTAAATGTGAGAAATGCTCCAAGAAAACAGAATCAAAAAGAGAAAGAGAGAGAGAGAGACAGAAAGAGAAAACAGAAGAGAAAAAATATAAAAATCAGAGGATGATGCAGAAGTTGTGACCTCCAACTAATAGGAATTCCAGAGAGAACAGAGAACAATAGAAAGAAGGAAATTTTAAAGAAATAATTCATGGAATTTTCCAGAATTGAAGGATATGCCTTTCAAGATTAAAAGAGTACAAGTTCCCAGCACAATAAATGAAAAAAGATGCACACCAATGCGAATGATCATGCAATTTCAAAAACCAAGAACAAAGAGAGGAGAAAAAAGCAGACAAAGCACAAACTAGCTTGCACACAAAAACTATAGATCAGATTTTTAAAAAAGTAAGCTAAGCAAAAATTAGATCACATATAAAGGATCAGGAATCAAAAGAGCATGTATTACTCATAGCTAACATTATATTTAATGGTGAAAGACTGAAAGTGTTCCCTAAGGTCAGGAATAAGAAATCAATGCAAGCTATCATCACTTCTCTTCAACACTGTACTGGAGGTACTAGCCAGTGCAATAAGATAAGAAGATTTAAAAAAAAGTCGTGCAAAATTAAAAGGAAAAGATAGAAAGGAAGAATAAAAAATATCCATATTTGAAGATGTTGGGATTGTCTGTGTCAAAAATCTAAAGATAAAATAGTTTGGGATAAATATGAAAAATGCACAAGATCTATGCTCTGAAAATTACAAAGTGTTACTAAGAGACATTAAGGAAGATTTAAATAAGTGGAGATTATATAACATGTTGATGGGTTGGAAGACTCAATATTGTTGAGCTATCCAAATTCATCTATAAATTCCATGAAATTCCAATTAAAACTGCAGAAGGCTTTTGTTTTTTTAAGAAGTGGACAAGCTTATAAAAAATTTATGTGGAAATGCAAAGGACATAAAAGAGCCAAAACAACTTCGAAAAACAGGAACAAAGTTGTAGAATTTACACCCTCTATTTTTCAAGACTTACTGTAAAGATACACTAATCAAGACTCTGTGGTATTGGCATAAAGATAGATTAATAGATCAACGTAGCAGAAGAGAGTCCAGAAGCAGATCCACACATACACTGTCAACTGATTTTTCACAAAGGTGTCAAGGCAATTTAACGGGGAAAGGGTAATCTTTTAAAAAAATGATACTAGAATGATGAGTGACCATATGCAAAAAATATTAACCCTTACTTCATGCCACACACAAAAATTAATTCAAAATTCCTCATAGACCTAAGTGTGAGAGCTAAAACTATAGAATGTTAGAGCATTGTTCAATAGAACTTTCCACAAGAAAATATTCTTTGTCTGTACTGACCAAGAGAATAGCCACTAGGCCAAATGTGACTACTAAGCACTTGAAATGTGGCTGGTTGACTGAGGGACTACATTACTTACTTTATTTAATTTTAATGAATTAAATGCTAAATTTATTTATTTATTTTTTTAAGGTGGGGAAAGAAGGGAATGGAGGAAAGGGGGAAGAGGAGGGAGGAGGAATTGTATGTTAAATTTAAATAGCTACATGTAGCTATTGTATATTGAATTGTATATTGATTCCAGATGGAATCATAAGAGAAAAATCTTAGTGACTTTGAGTTTAGCAAGGAGTTCTTAAATACAACACAAAAAACGTGAACTGTAAAAGAAAAATGAAATCAATAAATCAGACTTCAGCGACATTTAAAACTTTTCTTCTACAAAAGACATTGCTAAGAAAATGAAATGGCAAGCCACAGACTGAGAAAATATTTATAAAACAGATTTCTGACTTGCATCCAGAATATATTAAGATTGCTCAAAACTCAATAATATAATAATAATAATGGGCAAAAAATTTGAACATGAATTTCACCACAGAAGCTATATGGATGGCTAATAAGCATGTGAAAAGATGTTCCACTTAATTAGTCATTAGGGAAAAGCAAATTAAAACCATAATGGAACACTACTACACATCCAATAGTATGACTAAAATTAAAAAGCAAGTGTTGGTGTATATGTGGAAGAACTGGAACTGTCACACACAGCTGGTGGGAATATAAAATAGTACAAATACTTTTAAAAACAGTTTTGCAATTTCTTAAAAAGTTAAACATACCTACCATATTACACAGCCTTTCCACTCCTAGGTATTTTAATCAAGAGAAATAAAAGCATTAGCCATACAAAGACTTATATACAAATTCATGACAGCCAAAAATTGAAAACACATGTACACCAACAGATAGATAAACAATTGTATATCCATATAGTGGAAGACTACTCAACAATAAATGGAATGACCTATTGATACATGCTACAATATGGATTAATCTCAAAATCATTATGCTAAGTGAAAGAAGCCAGACAGAAAAGATTGCACACTATTAAATTCCATTTATATAAAATTCTAGTAAATGCAAAGCAACCTATAGTGACGAAAAGCAGATTAGTGGTTGCCTGTGGGTAGAGAGAGGTAGGAGACGGGTTTTCAAAGAAAGTAAGGAAACTTTTGAGGGTGATAGGTATGCTTATTATCTTGATTGTGGTGATGATTTCAAGGGTATGTACATTTGTCAAACTGTTTCAAACTGTGTGCTTTATATAGGCACGGTTGTTACATATCAAGTACCCCTCAGTAAACTGTAAAATACAAACAATATAGACTACTCTGAAGCAACAGCACCAGTTAGAAGACAGAATCTCAAGGGAAAAGTATTTTTTACCCAGCCTCCTATACCTAGCTAAACTATCACTCTACTGTTGTACAACCTACCAGAATACTTAACTTGCCAAAACAAGAAAGGAAATCAAACAAGAAAAAACATGGGATCTAGAAAATGGGAAAGCCATGGAAGAGAGGCAAAGTGAGGTGAGGTGATGACAAGTGTGCAGCAAGACAAGAGAACAGCCAGTCCAGTTGGAGCAGGTGGGCAGAGGGCCCTGCAGGGCTGGCTCCAAGGAGAAATGGAGCTGATAAAATCCCTGATGTATTGAACCTCACAGAAAATACTATTCAAAAGTGTTCTCTAATGCTGAGGTAGAGTTTGGAAAGAATTTGTGACAGGACATAGAAAACTAAGTAAATCAACAACAATTCCTCTCACAAAACAAGACCATTAATAACTTTAGGCAAAACAAACAGTTTCCCAAGAATGGAAATATAATCAGCCATGAACAGTACTTCTAGGTCCAAAATAGGGTAAACATTGAGGGTTAATTTAACAAAACCAATGATGTGCCTACTTGGTAACGACAGGAGTGCAAAAGAACGTGACAGGGCATGAAAGCTGTGTGGTCTCTGTTAAGGTTGAATAGGTAATTTCTACAATCAATAAATCAAGAATGAGCAATATAAATATATATTTCATAAATATGGAGAGAAATATGTGAGAAAAATGGCCAAAATTCTCAGGAGTTGCCTCGGGGAGGGTTAGGTCTGCGGGACAGGGGTAGGTGAAGGGAGGGACTGACATTTTCCTTATGAGCCTATGATACTGTCTGCCTGTTTAAAAACGTTCACGTCTTACATTAGTTATTAGCATTAGAATCTAGCAGCTCTATATTTTAATCCTGAATTTTCTGCTCATTAATGACATGCCCTTTGGTAGATTACTTAACCCCTCTTAGTCTCTTCAGTCTACAAAAAGGAAAAATAATTATACTTATATCTCAGAGGTGTAGTGAGGATTAAATGAGATTATATGTGTGAACTGTGTAGCAATTAATCTCTTTTTACACTACATTCTTCCAAACGAATGAAGGTGGTTTAAAAAAATGCTTTTAATTTAGCAAGATAAATTGAATTAAAAAGAAAAATGAGGCGAAGTCTGGTGCCCAGGAGTTGCTCGGTTCTTTTCTCCCATATGAAGGCACCGTGTTGTTTGGGCAAATTTCCTGAGTTATCATGTCCACTATGTGCTGCCTTAAGGTGGCCAGATATGTCCTCTCTGGCCTCCTGTAGCTTCCACTGTGCCACTATGTAGATGATTAATTCAGAATACGTTCAAGGGCAGTTTGAGGGTAACTGATTGGTAGTAATACAGATTAAAAGCTCCCGTTTACAAATACGTCTAGGGGATAGCTAGAGTCTTTGAAAGCCCATGAAACTAAACTACTTGATTTTCTAGCAGAACCAGGGCCTTTGGAATGTGCAATAGTTACTAGGCAAGAAAATGCATTGATGTCATCATCAGTCACCACTCATACGGCTTGAGTGGTGTTTCCCAAAAAGATGCCAAAATCCTAACCCCAACCCCTTTGAATGTGTCCTTATTTGGAAATAGAGTCTTTGCAGATGAACAGGTTAAGACAAAGTCATTAGAGTGGGCCCTAATCCAACAACTGTTGTTTTTTATAAAAGGGAAATTTGGGTGCAGACATGCACACAGGGAGAATGCCACGTGAAGATGGGGCAAAGTCCTGGGCAATGCATCTACAAGCCAAGGAGCGCCAGGGAGCACTGAGGATGGCCAGCAACGCTGGAAGCCAGGGAGAGGCCTGAAACAGATTCTCCCTTGAGGTTTTAGAAGGAGCCAACCCTGCCAACGTGCTGGTTGTGCACTTCTCTCCAGGACTGTGAGAGAATATATTTCTGTTCTTTAAGCCCCACAGTGTGCAGTAATTTTTTACAGCATTGCCCAGAAACCAATACAGTGAGGAATTATTTAGAATACACAGGCAGGTTAAAAAGTCTCCGTAATTAAAATAATCCTATAAAAGCACAAGCAGAGGCTGTGATCACAACTGTTAGCATTTGTTCTCAATCTATGACCCACGCCTTCCAGCCCTTGCTCGGTCCTGTGGCAGTGGATGACATGCAGCATCTCTCTTGGGTAGGGTGGCCTTGTCACCAAAGTCTTATTGTCTAATGTTTGGTCTTTCCAGCATGACCCATCTCTTACTCCTTTACTTTGGATCCACTTCTAGCTTCTAGGTAACCCCTCATTCCTAATCATTTGCTTAATTCTCCACATATTTCTTGGCCTGAATTATATTCTCAATTTGTTCCTATGATCTGCTCATTGTGATGAACACATACACCCAAAATATTTAATCACATCTAGTATAAATGCAGTTAAATGATTACAGCAGAAGGTTCAGACTTGCAGGGGGAGAGGTGATTGGAAGACACCTGTGTAGTGAGAACCAAAACCATGTCACACATTTTCGCAGAGCCCAGGCAAGCACAGGTAATGAAGCCTGATGTCTTTTATTTTCTGCTCAAACTGGGTCCCACAAAATGCCAGTCCAAGTGTGAGCTGCCCTCCTGTCCCTGTTTATGTCCTTCTCCCACTGCTGTCCTGTGTTCTTCTTAGTCTTCCTCAACTTTACTCAACCAAACATAAAAAAGAAGAAAATTAATTTTAAAACAATGAAAAGCTTTCGAAAAAACTAATTTAATGTGCATAATTGAGAGCTATTGCTTTTAAAAGGAGCATTTTCTTCATATTTGTATGTATTTGATAAGCATTTAAGATAAAAATAATTATTTGAAAAAATATTAATCAAAAGTTTTGGAGTCAGGGTAACAGAAGTAACTCAGTACTGATCTACTTTTTTGCTTTGTTTTTGTTTTTTGTTTTGAGGCAGAATCTCACTCTATTCCCCAAGGTAGAGTGCACTGGTGTCATCATAGCTCACTGCAGCCTCAAACGCCTGTGCTCAAGCGATACTCCTGCCTCAGCCTCCCAAGTAGCTGGGATTACAGGCACACGCCTCCACGCCCAGCTAATTTTTCTATTTTTTGTAGAAACAGGGTCTTGCTATATTGCTCAGGCTGGTCTCAAACTCCTGGCCTCAAGTAATCCTCCCACCTCAGCCTCCCAGAGTGGCAGGATTACAGGCGTGAGCCACTGCACCCAGCCTGACACTCTACTTTTTGAACTGCCACCTTCACAGGCTGAATTTACTGGACACTTCTGTTGTTGATACTATTACTGCTATTGCTGCTATTACTATTATTACATAAACTTTCCTTGTATATTACCTACAACATTCAGGACTACAGACATTGTGTCCCCCAGGTGGTTTACGCAGAGAGAAGGAAATCCTGTACTCAGAAAGAAAGAAAGAAGGTACTGGAACAGAATTGTTTATATTGGACTTAATGAAACAAAATAGAAAAGTAGAGCCTAAGGTAACTCTTGAAGCAGTTTTGCTGATGGTCAAAACTATTAGACCAAGTATCTTTTTTAGAAAGATGGTAGAAATCCTGGATTTTGTCTATTTCAATCAAAATAGACAAAAACCAATGAACACATTTTAGCCATTCCTTGACATACAAATTCACATGTTAGTATTTTGGCATCTCTAATTCTCTCTGAGTTGCATGGATTTAAATTTGGTTAGATTTAAATTTAATCTGAGTAAGATATTAATGTAAAAGCTTGCTTGTTCATTTTTTAAAAAATAAATAAATCATTTATTTCAGTCTTTAAACTCAGACTACTACTAGAAATGTATTCTTAATTTCAAAATACTGACTATGAAATTTTGATAACACACTAAATTATCCACACTAAGGGAAATTATATAAAATTCTTCAAATAATTAAACCAACACTTTATTATTCCAAAATGAATGCATCACCTGTAGCAACTATTTTGCAGAAAAATAAAATTGTATCTAAAGGCATCGCTTAAATTAAATGATACAATTGCATAAACACATAATATAAGCAAAAATAAATAATTTTATATCAATCTGTAAGCTACAAGTTCAATATCAATTTGAATAGTGTAAGTTTTTAGGACACCCTTAGTGCCTCAGGCTGAAAGAAATGCCTAACAGTTCTGTTTAAGTAGTTATATTCAAACAACTTAACATATATTTCTTAGCAGCCATTGTTTAAAGTAACACACACAAATTGAAAGAAAAAGTTTTTCTCTCCACTCTTTAGAAAGCCATAATTACTTATTAATGGTCTGCATGTGCCACAGAGCAATGTGCGACTTCTCCCACCTGGTGTCAGGTGGACCCGACACCTCACTTTCTGGTCTGCATGGCTCTTCCCACAGGAATTGCTTTTGACATAGCAGCTGTTGGAAACCCAGTTTCACAGAGATAGGCTGTCCTCCAGAGCGATTTGGCTACAAGTTCACATTGGGACTCTAAAGTACTCCCAGCAACAGTTCACATGGCATCTGAGAAGTGCCCAGTATTGCTAGGTTTCCACCATAATTTAAAACTATCCTGAGTGGTCTCCTGAGCTCACTGTGAAGCCCTGGGGTGCCTTGGTTCACAGTTTGGGAAACCACAGGAGCAGGGGACAAGGCTGAGACAGGTCATGTGGCATTACCCTGTCACCCAGGGTAAGGCGCCATGTGCATCTCTTGCACAGTACTGATACCAGTCATTCTGATTATCAAAAACAAATTTCTAGTTTTGTATATTTCAAACATATACACAAGTCACATGGCCAAATTCATACTGCAACGAGGAGTAACACAAAGTATCCTAGGGTAATAAACCGGGCATCTGGAGACAGATCCGGGTGGGATTAGCTGCCAACCTGTTTCCACATCAAGGTCTCTCCCACATCTCCTGCTGGGTCTCTGGCAAGCCATGGGCAGAGCGGACAGTTCCAGTGCAGTCTGAGCAGGGCAGCCTTGTCCTGCCCGGCCTAGTCTTTTCCAGGTGCCTGGAACACCCCTTTGCACCAGGAGTGGCTTTACCATTATGTTCCTAAGAGGAAAAATCTTACCTTATTATAATACGACACAGCACAGCACAGTAAACACACGTGGCACAGCACAACACAACACAGCACAACACAACACAACACAGGACAATACAACATAGCCCAGCACAGTACAACACAACACAGCACAAGACAGCACAAGACAGCACAGCACAGCACAAGCATTCCTAGCACCCACTGCGTGCAGAAGGGCATCGTGGTGGGGGGAGCCGTGGTGAGACACCGGCTCCCTGTCCTCCCCACACTCAGTCCAGTGCTTGCATCACACAGACCTGCAAGTCGCCTGCCTGGCCAGAGCCCCGTGCTCTCCTGCCATCTGAGGAATAGAGCCCATGTCCGCGCAGCAGAAGGAGCCTATTTATCTCATGTCCTTTCCCCCACGCCATCTCTCAGGACTGGCTCCTCTTTCTGTGTCTCCTGATTAACCACGGGTGACGGCAACAGCTGAGCAATGGCTAATACTTGCAGTGCTCCTCGAGAAGGCTCCGGGGTGTGCTGTCCCACTATCCCACTCTGGGACCTCAAAAGACAAGGAGACTTCCTGGTGGAGGTGGGCACCCCTTTTCTGTGTGGGTTCCATGATCCATGCGGTGGCCCTGCTGTGCTGAATTCAACTCGGTAAGTATTGCCTTTTCTCCGGCTAAGCGCCCGGAACTGTGTTGATGCTTGAAATTAAAATGTAAAAAAAAATCAAGCTAGACACAGTTGCTGTTCCCAAGGAGGTGTGGTGACGTTGGGTGTATGTGCCCACATACTTCCTCAGAACACGTTCCATACAGGGAAAGCTGGCACTGCCCCAGGAGCTGAGGGCATCCTGGCAACAACGGGGGTCACAGAGCAAGCTTGGAGGACTGATCCCTTTTTGGCTGTTAAATTAAAAAAAAAAAAATCCTAAAGTGAAGAATTCACCATAAAGTGTTATTGTAAATGTCCTATTTTTCTCAAACTTAATATCATCGTAATTGTTTCAAAAACAGTAAAAACTTATGCTATTTAATTGATATTGAACTTACAGCTTATAGATTGATTTAAAAGTATCTATTTTTGTTTATATCATGTCTTAATGCACTTGCATGATTTAATTTGACTGTGACTTTAAATATAACTTTATTTTTCTGCAAATAGTTACTATAGGTGATGCATTCATTTTGGAATAATGAAGGTTAGTTTAATTATTTTAAGAATTTTAGTGAGGTATCCCAAGAATGGAAAGACAAGCACCACATGTGTTCACCATCAAATTGGTATTAACTGATCAACACATAAATGTCCATATAAGAATAACATCTATTGGATGTTGGACAGGGGAGAGGGGGGAGGAGAAAGGAGGGAGGAGGGGACGGGTATGCATACACAAAGAGTACAATAAGCACCACCCAAAGGATGGACATATTTGAAACTCGGACTTAGGGGGGGAGGGGGGGCCAAGGGCAACATACGTAACCTAAATATCTGTACCCCCATAATACGCTAAAATAAAAAAAAAAGAATTTTATATGGTACCCCTTGGCAAGTGAATAATTTAGTTTGTTATCTAGATTTCATCAATGGCATTTGAAAAATAAGAATATATTTCTAGTAGTATTCTCAATTTGAAAGACTAAAATAATAATTTTTTTTTTTTTTTTGAGACAGAGTCTTACTCTTTTGCCCGGGCTAGAGTGAGTGCCGTGGCATCAGCCTAGCTCACAGCAACCTCAAGCTCCTGGGCTCAAGCGATCCTCCTGCCTCAGCCTCCTGAGTAGCTGGGACTACAGGCATGCGCCACCATGCCCGGCTAATTTTTCTATATATTTTTAGTTGTCCAATTAATTTCTTTCTAATTTTAGTAGAGACGAGGTCTCGCTCTTGCTTAGGCTGGTCTCGAACTCCTGAGCTCAAACAATCCGCCCGCCTCGGCCTCCCAGAGAGCTAGGATTACAGGCGTGAGCCACCGCGCCTGGCCTTAAAATAATAATTTTTAATGAATATTTTAAAATTTTGAAAAACGTATCTGTCTCTTATTTAAAATTTATTTTCTATCCCAAAATACTTGGCCTGAATGGAAGAAAAAAAGTTAAAAAAAATTAAAAATGTTTAAAATTTATTTTCTTACATGCTATTCAAAGATATAATGGGTTCTTCCACAACGATCCTTGAAGCTATACCTGTATCTATAAATATAATGAATGCTATCTTTATTATGATCAGCAATAATAGTAACATCCATAATGCTGAATTAAATGCTTTGTAGATAAAACACTGTTATGATCACAGTCTCTACTTGTGCTTTTGTAGGATTATTTTAATTAAGGAGATTTTTTAACCTGCTTGTGTATTCTAAAATACTGTTGACATAAAATAGTTTATTCTGTTTATAATGGTAGCCCCCCCGTATGCACAACCTCTTCCTCTCAAAGATATTTAAAGCCCTAATTTGTCAAGCCTTTTTACAAGGCATTCCCATTCCACAGATGACAATATCAAGGAACTTGGTGGCCAACTAGCACATCATTAGTTGTGATTACTGTAGTTATGATCTATTGGGCAAAACCGATTTAGTCATTTGTGGTATTAGTGAATGGCCTTTCTGTTTGCTTCCTGTGTTCCACATTGACTGCCCTTCAGGAGAATCAAAATGTGTTTACAGGCCAAAAAACAACCAGTTGGAAAGTAGAAAATAAAACCAGTAAATCAGTCAGTGTTTTCTATTCACAAGATTCTAATAATCCAGCTCGAAACTATTTTTGTTCTTTCACTAATTTAATTTTTTCTCAAAAATCATCTAAATTGAACAATTAAGTGAGAGCACTTTATAAATAATAAATTGCTACTCAAATTTAAATGATCTAAACACACGGCCTTAGTAGCTACTTACCATAAAATAACATTCAGGCCCATCTCTTAACACAGGTCTTCCAAATGCCATCCAGGATGGGCCTCAAGCTCTCCCAGCCTGTGCCTAAGAAAGGGCAGGCCCTCCAGGCCCACCGGACCAGCATCAGCTCTGGGTCTGAGAATCTACGTTTGTAGGGAGCTCTCCTGGCAATCCCATGCACCCTGAAGCTGAGAGGCCATTGCCCTTGATATCTCTACTGAATCTCTACCACGGAGACCAATCTGAAGCAACCATTCATTAAAACCCAAAGCAGTTACCATACACGCTCTGCTGAAGGTTATATGGCAAGCTTCATCCACCCACAAAGAAAACAGACAATGTGGGAGTCTCATAGAAGACCCACCAAGGGAGTTTTGATAGAAGCACTGTGAAGTCTCAGGCTCCAGCTTAGTCTTCCCTGATTCCCCCAAATTGGGCAAGAAGGCTCACAGAGCATCTGGCACGTACCTCTGTCACACAACTGTGACTCTCGATATCATACATGCCTGTGTGACAATCAGCCACAGCCACCAGATGGTGGGCCCGGTCAGGTGCCATTCTGGGCACCTGGTAACAGGCTGGACACATACCATGTCCTCCTAAAATAGCCTGGACATATAATGTACTTGTAACAAGTGTTTGTTGAGCAGATGAAAGAATGAATGTGACAATTGTCAAGTAACTTTAAAGAGGAATAATTATTAATGTGGATGAATGTGAAAACTGTGTTTTGTATAATTACCATTGTTTCCTACCTAGACCAAATTCGACACTTCATGTCCCAATTCCCCGTTTGATCCCCCCTAACCATTTCTTGAAGGTTTCATTATTTGCTAGGCACTGTGTGCGCCTTAGATCATGTATCCCTGTGAAGCTGGTTTTATAATGTCTGTTTTACATCTGAAGAAACAGACTCAGAGGGAAGGGCATTTGCCCAAGGACACAGAACTCATCTGTGACCAGCATGACTGACAAGGTGAAAATGCACATGGCCAGTTTTTACAAGGATCAACTTCACTCTTCAGTTTCTAACACAAAGAAAGGAGCATCTGCTTCCCACCCACATGGACACTCTCACTGCTGAAGTTTGGCTTTTCCACTTACTGAAATTTCCCCCTCTAGGTTGAATTACTTAAAGAATGAGGTTGCTAAATCTTCTCCTAGTTTAAAACATGCTCACCTGGATCTCCTCCTATTCTGTTACTTAGGGATAAAAAGGTAACTTGGCCTCTGCTTTGAATTTTTTCAGGTCGATTTTGACATTGCAACTACACTATTCACAGGTTTTACATACATGTCTCTGCCCTATAATCCAGGGAGTCAGCACGTGAAACCCTAGGTCAGCTCTTTAGCTGCCTAAGACTCTTGTTTTTGTATCTTATGAGTGTATAGGACTAACATAGAGAGCTATTGCTGCCACTAAATATCATCTCTAGTTAGCATTTCCGGGGTGCTCAGAGAGAAAACAATGTCTGGGTGATGACTCTTGTCAGTTTCCCCATTGTCAAACCCAATCTTACGTTCCTCCACACTCACAATATTTCCCCATTGGGAACATGCCTGACATTGCAATTTCTCAAAACTGCAGCTCTGCAGTGAATGCCTAATTCCTGAAACTGCAAAATCTAACAAAAGCTGATTTTTTCCACTGATTTGACTGGCTGACTATTTCGAGGCTTTGCATTTGATGACCTGCTGTTCTTCACAAGCAACATCTTTAATGTATCCACATGGTTGTTCTGTAGTGGCTGAGGGCAATTAAATCCTTGGAGCTGCCTGCAGGGCATTCAGGATCACTCACAATGTCCAGCGTTTCTGCCACAGACAAATTTCCCCATAGGGTCATGCTTAGCATCTTACGAAGCAGCATTCTGTTACTTGATTTTGAACTCAGAACTCATTTTCCACCATAGTGCACCAGTGTCACTCAGGGCAAGCCATGGATATGTGCCAGTTCGCTTGGAGTTACTTGTGTTGTTTTAAAAACTGCTTTCTCTTCTCTCTCTCTCTCTCTCTCTGTTGGTGTTTTCATATTGGCAGATGGAAAGCCAATTTAGAGGAAAATATGGCAATTCTGTTCTTTTTATTTTTACTATCAAAATAGATGATCTTTTTCTGTCTTTAGATATAATACTTGTTTGGATTCTTCATACATTTTTCATATTTGCTAAAACTCTCCATGGTGTTATTTCAGCACAGATCCCCAACCTGGCCACTAAGGAAGACAAATTTATCTACTTTCTTCGCTTGTCCCCTGACCTCGCTCTCAACCTTCACCCCAAACTCCAGTTTCTATTCCTTTGCGGAGGGGCGGTGAGGGGTGAAACCAGGGCGCATCACCCGGTTTAGCGTCTCAGTCCTCACCCCACCGACAATGCGGTCTAGTGGCAAACAGCCTCGATAGCTATCCCGCTAATACTGCGTCACGCACGCCCCCCAAAACACAGATCAAGGGCTGCAAAGCATCGAAGATAAGGCAAGGTTTCCTGGAGAGCCTGGGGAGGAAGTGACTGGAAGCGCGCGCAAAGACTCGGTCTTTTGATTTTTCTGTTTCTTATGGAAATTGAATTGCGTTTATAAAACAGAGCCTCCCCGACAGAGCGACTAGCAAGCACCCTCCCTAGTCTTCCCTACAGAGGAGCAGTCCCAAGAAGACTCCAGGAAAGGGAAACGCAGGTATTTACTAAGGAAACGGCGTTTGGATGGGCCCGAGTCCCACACCGCCAAGCCCAAGCCCTAGCCCGGGAGGCTCTCGGGGTGCGCCTCCCTCGGCGCCTGCTCCCGCGACGGTCTGGCCGGGTGCGGGGGCTCTTTCCCGCCCCTCCCCCGGCCACTCTCCCGGGCCCGGCTCGGGCCGAGCCCTTCCTCCCCACCCCCTTCTCTTTGCCACTTGTTGCGGCCCAGAGGAGACGTGCTTGTTCCGCCCGCTGATTGTAAAAGGGTTTGACTTGCGGCTGACCCCGGGTCAGGACTTTCTCTCCACTAATCCTGCTCTCCTTAAACACAAAAACACTCTGCCCTCGTCCCTTGCATCAGTCATCTTAATCTCCGCCCCCGCCCCCGCCGGCGGCTGACACCCCGCCTGGCCTCCCCGCCCCGGTCCGCCGGAGCTAGGCGGGCTCCCCGACAGCGCCCGCGGGACGCCCCTGCTCCCTGCCTCGAGCCCGCGGCCGCTCCCAGGCACCTGCCGGGTCCCCACCCGAGCCTCGGATGCAGCATCCTGGGGGCGAGCAGGACGGCGGGGGCGACGTGGGGGGGAGGACAGGGCGAGCGGGACGGACAAAGAGAAGGCCGGGCAGAGAGAAAGGAAAGTGAATGAAAAGCAGGTAGATGCCGGAATCGGAGTGAGATAAAGCGCGAGAGGGGGAAGTGAAGAAGTAGGAGTGAATGGATGGGGAGTGGAGAGAGTAGTGCGCAGGGTGAGAGGGAAACCGCGTAATGTCAGGCTCAGTTCCAGCAGAACCCGAGAAGGGCGACTTTGAGAAGGGGCCGCACGATGGGGCAGAGCGCAGTGGGGCGCGCACGCGAGGCCTGAGCCCCCGAGGAGGGGACCCGGACCCGGGCCTGGGCCACAGGGCGCAGCCCGTTGCCGATGCCGCTCGGTCCCGGGTAGGCCTGCGGGGTCTCGGCGGGCGCTCAGCTGGAGAGCAAGGGCGGGACCTGGGGGGAGGAGGGAAGAGCTCCTCTCCTCGCCTGCCGCCGGGACTCGTCCTCTGGACCGGGGAGGCAGTGAGGAGGCCCATCATTGAGCAGGAGCAGTGGGCTAGGTTGACCGGTCCCTGCGTTCCTACCTCCGCGCGCGCCCGACCGCCGGCCCTGGCTCGGCCCTGGCGCCGCCCCTACCCTGCAGGACTGAGAGACACCCGAGACCCCTCCCGCTCCTCTCCTCGGGGGCCCGCGCCCCCTTCACCCCTCCCCATCTGGCCCGGCCTTTCAATCCCTCCAAATAGTCACGCTGGAAAGAGAGCTGCGCCAAGGCCAAGTCTGCTTTTCACTTGAAGTTTCCAAGGAATCAAACCTGTGATTAAATCCTGCTGCCCACGCTTCTGAAGCCTCTGCCCCGAGGGCCTGGCTGCGGATGCGTGGGCTGGAGCTAAAGCGACTCGAGGACCCAGGGGTACGGGAGCGCGGCCACTTGGAGCGCGACTTCCAGGGCACGCGTCCCGGGATGCAGTCTTTGAATTAACTGAAATTTTCCGGAGACAGAAATCTGCTGTGCCCAGTCTTTGTCGGAGAAATAAAACGCGCGGATATGAGTGTTATTCTTCCACACGTACGATTTTAATAGATCTATCACTCAGGCTCCCCGACACACGTCTGCAGATCAGGCGGCTGTACCCGAAACTCTTCTTTAAAAGTAGTTCATTTCATCCAGCTACTAGTGGGTTTCTTTGGGCAGTAGGGTCTCAAAGTCTTAAAAACAACAACTAAGGGGCCAGTGAGTTCAAAACCAAAACAAAATAAGGTTAAAATCAAATGAAAACAAACCAAAGAACCCTCAACCACACAAACCCTGGCACCCTCAGTTTAGAAGACAGGGCGAGCGCTCAGGGGGCCGATTGAAAAAGCCACACAGTACCCCCGCACGAAGTCATGCAAACTTTGTTCCAGGCCTCAAAAGGTTCCTGTCCACGTTCTCTCCACGGGTTTCAAACAAAATTGGACTAAGCGACAGAAACACCATCCCGTGATTTGGGAAGTGAATGAAGTTGTCGTATAATAATGATCATCATACAGTACTTCTCTTGGAGAAAACATGAGTATTACCTGGGCAAAAACTGAGTTCACAGTTGAGTGAAATGTCTGAGGCCTAGTGGAATAGTTTCTCCACTAATTTAAATTGGAGACACACGGATAGGATCTCAATCCTGAGATAAATCCCAGCTAATCTCTTCTCCTCCCCTCCCATGCTGCTTTTAAATTGAGTCATTAAAGAATTTATATGCTTTTTTCTGTGTCATTTTAATCAACAGAACAAAAAGGAAATAATATAGTCGGAGCACCTGGCATTGACTATTTCCACTGTGTGTGTGGCACATGCAGTAATTGCCAAACTGTAAGTCCTCCCTCCAGGAAAACAACTGACAGCTTTGCCCGGTGTTCCAGGCATACTGACCAAACTTTTTGTTTAAAGTAGGCTTCCAAGTTATTAATGTGTGATGAGCCCAGATTTAGATGCCAATAGCTGGACATAGACACAAGGGTGAGCAGAGGTGACAAGTTGAGAATGGGCATCAGTGAAAGACCCTCAGAAAGAGTTCTTTAAGTCTCTATATTTCAGAGTAAACAGGGCTCTGGAAGCTCCTGGTGACTTAACAGAGAGAGCTCTATAGACTTTCCGGAAGCTTCTCCCAGAGGGGATTGGTGTGGCACTTGTTCCCAGACTATCTCAAGGTGCTGCTCCGCTCAGCAATCCATATGCATGCAGACACTTTTGGAAACGACTGCTTCACAAAGGATCAAATTGCTAAAAGAAAAAAAATGAAGAAAAAGAAAACAGGGGGGGCTTTTATTATCTTGTTAGAAAGCAGTGGACATCATTCTTGAATATTTTGCAATCACTTTAACGAATGAGTAGTTTAAGCAAAATTATCAAAATGACTCCAAAAAATTACACATATCAATTGTCAGATTAGCATTATACTTAAAGCTATTCTCGAATGCAGGCTGAATTCGGTTCTCATTAAACTGATGGCATAGACCCACTTTTGGATGGATAGTCCATACTCATTCCAGGACAAGAAAAGATGTTGAGAACTGAGGGGAGAAGCCTAAGGCTGCAGAAATCAACATATTTCAATCTGGATTTAAAGTGTTTTTTTTTTCAAAAATATAATTTCATCTTAACATTGTGATTAATTTCAAAATGTATTTGCTACAGTATAACTTTTAAATGCAATATTTAATGCTGTCAGATTACTTGAAGACAAAGTTTTACAGAAAACTTTAAATTTCAGAAAAACTGCAATGTACCAATAAACACCTAGAAAAAAATATAATTAAAAAATTTAAAGCATCAAACAACCTCAAGATCTCACAAGGAATAATAAATGGCATTTTGCGTTCATGTCTGTTAGCAACTTGCATCCCAGTTCACGTGGGGGAAGGAGGGTGGTCGATATTTTTCTGTGTGTGAAAATCTGGCAAAATTATTGTGCCCAGTTCCCAAGGAGAAAGAGGCAGAGGGGGGACAGAGGGGGCTCAGCTGCGGTACATTTTGGTTCATCGATTGTGTTTCCCTGAACCACATTCAAATAATTTCTGCTCCCAATCTTAATTGCTGGGGAACTGGGGGCTCCCGTGTCCCCGCCATGGCCTTTGTCCCAATCCTTGGCCGAGTCCCGCCGTGGGGGTCTTCCCTTCCTCCTTCCTCCTCCGGACCCAACTGCCTTGCAGATGCCCCGCCAGGTGGAGGACGCAAAGCTTGCAGCAAGAAAACGCAAAACCCGCCCTTACCGCACGCACTTGCAAGGCCAGACCAAAAGAAGATATTTTTGTAATTATTCCTCGTTCCGTATTAACACTTCAACTCTACAAAATAATTTACGGATTTTAACTTTCTTCCCTTCCATTGAATAAAGCTCCATGAAAATCCTACTCCCATGTCCCTGGGGTTCCCTTACATTTAGTTCATGCTGATAATTTCTTTCTCCTCCTCCGGATTTACTAATTGTACTTTGAACTCATAAAACATGCATATAAAATTAGCACGTTTCAAATTTATGGGGAAAAGTGGCTTTTTCTCTCTTAAATTTATTGACTCAAAATTTAATACAATTTTTGGGGGGTTCTTTTTTCGTTTTTAGAAGAAAGGCTTTTTAGGAAATTATGTACATAATCTGATTCCTCCTCCCCGCACCGCAACGCCTAAAATAAAAATTTCACAATGCATTTACATGAAATAATACAAAACCAAAAAAAAAAAATGGAAATGATGAGATACAGAAAGTTTTACAAAACCCAGAATATAACTCCGCCACCTGAAGGGGGGGGGTGTTAACCTCTTTGTATAAATTAACAAACCAACCCAAAAGAGCGGTAGCAACTACAAAAACCTTGTAAATGTTTGGATCTGCCATACTACATTTATAACAAACGAGACCAGCTCCCCATCACTGGCCTCGGGCAATCCACGCCGCCAGGAAGCAATGCAGGATGAAAGCGCGCCGGCTGTGATACAAAAGTTGGCATTGCCCCTCGCTTGCTTTTTTTTTTGTCTTTTTGTCCCCTCCTCCGTGGATGATAAATACTGTACAAAAAGTCTCAATAAAACACCCAAGTTCAGTCTAAAACGCAAGCCTTGTGTCAGCGCCTAGTGGTCCCAGGAACTCCTGGAAAGGTGAGTGGGGGGCATGTGTCACCTGGTGTTCGTCTCCAGCGTTTTCTTTTTACAAGGACGTGGAAACGTCTGTACAAAAGCAAGGCCGCGCCGGATCTGGCGGAAGCCCCGGTGCGGGCCGTGAGCTCGGTGGTCACCGAGTCGCCGGCCGCGAGCCGAAGTGTCCCCGGCATCCCGGCAGCGCTAGATGTGCGTCAGGGGCACCGTGCCGTTGACGCCCGCGCCCGCGCCCTGGTAGTGCTGCGGCAGCGAATGAAGCCTGCTCTGCGCCGCGGCCGCAGCGGCCGCCGCCGGGTCGCCACCCTCGCCGGCGGGCAAGTACATGCTGATCATCTCGCGCAGGTCCCCGGGGCACGGCGCCCGCGAGTGAGCTGGGGCTGGCGGGCTGCCGCTGGGCTCCGACTTGACCAGAGAGCCGAGCGCGCCCAGGGCGCCCGACGACGCGGCCGCTGCCGCCGCCGCCGCCGCCACGGCCGAGTTCTGATGAGCGCCGCCCGCGGCAGCGGCCGCGGCGGCCGCTGCGCCGTAGGGGAGGCCGCCGTAGCCCGAGGGCGAGGCGCTCATGTAGCCCTGCGAATTGGAGATGGGGCTGTACTGCAGAGCGCCCATGTCATAGCGGTGCATGGGCTGCGGGTTGTGCGGGTGCGCGTGCGGGTGGTGAGGATGCGGGTGCGCAGGGTGCGCGTGCGGATGCGCGCCACCCGCACCCGGGTGCTGCCCGTAGGCCAGCTGAGCCTCCTGCATCATGGCCGCGGCCGCTGCCGCTGCCGCCACCGAGCCGGGGTAAGCGCCGTTGGCCCAGCCATTGACGTGCGCGTAGCCGCCTCCCGCCGCGCCACCCGGGCTCTCCAGGCGCTGGCCCACCGCCGCGGCGCCCACGCCCACGCCCATGGCCACGGCCGCCCCGCCGCCTCCCGCGCCGGCCGCCAGGAGCCCGCCGGCCAGCGAGTACTTGTCCTTCTTGAGCAGCGTCTTGGTCTTGCGGCGCGGCCGGTACTTGTAATCCGGGTGCTCCTTCATGTGCAGCGCGCGCAGCCGCTTGGCCTCGTCGATGAACGGCCGCTTCTCAGCCTCGGACATGACCTTCCACTCGGCCCCCAGGCGCTTGCTGATCTCTGAGTTGTGCATCTTGGGGTTCTCCTGGGCCATCTTGCGCCGCTGCCCGCGGGACCACACCATGAAGGCGTTCATGGGCCGCTTGACCCGGTCTTGGTTGGCCTTGGCTCCTCCACCGCCGCCGCCCCCTCCACCGCCCCCGCCTCCTCCGCCGCCCGCCCCAGCCGGGCCCGAGAGGTTCGTGGGGGCCTGGGCGCCCCCGGGCGAGTGCAGGTCGGTCTCCATCATCATGCTGTACATCGGGACGGCTCGCGGGTTCACCAGCACCGCGAGGAGAGGACCTGGAGCATAGACGGCTGGGGTAGGGCGAGATGGAGAGGAGTTCAAACGCAGGGAGACGTAGGGGGTTCCTAGAGCAGAGAGAAGAATGGGGGGGGGTGGAGGCAACAACAACAAAAAAGAGGCAAAAACGCACGCACTCAACGCCGGTTAGACTCGCAGGTGGAAAGTTTCTCCTCGTGCACAAACCACTTGCCAAAGAGGCCGACGGTCGGGGTCGCCGTCTTCGCCGCCACCGCAGCCGGGTCGCCTTCAGCGGAAAGGTGCAAACAGGTGCAGTCGTGGCCAAGTTGCGGCTCCACTTTCCGGCGGGAGCGGTGCGCTGGGCCGGGTCCGGGGTTTGCAGTCTCCTCCGCGCCGACCGCTGCCGCGCGCTACCTCCTTCCTCTTGTGCTCGGTCCTCAGCGGCCTCCAACTCGGGGGCTGTAACTTCTAGCAGGGCGGCGCGCCGCGTGCGCTTGGCATGTGCTGGTCCCAGGTGCCCGGGGGGGAGACAGACGCGGAGGGGGAAGCGGAGGGGGGCCCGGAGGGGGCGATCGCGGTGCAGGCAGGGAGGGGGGCCAGGGACAGCGGAAGGAGCGCGGGCGGGCGGAGAGGCCCAGAGAGTCGGGGCCGCCGAGCTCGGGACTGGCTGCCCGCTGCCTGCCCGGAGCCGTGCGCTCGGAGCGGAGGCGCACGCGGGGCCGGCGGCGCGCGGGGCCCAGCAGCCATACGCCGGGCCCGGGCTGCCATTAAATGAGTGCGCCGCGGCCAATGGGAGCTAGCGGCGGCGGTGATTTGCATGGCGCGCTGGCGAGTGACGTGGGGAGGGAGTAGATGCACTGGGCGCGGGCGGCGGAGCGGGGAGGAGAGGAAGGCAAGGGGAGCAGGGGCAGGAAGGAGGGGGGAGGAGGCTCGGGAGGGGGGGCTCACAGCCACACTGCTTCCTGAGCGCGCGCGCGCCGGCGCCAGCGGCGGCGAACCCAGAGCTAGCCCTCCTCGCCTCTCCCCGCCCGCGCGCTCCGAACGATTAACGCTTGGGTTTAAAAGCAGACCGAGAAAGAATTGTTGGGGGTTGGGGGGAGAGTATACAGCCCCGGGCGGTGTTTAAACGTGCGCAGCGGAGACCCAGCTCCTCCTCTGCCCCTGCCCGCCAACTCTTTGCCTGCGGGGAAGGGAAAGTTGGAGATCCAGGCCAGCACATCGCCCTCCGCTGAGTCCCAGTGCTGACAAGAAGGGGCGCTCCCCTGGACGCAGAGGAGACCGTCCGAGGGCCATAACCCGAAAGCCCCCTACGGGTTCTCCTGTGAGGACTGGGCAGTCCAGTCACCCTCACCCCATACATTATTCACCCCTGCCCGTATTGAAGTTCTGCAGTGCCCCCTCTAGCAGCCAAGGCCTTCAAGGTCCAGGCCTCGTAATTCCGGTAACGGGGGAGCATTTGTGTGCGGCATGGCTCCATTAGCTTCCTTTACTATCAGCCCTGAACTTTGGGAAGCAAGGGGTCTTTTGATGAGCCTGGGAGTTAGAGTCACGTACTCTTCCCAAAGTGGCTTCCTCCTCCTGAAAAGGAATTTCTAGGAAGATTGAAAACAACAAGATCTTTCTGGAATCTAGTTACTAAACAACCGTTGAAAAAGTTTGTTGAAATCGCAAAAGAATAATCTAGCCCACGCTTTTCTGGAGCAGATCTTCCACAGGCTGTTTGCCTAAGAACTGGGAAAACTGAACTGCGCAGGGCCCACCAGAAACCGAATGGAAAGGTGGGGCCTCGTGACCAGGCGACAGATGCCGTTTTCCTGCATTATGCAAAGGAAAAGCTGGGTTCGTGGAGTGATTAAGGCATTCCACCTGCTGTTAAATTTTTTTTTTTTTTTTTTTTTTTTGAGACAGGGTCTCGCTCTGTCGCCCTGGGTAGAGTGCAGTGGCGTCGTCATAGCTCACTGCAACCTCAAACTCCTGGGCTTAAGGCATCCTCCAGCCTCAGCCTCCCGAGTAGCTGTATAATTCTTAAACCTCAAAGTGTCTTTGATTTGGGGCACAAGAGATTTTCAAACCCAGTCTCAACACCATTGCACTGACGCTACCATTTCCATCAGAATGATGTGAAAGTGGCCCAAAGACTTCTCCTAGAAAACCCTTGAGCTCAAGTATTCCTCCTATGTCCTCAGGGAGGTGCAGGGAGCATTTCTGTATGCACCCTGAGATGAGGGTGCTTAAGCAGGTTGGTGGTGGGTAAAGTAGAGCCTTAACCAAATGCCACGTGACTGACCACGTAATGGAAATGCTCATATAACCATCATGACAATAAGAAGTGCAATAAGGATGTTTAAGTGTGTTAGGCAGTGAACATGTGACACCTCTTCTTTTTTTTTCTATTTACAAAAATTCTGAGGTTGTGAATTTCCTGACCCTATTGCTTGTTCAAAGTAGAGGAATAATGCCTTTCTTCTTCTCAATTACTATGATTATTACTGTAGTTTCTTTTTTTTATTGCAGGGTTGCTACAGTATGCAGTACAACAGCAAATTGATCTCTCTGCAGATTAAACTGCTTTCATTTCAGGCCATTCAGCATTTAATAGTAAACTCATCAAATAGTATATAATTATATTAAAAGGAAACATCATTTCATGTTTATTTTTCACCAAATATCTAGGTTATAAACTCGGTTTTCAACTACTTTCTTATTCTACCAATTGAGTTTGTTAAATCTTTTGATTTGTTTCATGGACTACCTACAAATATCGGTTACATTGTGAATGAACAAAAAAGGAACAAGTATATTGTTTAGGAATGCTATAGACCCATTTTTTCTTTGATAATTTAGGAGGTGATGGGTGTGCAAGGAGATCCAGTGTATTAGGAAAAGTCAGCAAGACTGAAATAAAGGAAATGGTTTACAAATTATAAACTATATTATCCACTTAGCAGTTGAAAGATTTCTTTCCTCTGCTTTTCAATTTAGATTTTAAACTAAATAGCTTAAGACCCCCTGAAAATGCTTTCTATGAATCAGGCTTGGCACATTATTTTCCATATCAATGGAGCAATTTATTTTATAAACACTCTGCACTCCAGTGTGCTTTGCAGGAATGCTTTATGCTTTGGGGAACTTGGATAGCTGACTTTGAAATGGTCTAGTTTCTTTCTACCATAGTCCTGAAAATTGTTTCCCAATACGTTACCCTTGTTTTTCAGATCTTCTAAATAGGAGGCAAATGGTGTTGCATTGTATGAGATAATGTTAGTGCTCAGCGTTCAGGGCACCCTCTAAAGCGAGATGTTCCCTTGGCCCAAGCGGGTGCACACACTATGGGTGCCCACCTGCACAAGTATTAAACCTGCGCTGCAGTTGTGACTTGTTGCCAAGCAATAGATGATTGCCAGTGGCAGGGCACTGCAAGCCAGACATCTTTGCCTTCCATCCTGGCCTGAGTTGTGAGGAATCATATTAGCTCTTGCTGGTGATGGCTTCTGGGAGCCTCAGTTCCTAGTGACTTCTAACCTCTCTCCCCAATGACTCTTTAAAAGAGAGAAAACAGTCCAAAACGCGTTTGAAAAGTACCCCCTTCCCTCTGACTCCCCACCATGTTGGCAGCGACCTCCTTCAAGCTGGTGACTCTCCCGAAGGCCAGACTCTTCAGGGTTTGAAGACAGATTTCTCCATTTCTGAGCAATGTCAGAGGAAGTCCAGAACCCCCGGCAGAGGATAACTTTCGCTGCTGACTGACCAAATTTGGTCTCTCTGCAACTCAGAAACTTCATTGTGCCTCTTTGCTAAATACGCCAAAGAGAAGATCAACTTAGACATGTGGATAAATAAAGATGTTTTCTGTTCTTTTATTTAACCTGTGGCCATAATCCTCAAGGAAAACCCAGATCCAAGCCGCCATCAGAAGAAATTATATATACACATATACGCATATGTACATATGTGGTTACACACGCGTAATATATGCACATGCATGCATATGTGATATATTTAAGCCATTATGCAAGAGTCCTTGGCTTTCAAATAAATTGAGTTAGGTAGTTAAACACCTTTAGCTTGAACTGCAAATGTGGAGTAACTAAAACTTTTAGCTTATGCGCCCCTCTCAATGGTTGTGGTCATATGACAAATCTGGGAAGCAGAGTCCCAGATGGATGGAATGGATGGAATCTCCTGCCCCTGGCGACCTTTATGTGAACGCTAGCTTTCAGGCATCTGGAGATGGATTTTCTGTACCCGGCATCAGTCTCCAGCTGCAAGTATGGAGTCTGAAGGGCATGTTAGGAGTTTTGGGGGTCAGAGAAAAAAGACAAAAACTCCTCCTTGTCTCCCCCAGCTCTGGCACAGACTGTCGGTCGGGTGACAGCGTCCCCGGGAGAAGTGGCCAGACCACGACCTGTTGCCCTTGCACAGGTCGGCTTCAGCCTCCAGGGACCTCCCTGGGAATCAACCTTACGGACTCAGGCGTCGCCCCAAGGGTTGAGACCACAGTTGAAGGGAGGCAAGTTGTGAAAGAGCCCCCAGTTTCTAGGAGGGACTTCTGAGAAAACAGTAGTCTGAAGGAGGAGAGGAGGAAAAGAAGTCGGCAAAGAAAGCGCGGGAGAGAAAAAAAGAAAGAACGGTTAGAGTTGGAAGAGGCCTTCGAGGTCACCGCGGCAAACAGGAGTGCAGAGGGAGGGCGAGGTGGGCGGAGAGAGCGCGTCCGGGAGGGGACAGCGCGCAGCGGGGTGGGGACTGCAGGGAAGATCCGAGAGCAGGGGCGGGGCGCAGGGGCCCAGTTTCTTCTTTCTGCGCGGAGCGGCGAGAAGCGAAGAGGGAGCAGGGCCTGACCCTGTGCTCCGGCCCCGAGGCCCCGCGGCGCGTCTGCGCTGACCGTACCGTGGCGCGGGCCGCGATCGCCGTCTGCTGGCCGCCGTCGCCCTCGCGGAGACTCCAGGACCCTCGGGCTCTCTGCCGGTCTGGCGCCCCTTGCCTGCTCTTGCAGCCAGAGGCCGTTTCGAGGGCTGGGCGTGCGAGTTCGGGTGTTTGCGCTCCAGAGCGCGCGGGTCACGGCCGGGGGCTGTTGGGGAGTGCTAGTCTTTGCCGGGTCCCCGGGCGGGCGCTCTTGGTCTCTTACTCTGCGCCCGAGCTAACTTGGCTCCGCTGTTCCCAAACAAAGCGAAAGGAGCCAAAGTAGCAGAAAAGTTTTTTGTTGATGTTACTGTTGGTTGTTTTTTGTTTTAAGGGGGAGAGAGAGAGAGAGAGAGAAAATTAAAAAAAAAACAACAATCAAGATAAAGGGGGTATGTGGGAGAAGAGAAAAAACTGCCTGCAGGTATGGGACTTGGAGCGACCCCTGTGCGGCGAGGGACCGCAGCAGAGCAGATCTGCATAGCCGCTCTCAGCGTGCAAGCACACCGTCCTCTCCAACTTTAAAAACGCGCCTGGGTTTGGAGGTCTGGTCCAGTAGTGTCTGTGGGAAAAGGATCAATAAAGTCCTTCCCCTCGAAAGCAACCAAGGCTTTCTTCCCAGCGATTAGTGTGGAGACCCGCACGTTCCCAATCTAAGAGCAAACAGCACTGTGTGTGCGCGCGCGTGTGTGGTGGTGTGTGCCTCCTAGCTCTCTGGGTGAAAGCATTTGGAGAAGCTCTGGGAGCTTTCGAGTAGGGGCTCACCCTGTGAGCAGTACTCACACATATAATTCAAATTTCACAGCTGACCTGCTCTGAAAACCTCAATCAGCTTCTAATTGAAGGGAAAACAAAATATTGCTTCCCTACAGCAGAGCTAACGATTTAATCATTATATCAGACATTATAGCTTTTAATTAGGCTAATGCTGATACTGTATGGAAAGAGATAATTCAACACAGTTCTTGATGAATTCTGTAATTGGGTTAACGGCGGAGCAGTTGGGGGAGAGACGTCAATATTCAAGCTGCGTCTGTAGCCACCAGGTTTATGAATGAAAGAGAAGACACGGAGAGGGAAAGATTGGAACCCAAGGGGGCATTGCGCCCTCCACCCCACAGAGCAGCGGGCGCTGGGGAGGGAGGCGGTGGATACGGGCGGAGCTGGGCGAGCGCCGGTGCCAAGCTTCCTGCCGCTCGGCCTGCCCGGCACTTATTTTGTGAGAAACTTTGCGAGAAGAATCCTAGCCAGGCCTACCTGCCCTGCACACCCTGGCACGCTGGGGTCTCTATGCACTGTAGCTAGCCAGTGCGGACCAATTGGGTCAGAGGGCTGAGCCAGGCACAGCTGTAGGGCGGCGTTCCATCAGTGGCCTTTGAAGACACTAGCTCTACCGGGGCACCCAACCCTCGCCGGGTCCAGGTGCCCGCCGGCAAGCACAGCGCCCCTGGCCGAGGGTCACCCTAGTCAGTCCCCCGCGCTGAGGGCACGGCGGGTGCGCGGAGCGCCAGCGCCTCTGGTCACCACAGGCTGCCTGCGCTCTCGTGCTCTCGCCGATTATTGAGGGGTCAGTGGGAAATGGCGGCTCGAGTGGGCGCCCAGGCCTACCGTCCAGTGACGTGGGCCCTTGGCCTTGGCTGGGCCGCTACTGAGCTCAGGGGCTACAGACGAAGATTGGCAATTAAAGAGCCGGGCCGTCTTCCCTTCCTCCACGGGTCTCTAAGGGTCCTGCAACGAGGAAGGAAAAAGCTGTTCAGACGCGCGGCGGGAAGTGAATGGGAGCAAGAGTCTTCTGTGACCCCTCCTCTCACTCCTCCATCCCTCCTTGCAAGTATGGCCTGGGCCAGAGGTAGTTTCAGGGTCACCCAAAAATCGCACTCTGCCGCCTGCATCGTCCAGGCTCTCAGCCTGGCGCGGCGCGGCGCGTGCACGCCCAGTGCGGCGGCGGGCAGGGGACAGCTTGCCGCACTCATCTGCCTCCCTCCCAGATTTGTAGGATCTACAAAAGTTATGCGCCAGCCGGTGAGGTGGCGGAGCTAAGACTTGACCTAGCCAG
This sequence comes from Propithecus coquereli, assembly GCF_000956105.1. Taxonomy (NCBI): domain Eukaryota; kingdom Metazoa; phylum Chordata; class Mammalia; order Primates; family Indriidae; genus Propithecus; species Propithecus coquereli. The sequence goes on along the minus strand of NW_012136636.1, from coordinate 8,335,292 downwards.
AATGGATGGATCTTGAGCCTTGGATTTTAAGGAAGAAAATGCTGCTGCCTCTAAAATTTGGCTGGGCTCTTTAAAAAAGCCGCTTAACCCGCGCCTTCCACGGTTTTAACCCAAATGTTTTCACGGCGTGATTTTTGTGTACTTTTTATATTTCTGTACCACCCCTTAAATTTTTTCTCTTACTCTTTGGTTTAACTACGTCAGCGCAATATTCTCCTTCAAGATAAATATACTGTATTGTGATTCATCCTTGTCTTATGTTGTCAGTAATTACAGCAGAATTAAATGGGTCACTGCCTAAAGTTTCATTTACACAAACCCCTGTAATTAACAGTTTGAATACACCTTTTTACGTTGTACAAAAGTTGTAATTTTCTAACGTATGTTGTTTTTTATTGATAAAGAATGCTTGTGTTAGATATGATAATAGGAATACAAAGCGCCTCATCTGAGCAGTAGGTGTGTTTTGTTTCTTCCTAAGCTAGTATACAGAGTCAGTGCAAGACCAAACTTTTCTGAATATGGAAGAGCTCTGTAACTGTTCACATTAAGATTTGAAGAGTATAAACATCTAAGTGTGTGGGACACCTGATTAAGCCACACTCCTGAAGCAAACTGAAGAAGCCAAAATTCTGGGGAGAAACTGAACCTGCCTGACGTGTTAAACAGACAAGCACCTCGCTCCTCCCTGGCGTGCGGAGGAGAAGGTGGGATCTGACATACCAGGGCTGCTCTAATGTTCATTCTGCAGAGATCAAAAACTGTTACAGGCCAACGCAGAGGCCGGCTCAAGTCCCAGCCAGTCAATGACCTGGGCTGCATGCAAGAAAGAACGGCAGTTAGGGGTAAACACAGCCCTCTCTTTATTCTCTCATTAGCCCCCAAACGCAGAAGGCATCACTCACAAGAGGAGACAAGTCATAAAGAATTTCTATATGAAAAGAAATAAAGTGAAATCAGAGATGCTTTTCCTTGCAGGCCATCCCTGTTATTGCAAATTAGATTAGCTACACAGGCTTCAATATAAACATGACCCGAGTTCACGCGAGTGAAAGACCATCCACTCCAATCTCTGCTTTCATCGAAGCATCTCACATAAATTACATCTTGTCCTTTAATACACTTTTCAATGAGATTAAAACATCACTTTGACACAATTTCAAGCCCTTTCAGTCTCATGGATTGCTTACTTCAGAAAACAGCAAATGGGGGAAGGTAGTTCTGTTTAAATCTCAAGGCTCTGGGATAGGGCTTAGAGCTGCACCACCGCCCTGAGAGCCAGGCCAACAGAGGCCCCCTGACCCCATTTGATTACCATTTATCTTACCTGGAAGACACAGAAATCAGATCTCTCTGCTGTGGGGTGGAGGCCTGGTAACTACCTGGGCACATGAACCTTTTTGGGGAGCACACTTGTATTATCCAGGACACCAACCTTTGGACAGGAAGAGTGGGGAAGACCTGCAGCTCACTCCCCCACCCAGGGCCACATGTCACTAGTTTTGGGGAGAGGGTACCATGTAAATAAGATAGAGGGAGGTTTGGCATAGTAGAGAAAGAGTCCTATTTTAGACTGTGTTTGAACTCTAAATATTAACTTAGGGTCAATGAGGAAAAAGTGGGCAAACATAGGTGAATATTATACAAAACTGGCTAAAGGGAGATTTGCACCTCACCTTCCTGGCAGAAATGAACCCTCCTGGCTCCTGGGCGCCAGCACTCCCTTTGTGGACTGACTACCCCCACCGCTGTCCCTAGGGAGTGGCAGAGCCCCTAAACCGACAAAGGACCTGACTAGGCAGCAGGAGAGGAGTATTTCGGTTTCAGGGTAGGACTCTATGCACTTTATATTTCAGCTATCTAAAACTGTATTGAACGCTCAGAACACACAGGCATATTTGCTCCTGGAATAGAGGCTCCTTACAACCGGTCTTCCCAGGCGGTTGTATTCTCTCCCATCGCGCAGATAGGCCCACCACATGGAACCTCGTTCCTCCCCAGCACAGCCAGACAGCAGGATTCCCGCGGCCTCCTCTTCCTCTTGGGAAGGAAAACCCTGAGCAGCAGGTCCAGCTGCCCGCGGTGCCAGTTCTATCTCAATCCCTTTCCCCCTGCCTCCGCCGCCGCCTCCTACGCCAGCCCCAGCATCTGGCTCTATCCGGTCCCCCGCGCAGTGATAACCAGTATCCGGGCACTAGGGCACCTTTCTGTTTGTCCTCACGGGGCACGCAGTGGCGTCCCCTGTGCGCGTGCATGCTCTGGCCGGCCAAGCCACCCGGCCTGCGTCGCCCGGTCCAGGAGAAACCAGGGGAGGAAACCTGATGGTGCCAAGGGGATGCTGTGTGGGGACAGAACCCCCTTCCTTGTGGCGCTGGTCTTGATCACCCACCCACACCACAGCTGAGCTCGTCGACGGACATTGGCCCTCTTTGGGCGCTTACCCCTCCTCTGCCACGGGCGTTATGGACTTGCCAGGCCCTAGGGGGCGGGGAAGCGGGCCTGGGGTAACAAGACCTTAGTTCTGGGGGAGGATAAAGCACCACTCCTCCTTCCAACACCGGCGGGAGGAAAACGCCTCCGTTCCGGCCGCCTGGGTAGCCTCACTGTCCGCTGCGGTGGCAAGGGCTTCTGGGCGTCCTCTGCGCCAACTGGGTGCCATCAGTGCAACGCCCCCGCCCAACCCCCGCCTTTCACAGAGGAGCTCCCAGAACGCCAACCCCACCACACTCCAGGAAATCGATGCCATAAAGGGGGCTTTTAATGGGTTAATTGACTGGCGGCCGCTATCGCGTTCAAACACCTGTTTCCTGCTAGGGGAGGCGGCCAGCCGGGTCCCAGCCCTGATCGATGACTGCCAGACCAGCCCCGCCCTGCCCATCGACTCCAGCACCAGCCACCTCCGAAAATCCATTTCACCTTTGAAACTTCGTGACCTTTCCTCTCCACCAGCGGCTCAAACCGGCAGAAACAGAGGGCGGAGGCGGGAGGCTTGCGCGTGCTGGTGGGGGAGACTGCGAGCTGCGCGCTCAGAGGACCGGGGCGCGTGTCGTGGTGCAACAGGAAGCCGAGCAAGTGCGATTTCGCTGGAGGAGGGAGGACGCGCTGAAGGGGCTGGGCGCCCGGGCGGGGGTCACCCCTCCTAGTGCGGCCCACTCAGCAGGCGGGGCTTTGGGGCACTCTAGACCCCACCTTGGGGCGCCCTCCCCTCGCCAGTGGGGCTCCCGGACCGGCACCGGGTCCGAAGGCGTTCGCTGCGAGTCAGGGGCTTTCGGCTCACAGGTTTTTTTTCCTGGTAGCAGAATTAATACAGTCAAGTCCGTCGGTCACTCAAAGTTAAATTGATTCTTTGCCCAAAGCACCTCTCACTAAATGGCACTCGCTTCAACATGTTAATTTTTAAAATGTAATTTCAACTAGCGGATTGAGTTCTTGGCGCGGCCTGGGTGCAAGGCGAAGAGCAGCAGCCTGGCGCGGCCAAGGGCGAGAAGGGAGCCGCGAGCGGGGGCGCGGACCGGGCGTGGGGGCCAGAGTCAAAGGGGAACTGCCGCGGACGCGACCCCCTCCCCCAAAAGGAGACCCAGAGAGAAACAGAGGCTCGGTCCGTGGGGTGGCGGCCAATCCAAAAAGCCGAGGATGGCGGGAGGAGTGCACTTATAGATAAGAAAATGACGAATGTATCCCCTCAGGCGAGTCTGCACGCCACGGTCACTACATATACCCACCTGTTCTCTACCGAGAACCGAAAGGTGCCCGGACACCCCACGCTCCTTTACGGAAAGTCACCGTAGAGACAGCGCGCCCCTCCCCAGCACCTTTCCCGCCCCGTTCCGCAGCCCTGGGAGGGCTGAAGCCCCCGCGCAAGTTCGAGACACACTTACAGTTAGTTCCTCCTCCAGCTCCAGCGGGTCCCCAGAGCGGTCCGGCGCAGCCTCGCCCCCAACGCTCCGCCCTCGGGCACTTCCCGGAGCCCCATTGCCTGCTGGACAGGGCGGCCGGCCCGCTCCGCAAGCCAAGCGCGCTGCCGCTCTCGGACCCCAGCCCGGCCTGGCTCCCGGTGGCGCCAGCCCCGCAGCAGCGGGCGCCCGCGCCACGCGCACGCACACTCACGCGCACTCACACGCGCACCTCCGCTCGCACACTCACTCGCACACGCTCCTCTCTCCTCGCCTCGCGCGCGCGCGCACACACATGCACACTGCAGGCGAGAGAGACAAGAAAATGAAATTTATTATTGATAGAAAAGACTTTAAAGACAATTTCAAGTTATTGTTTCTCTCTAGAAATAGGGGGATCCCTCCACATAATGAAACGTCTTTTGTGTGGCGCCGAACAATACCAAACAAGTATTCTAATAAATAGCCACTTTTTTGTTCCTACTCGACAGTGAATAGAATTGAGCAGTTGGTTCGCGAGCAGCTGGGACGCCGTTTTGAGCTAGGAGGTGGAGCTGCGTCTCCGGTCCTCCTCTCCCCAGCGCTCCCCCTCCAGCTCCCCTCCTCTCCCCATTCGCCGGCTCTAGCCTCCCGCCGCCGGCCCCCGCCGGGCCTCCTCCCTGCTGCCTGGCCCCGGGCTCTCCTCGCCCCCGCCCCCGCGTATCGGCCTGGCCGCCCGGATTCCGGCCCAGTGCCGCTGTAGCGACCTGCACACCCCTCCTTCCCTGCACCTCTGTGCCAAGTGACTCGAAAGTCCCCCACCACCCCCCATAAAATAGTTGGCACTTCGTCATCATAGGGCTATTACTATTCTCTTCGAACTGCTCTCCCGGCCTTTCCTAACCTTTGAACGGAAGGATGTCACCCCAATTCCATATCCAGAGTCAACTCGGTCATTTCCTAAGGTTTTTCAGCGCTGCACCCCCTATTCCCACCCCCACCGCGTCTTAGCGTTAGGCTGTCTCCTCTCGGGGACTTGGGGCCTCGGGGACAGCGTTGGAGCTTTGTTGTCTCCCTGAGGGGACACCTTGGCCGTGGGCGCTGCCGCGTCAGGCTTCCCCTGGGAGCAACCCGGGCTTGCTTTTTTCCTCCCCTTTTTACTCTGCTAGGCGCTATTCAATTCATTCCCCCACCCCCACACAAGTGCCCTCACCACTAAGGGCAGCTGCTAAACGAAACACAGAGTCTAAGGATTATCGTTGAGGACACAAAGCTCTCCAGGTAACAGTCGCCTCTGCCCGGCTGCCCAGCGCTGCAGGCGCGCACTGCGGGAGAGGAGCCAGGGCGCTGCGGGGGGCGGGGAGGGTTCCGGGGCGGCGCGGCCACCCCCGCCCGGGATTTGGACCCTAGCTGCGCGCTGTCACTTCCCCTGCAGGCGATCCCCCGCCTCCCCTAAAAGGACCGAGCTGTCTGCCCTCCCAAGCGCACCGCGCTCCCGCTAGGGCAGAAGGCGGAGGAGGAAGCCTCTCCAGAGAAGGCGCCTGGGCTGGAGGCACACATGTCTGTGTCTGTCTGTCTCCTCTCTCTCTCTCTCCCTCCTCCCCCCTAATTGTGTGACGCTCTGAGCACTTCGGACTTAAGACCGCCACCCTCCGAAACTCTTTGGAAATGTATCAAAAGCAAACTAACTGCTTTTTTGAAAATGATGACCTCATTTTTGCCCAAGGGACCTGTCACCCCCTCCCACCCAAAGGAAGGATATGTACCAACATTAAAAAGAAAAAAAGGCACAATGTAGCACAGTTGAGACTGTAAGCTCGCGCCAGCCGTTCGACGTCGGGGTGCGGGTGCTCGTACTTGTCCATAGATCTCTCCTGGACAAATACAGGGTAATTTTTTTTTTCATTGCCGGCAGCTGCAGTTTGCAGGAGATCCTTGTCTGTCTGGCTCTAATCTCGGAGACAAAAAACCCACATGACTTTTACTCAATAGATCTTAATCTAGAGAAACACTATGTCATTTGCAAATTATTTCTTAATCGGACTAGGCAATTTAGAAGTAAGTGCAAGTAGAGGAGTTAGTGTTTTGGAAATCGCCAGAGCGCGGATACTGACTAGACATACTCTTCCTGGCAGCGTGGCTTTCCCCAAAAGGCATGTTGGTTTCACTGTCAAATGCAAAATAGTGCAGGTACTTTTCTTTACTTGGGGATTAATTTTCTTTGAATCTACTTTTGAGAAACTGTATTCCCTTGGAGTTTAAGGTAATTTAGTTCAGTCATCCGAGATGTCGGTAACAACAGGCAGAGAGAGTTTGGACCTTGACATTAAAAAAAAAAAATCAGATTTGTACAGGAATCTTGTGATGGGAAAGCTAAGACACGATGGAATTGGACCCATTCCAGCAGACACCCTGAAAGCTTTTTCCTTTTGTATGGAAAATGGAAACATTTTGGAATCCAGATTTAAAACTTTGACTTATATTTTACATGTTAAATCACTGAAAGATTGGGTACAACACTGCATAAAGCTTCAAAACCTGCAAATATTTGAATGGTTTTTGTAAGCGGAGCAGCTGCCAGTCAGCTGGCTTTGACAGGCTGCCACAATTTTGTCACTTAATAGCGGGTGTTAGGCTAAGTGCAAAACACTCTGGCAAACAGATGTCAAACCCATATCAATGGGGGCTGTGAAGTGGAGTTTTCACCCACATCTAGATCTCGGCACGGGAACTAGTGTGTACACGAGTATACAGCGCATCCGAGGGAGCGCTCCTAAAAGTCATGGCCTAGCCCTGGGCGCGGGAGACGCGACCTTGAAATTCTGTAAAACCAAGGATGCGCCTCTCCCGCCCGGCGAATGGGTCTTGCGGGGCTTGAGGGCTGGCAGATGTAGAGACCCCCACCCCACTGCCCTCCACCTTCCCTCCGGCAGATGGTGGCTGCCTTTTGCAGGTTCTGGGGGCAGCGGCCCACTGCAAGCGACCGGGTTCACTCTGGACACCGCCTCTCCGTCCGACGAACTCTGTCCCCATCAGCAAGCCTTGCCCGCAGCCTCAGCAGCAAGATGTAGACGCGACACGTAACAGCCCCGCGATCCGAGCGGAGCCAGCCGGCACAGCCTAGGTCACTCAGGCGTCTGCGGTGCCAGAGCCTGGCGAGGCCCAGAGCCAAGTGCAGAGCGCGCGGGCACCGGCGCTGTATTCCCATCGCCCGGAGTGCAGCGTCTGGGTCGAAATTAGGTTCTCCTCCTGGTTAGTGGAGAGCGATGCAGCCAAAGAGCAAGGAGGCCTCGCACAGCGAGGCAGGGAGGGCGGAGGCTCAGAACATCTTCTTTGTTCAGGCATCGCGAGGTGGGCCCCTGGGGGTCTCTCTCTCTCTCTTCTCTCTCTCTGTCTCTCTTGCCCTTCTAGCCAGAACGTGTGGAGCGCTTCAGGGTGCCCGCGTCCAGAAATGCCCTCCGGCTCCTGCAAGGTGCGGCGGGCTGTTAACACTCTGGCGTGGTTCTCGGCTGAGGTGTCCTATGGATCCTGCTCTCCTGCAAATCAGTGCAACGAGTGGATTAATCTGCACTAAGAGTATTTACAGTTGCTGATGCGCACCTGTAGTCTTCCTTGAATCCTTTTGTCTTCCCCAATTTTTATCTCTTGATAATGCCTAACTTGTACCCAAGTGCAAATGTTTATAGGATCACATCCCCTTACCGGTTTTTATAAGGTAACGCCCACGTCATAACAGATTACCGATTGCTGGATTTTTATAATATGGATTGCATTTGATTTAGAACACAATCCACATTTCTTCTTTCCTTTGAATAACCGTCCTGCCAACTTTCATTTTTGGAACTTAAACCTGAGGCTGGAAGGCCAAAATAGAAAATTTTGATTATACTGCAAAATGTGATGAAAGGCAAATTTGTCTTTACGTAGATGGAAAAAAAAATATTCTCAGGGCTTTCCCTTGAGGAAAGCGACTTCATTCTGCATTGCATATTCCTTCATGATAGGCATTTTAAAAAATGACTATGAATCTTTAGTCTAATATCTACTTTATAATAAATATAGGTCGAAACACTCATTTTAATTTGCTTTACTATACGGTCAGCCTGAGACTCATTCTTATGTTCCACGAATGCATATACAGTTAATAAATGCTTGAAATAAGATTCTTACTTGTTTCTTATATTGTCATTGTTAGAATGTAATCAAAACATAATTTTATGCCCCCCCCAATCCTTTTAAATACACAGAACAAATATTCTACTGGGGTGGAGGGAGCGGTTGAGTTGTGGAGACAACTAAAGCCTCTCTGTGACATTGATTTAAATTAGATTTTAATGGAAAGCTAGAAGTGTTAGATTTTTAAAAGCAGTTGCCACAGTTCCATAGGATTAATTCTAAATGTACAGAAATGAAACGTATTTTTACCTTCTGACTAAAGTTCATGATTTTTACATGTAAAAGAATCCAACCACAGAATCATGTTTGGTCTTCTGGGGTGCATGTGCTTTCCAGGAAGGTGGGGGTTGAGATAGCAAGCATCCCTGTCACTGCGTGAGCCGTGCGCGGGCTATCTCACTTTGAGCTGGGAGGTGGAACTGGACCCTAAGCAGCTCCTTGGTAAGTAGACTCATTAAGATATGAGGAACTTCAGTCTTTCGAGGGAGGGGCAGTGACACTTGCTCAATGCACCAGATGTGTGGTAAGTATGTAGTGGAAGAACCATGAGGATACAGTGTTAAACTGCCTGGTGCAGCTGTGCAATCCCAGGAGGGTCAGACCCTTGGGGGAGGGGCGGTTTGAAGGAGAAAGATGATTCAGGTAGAAGGATGACACTGTCACTACAGGTGGGATTCCGAGAGGTGAAATAACTTCCTACAATTATAGTTAGGATTTTTTTAAAAAATCTATTAGAGCTAATTAAGACCTTCATGTTCAGGTGCTATTTGCTCATCATCACCATAGCAATGGTTTTCACATTGTTGGAATTCACCCCTCAACAAATATTCTCTAAATTTAAGTTCTATGTACCTATTCTTTATTAGAGATAATAATTCCACTTTCATGGTAATATTTTATCAAAGGATTTGAACTGAACCATCAGGTGAGCCATGAAATAATGAATTTCATGGGCTTGTTGAATTTATGTACTCATATTTAACTGAAGGCGAGCTTCCCTCTCATGTCCCCAGCCCCGTCTCTCTCAACACTCAACCCACAAAGCAAGCCACATGCAAGTAGAACTGAGTCTGCAAATGGTTTGGCAGGAGTACAATGGTAAATGAAAATCCTCTCTGAATCAGCTGAACAAGGTCAAATATTCCATTTTATTCCAGCCCTTGAATATAGAAGCACCGCTGCAATTATTGAAGGACCTCACCCAAGAGTTAGATATGGTCGATGGGGAGGAACTTGAGTAATTATCACACAAAGGAGGAGGAGTCTGCTGACACATGTGTATATATCGGTATTGATTATATATGATATCAACATATTATGTTTTTATATTTTGTGATCTATAATCTTATAATATAGATATTATATATGACTAAATGGCCTTCTTAGTCATTAATAAATTCATAATTAAAACAAATTTCAATTGAAAAGTTAAAATAACTTTGTAAAGTTTCTAATATTTATCAACTCTGCCTAATTCATAGGTGATGTGCACCTGAATAGTCTTGGCCAGACTTTTCAGCCTTTGTTTAGCAGGGTTTGAAGGTGAAGTCACTGCTTCCTGATCTTCTGTGGCTTAGAATGGTGGTTGGTACCTAGCAGGTGTTCAGATTTGTTTATGAACAAAGAGATTGCAATAAGGGCATTAGAACAAGATAGTCTGCACTGAAGCCTGGCTTTGTCCTGCTGTTTGTGCTGTGTGTCCTTAGCCAAGTCAGTTAACTTCTCTAATGCTCAGTTTTCTTGCCCATAAAGTGGAGATATTAAGTCCTACATCATAGGACTACTGTGACAACTAAATGATGTAATGAATGTGAAGTCACCCAAGACCTAGCACTCGAAAATTCGCTGCATTATTCAATTTTCTCTCACTTGGCTCTCTGACAGACCCCTTCACATTGATTTCCCTGGAGAGAGTGAGATCAGTCAAGAAACACCTTATTTCTTTAGGGACCCCCCTCGTCTGGCAATGAGGCGTATCTGGGTGTCACGCAGCATCTCCTGGCTGTAGGCTTTGGTTTGCAGCAACTCTGGCTCTGCCTGGACATGTCAGTATTTTCATCTGAGTGCTCTCGTCTAAGATGAATTCTCCCTTCTTAGAACTTTTTAAACATCTACAGCCTATAATAAAAATTCAACAACTTTTACATGCTGTCACATGTGGAATCAAGTTGGCTTTTTTGTGGAAACAGTAGCTATATCTTAACTTTCTATTATGTCCACTGATAGAGCCTTACTTATTGACTGGAATTAAAACAAAATTGGATACACATTCTCTATTTCAAAACCATAGGATTTGGATGTCTTACTCCTTGCTTGTTTGGGGAGTTCCTCATTGCAGACCTTCATTCATTCATTCATTCATTTCACAACTTGTTACTGGTCTCCCATATGCGCCAGGCTGTGTCAGGCCCTGGGCGGGGAGAGGAGGGGGAGCCAAAAGCAGGTTCATCTTTGTCCTGATGGAATGTGGGGAGATTCGCGGGTGGTGTTTGGTGGAGAACTCTGGCTATTTTCCTGTCTGGCTCCTTCTTCCTCTGATGCTCTCTCTTTTCACCCGGTACACACTTCTTAATGCTTCTTTTGATTTTGTTTTTGTTTCTCGTGATGAATTTTTTCCTTCTTTCCTCTTAGGTCTATGACCATGCATTGAATGTGAAGATTCCTCCTGGGGAGAGGGGAATAGGTGACATTTTTTTTCTGGCTTTGAGCTCACATGGTGCTAATGCCTCTGAATCATTCCATCTGAATTTCAGTTTATCTGCTGCTGGTTGAACTCTATATACATTGTCGGCAGATGTTTGGATGTGACGCTGGGCGGTTACTTCACCCTTCCATGTTCTCAATTTTCCAAGCTCAAAAATAAAGCAGCACAACTTGATGGCTCTGAATACCCTTTCCAGATCTAATGTTTTGTGGTTCTAGAATTGAATAATGGAATATTTTGTGATGGTTTAAACCTTCAGGATTCAAGTTCTTGATCTGTGAAGTGGGTACAAAAATGTACTAGCCTCACAGAAACATTACTGTTCAAAGTGGAATTCTGAAGCTTCTCAACATGCTTATTATTATAGAGAACTTTTATTCAAACCCATGTCAGGGGACAATAAGCCGAGAAGATGAGAGGGGAGCCCAGTGACAGCCCTGTTGAGACAAGTGCTTCCTGCTCTCTGGATTTTGCAGCTCTGCAGAGTACTGAGTATTAGGAACTCAAAGAGTGATTTCATAAAGAAAAAAAGTGTAGTTTATACCAAAATGGAATAAACCCCCTTTTGAGTAACAACAATCTGCATAAATGCTTTAAGAAAGCCTATAATTATGATAAAAATGTTGCTCAAAGTTAAAATTATGAAGCAATCAAGATTTATAAACAGTCTCTCATCGACTTTTAATCATTCTTTTTTATATACAAACTGTACACAATATATGGTTGCAATATATCATGCTATATATTTTATTTTCAGTAATTTAGCTGAGTAAAATATATGTGAGGTGACACTGAGAAACTAGGTTACATATGCACGTGATTATGGGCAAGTAGCTGCTTACAGTGCATGTGCACATACACACACACACACACACACACACACACACAGTTATGCATCTTTTTGGTATCTTCCACAGAAGAGATGCATGATGCTTTTACTGTATCAGAATTGCTTTAAAATTGTAATGAGCATAGCTCCTTTTGCAGTAGTTTCAAAAGTATGATATGCCTATGAGCATTAATTCCTTTTTTCCAAAAATAAAATATTTTACTTACTGAATGACTGAGGCCAAAATTGACCAGATTGATCAATATTTATCTATATTGGGCAAAAATTGCCTAATTTGAATGGCTAGAAATAAGCAATTTGGTGACCATGTGAAGGGTTGAGCTAAAAGATGAATTTGTAACTATTGTGCTTGAAATTTTCCCATCAATAACTTTAAAATGTGTAACGTTAAATCAGAGAGTGAAGCCTAAGTATAACCTTGACAGCAATAGACATTTATTAATTGGCATGTTTATGTCAGGGATTCCAAAAAGATTCTGGAAATATTTCCGATAATTGTATAAAAATAGTACCTTACAAAGAAAACTATTTTTTTTTTCCTGTGGGTTACTTTTTCTTTTCTGACTGTTCTGAATCCCTAATATCCACTTCATTTTTGTCTTAATATACTCTAGAGTACTAACCTAATGCACTTAATTCTAGTTTCTTCACTCAATTGGGCCTTGCTACATGAAATTAAACATATTAAAGTACAAAGAACTAACTTGTAAGGTTTAAAAGGACTTTTTAGGCAGGATGTCATTATCTGAAGATCTGAAAGGGAAGAATTAACTACTGAAACTCTGTCTTGTCAATAAATACTGACCCACAGTACATTGATTCTTCTAAGGTAAACGTCCTCAGCTAGTCTTGATGTTCTCTAAAAGGATTATTTATTCTTGTTCTCCTGGAAGACTCAGCCATGATAGATGTATTATCAGCAATTAGAACGTTGGCACCTACACTTACCAATACATTTCTGAACTTGATCTTGTTGGAGACATTTCAGTGGTGTTCCATCTCTGACGGTATAATCCAAGTTCTTTAGTAGGTCTGCCTACCTTTCCCACCTCATCTTGGCCTTCTGTCTCCAGCCCAAGAGTCTTTGGTCCCTGCCTTGGGGGCTCCTCTCACACTCTTTTCTTTGTCTGGGTCTCAGAAGCTCTTTAATATCTTACAGCTCTCCCCTCGGCTTTTTGTCTGGCCTATTCATCTCTGAAGTCACTCATTCAAACATGCTTTCTCTCCCAGTCTAAATTAGGGCACTCTTTTATTCTATAAAAGTACTCTTTACTTTTAACATATAATATATATCCCAACTTTAACTACAGATTTGTTTCTATGGTTTTTTGTTTAATATTTGTTTTTTCCCTATAGGCTGTAAGCTTTGTGAGGGAAAGGATAGCGACATTTGTTCAACACCATATTGTTAGTGCCTAGTACATTGTAGACACCCAATAAATACTTGTTGGATAGCTTCATATAAGCAATTAAGAGCAGCTGTCTAGGATGGAGAAACTGGTATTGGAATAGTCTTCCAGCTATAAACAACTTTAAAATCTGACAAAGTATATGAGGCCAATGTCTTCCTACAGTGGACAACAGGCATTCACACATGACCTTTGAAAGAAGGAAAATTCATGATGTGTACCCCATCCCTTTGTTTCTGCCAGAGGCCAATTTCCTGGCCATGGTATAGAGGGCTGGGACCCAAGGAGAATATGGTGGTCCCACTGGGCTGAGAAAGCATAAATCAAAATTCTGGGTACCTGAATTGGTGGAATTTGTAGGATGTAACATTAGAGAGTGAAGAGCCAAGCAATGAGAGGTTCTGTGGCTGTTGGCCCAGGCTGTGCATGCCCAAGGCAATGCTAACCAGGACTTGCCAGATAGAAACTGGTAGGGGATTGAGAGTGAAACAGAAAAACTAGAGGTTGAGCAGTGGAACATTGTCAGAGTTCCAGTCCTGCCAGGGTGGAGAGGTCTTGTTAACACTACTTTAACACCTATGGCATCCAGGCGAGATACCAGAAAGACTGCCTTAGGAGTTGGGATCACATGCTTGTTAGTGCAAGACAAACCTGCTCCAGTCCCGCCCCAACAAAATCTGATACTAATCCCTATAAAGATACACAAGGGATATAGAGAGTGAAGATTAAGTCTGCCCAAGTTAGAGGGGCTTGGGAAACACTTTGGACCTCCACAGATAAGCATTAACAAAGCATGAAACTAAGCACTAACAAAGCTTATCGCTGTGATCACCAGGTTCACGGTGATCGCTGAGTAATTGAACTGTTTGCTGTCATACGAGTCAATACTGAAAAGAAGAAGAGGATAGAATCCAGAGTCCCTACAACATACTATCCACAAAGTCCAGTATCAAATTAAAAAAGTCACTGGGCATTTGAGAAATAGCAAAATGAGACCCATAGTCAAGAGAAAAAGCAGTCAATAGAAACCAACCTTGAGATGACCCAGATGTTGCACTTGCAAAGGTCTTAAAGCAGTTTTTGTGACACGGTCAAAGAATTAAGGGAAACTACAGTCTTGAGTGAACAGATTGAGAATTTTAGCAAAGAAATGGCTATGATAAAAAACAAATAAAAAATGATGGAACTTAAAAATACAGTAACTGCAATAAAAAACTAACTAGATAGGCTTGACAACAGTTAATTTGAATACATCAACAGATACCATCCAATATGAAAAACAGAGAGAAAAATAGAGGAAAAACAAATAGAGTCTCAGGGACATATGGACGATATTAGATGGCCCAACATACATGTAATTGGAAGCCTATAAGGAGAAGGAAGTGAAATTGGGGCATAAACTTTTTATGAGAAAATAGTCTCCAGATACCTGCTTAATTTGATGAAAACATGACTTAGAGATCTAAGAATCTAATCAAACTCCAACAGGAGTATATAAAATGTAAAGACAATCATACCTAAGCACATTGTAGTTAAACTGCTAAAAACAAAGATAAAGGGAAAATCGTAAAATTAGCCAGAGAAAAAGACACATGTACGGGGCTATAGCTGACTCCTTATGAGATACAATGGAGGCCAGAAGACAACGGAAGGGCATTTTTACAATAATGGAAGAAAAAATTCACAAGCCTGTCCACCCACAGCATTTCCATGTGAAACAAAAATCTTCTCCAAAGAAAGCTAAAAATAGACAATTTACCATCAGTGAAAACTAACAGTATTCATAGCCAGCAGACCTGTATAGCAGCAAATGCTAAAGGACGCCTTTCAGGAGAAATGGATACCAGGGGAAGCCGGCGTCCACAGGAGAAAGTGCAGAGCAACAGACATGTGAAATAAGACTGATTATTTCTTCCCATAATTTACTTAAAAGATAACTCAGTGTTTAAAAAGTAAGTCTGCAACTACAGAATTGGGGTAGCATTGACAGATGCTTATTGAGATGGAATTGCACCATATCCTTGGCTTCACTAATTCCAACAAGTAGAATATTTATTTACAGATAAAGCAAAAATGAAAATGAGAGAGGGAAGCAACACAGTGTTGAGAATGATGATATTTTACACAACGTGAGCTGAAGCTCAGGGAGTTAGTGAACTTCCTGAATATTTTGCTGAAGCATTGGGAATTAGTCAACTTTCTGAATGTTTAAACTCAATCTTATCAAATTTTTGAAGATGAAATGCTTATTACATTCCAGTCTGAAACTAGGTTATGTTGAGGAATTACTGTGTTCTTCAAAGTTATAATAAACATTCCACCTTCTTTATATTATTAGCTTGTTTCTCTATCAATTCCCCAATCTTCCGAAGAGTCCTTGAAAGCATTAAAGACAAGGGACAGAAATGTTGAGTGAGGAATCTGGCCCGTTTTCACAAATTGAGATTTGTTTGCAACATAAATTGAGTATTATCTTTCATATTGCTGCCCAAGGGCATTTGAAATCTTTTCTCCTCAAAAGAGGTTCACGGGAAAGACTTTAGAGCTGAATAGTTAACTTGACTCTGCCCCCGCTATGTATAAAGAAAATAAAGATACATTTCTTTCAAGAATAAAAACAATAGTAGCCAAACACCCACTGTAAGTAAGACTTATGTCATTCTTTCTTCCTCCCCTCCCCTCTGTTCCCTTCTCCTCTGGATAATTTACTATTTTTGGCTATGAGCTCTCCATTTTAAATGAATTACAATCTGGAATGGAAGAAAGCATGCTGCATCATTAAATTCAGTACTTGCAAAAAATAAAAGCATCATTAGAATAAATATAGTATTGCCTATGAGGATATCTAGTTCCTTTTGCCCACCATTCCTTCCTCCTCCTCCTTCCTTCCTTTTTTCTTTTCTTTTCTTTTCTTTTCTTGTCTTTTCTTGTCTTTTCTCATCTTTTCTTGTCTTTTCTTGTCTTTTCTTTCCTTTCCCTCTTTCTTTCTCTTATTTTTTTTCTATTTGACATTAAAACACATTTTTGTTTTACCATCTTCATAGGCTTGGAGGTACAACACACACACACACACACACACACACACACACACACACACACACACACCTCTCTCATCCTCTTCTGATGAGATATGCACTTACCAAGGTCTTTTCCTTGACACTGTGTTTCTACCTTTCTTCCAGCCTTTCATGAGCTGTTTTCTCAAAAACTGAAGCTCTGTATATTCATAAAAAAATCTGGAAAAAATGTGTTTTATGTGCCAGCTGGATAGTCGTTTTCAGTGACAGAAAATGTTACCAAAAGGGGAGCACTGAACTAAAGTCTTATCTAACTTATGTTGGCAGCTTTACTTACATTTAAACAAATAATTGGAATACGGTTGAACATCTTTTTCATTAGTATGGTTATCGGATTTTTCTAACGTCTTCTCCAAGTTACCCAAGGGCTACCCATGGGAACTTGGTATCTTGAAAATGAAACACTCTGTGACCAGCACTCTGAGCACCACCCAAGAGCTCGTCAGGAACGCAGAGTGGCCTGTTACCCTGACATGTACTTCTTTGTGGCAGGCTCACACAATGACTCCGAAAAGAGAAGTGAATAAGAATTTTTAATTATTGTTTTTGATACTTTTCTGGAATGTGTGTTTATACTCAGTGTTTTATACACAAAAAAGATCGATTGTCTTATGTTGTACAACAATGATAAAAGTGCATTATGAGGTTCCTCCAAGTCCACTATCCAAGACAATTCATGAGTTATTTGGGGTCAGACTGCTTTAAATGTGATCATATCAGTACTTAACTACTTAATGTCTAGTTACTTATTATCGTCCTGTGTGGCTTTGTCCTTGCTAAAGTATAAACCAGTTTTACTGATTTAAAAATGTCAATTTGTTTTCAATCCTATGTACTTCCTAAAATAATTGGACATTTGGGTTATAACTCTTCTGTCGTCAAGACACTGAGGGAGAGTGAAGACGAAATAAAGCAAATATCCATGAAACGCTGTTATGGGCTGGGAAGCAGAGAACTGGGAGTTACAGCTAAAGACTAGAAACAGTCAGCCTCTAAATTAATTTTACCTCTCTTCTCTCTGGGTTTCTTAAGCTATTATTTACAAGGTGTCAAATTTTACGGTTGAAGTAATTTGTATGGAATATGCAGTGAAAGCATATTTTACCCATTGATTTCTTGACTGTTCCTGGTTGCCACTCAGCTCCTGAAGCACACATCTTTGCTTGCACAAAACATAGATTAAAATATCAGTCTTCCACCCTGTCTCTAATGCAGAGGTAAAGAGAATGGGTTTTGAAGTTTGCGAGGCCAGGCTTAAATTATAGCTCTGTCCCTTAGTAATTGTGTGTTCTTGGTCAAGTTATTTCATGTCTCTGGGCCACAATTTCTTCATTTTTAAAAGGTAGATAATAACAGTATAACATCTGAAATAGTTGCAGTGAGCATTAAATAAGTTAATACATGTGAAGCCCTATCACTCGGAAAATTTGTAAAGGGCTTTAAGAGGATTTTTTTAAATGAAAAATTTTAAGTACAGTTTTATCTACATTTGAACTTCTTGCCACTTCCAGTAATTGTAGACTAGGAAATTTGCAATAACCCTCCCACAGAGGATACCACAAAAGATCAGGCAAATTGTAAAATAAACAAAATCAATTTTTAAAGCATCCAAAGAATTAACAGGATAGTAAGAAATTACTGGACCACGATCTGGGAGAGGGCTGGAACGCAGAGACATGAGCGTGGTGTGTGGGCTGCTTTGGTCTTCCAGGCAGGCACTGGCCAGAGAGATGTGGCTGAAATCTGAATTGTGCTCTGGCAGCCTAGTAGGGCCAAGGGGACACCGGTTGGAAATGGCGCCCGCCCACCGGAGGACCTTGCCCACCACTCTGGGCTGTCATCCCTGAGAAGGGGGCTCCTGCCATCTGTGAAGTGGGAGCAGCTTTCTTCCCTGCCCCCCGGGAGGAGCTACGGTGGGTGGCACAGGCATTCATTTCCAGGGCTGCTGTAACAAAGCCCCACAACTTGGTGGCTTCAAACGACAGAAGTTTATTCTCTCACAGTCTGAAGGCCGGAAGTGTGAAATCAAGGTGTGAGCAGGGCCGTGCCCCTCTGAGACTGTGTAGAATCCTTCCTGGCCTTAGCAGCTCCCGGTCCCCTGGCTAGCAGCTGTGGCACTCTGTCTATGTGCCTATGGCCTTCTCCCCGTGTGTCTCTGTCTTCGCAGCCACTCCCCTCCTGGGTCTTTCTTCTCTTACAAGGACACCAGTCATATTGGATTAAGGGCCCTTCCTAGGCCAGTATGGCCTCATCCTAACTAACTACATCTGCAGAGGCCCCATCTCCAAGTCACTTCTCATCCTGTTGCAGGACACAATTCACTCTCTAACAGAGGGTGCAGCAGACAAGGCAGTGAGGACAGAGGCAGGGCGGTGGCTACACCAGCGTGGCAGGGGTGAGGGGCTGCCCTCAGCCTTCTTCAGCCCTCCTTTCCAAACCCCAGGCAGAACCATTTAGGAGTCTTTCTTTACTCACTTTAATAAAACATCTTGTTGGGCTGCAGATTTTTTCACTGTTAAGCCAGATTCTGATGATTCATCTTCTCAGAGAATAAAAAAGTATGCTAATTTCATAGAAAACACTGTCAATCCCATATTTTGGTTTAATTCATTGCTTTTCCAACAAAAAATATTCTCTCCCCTGGCATCAGCCTACATTGGCTAGTTAATGTAAGTGTTCTAAGGGTCCAGTGGGACTGTGAGTCAGAGCTAGGGTGTTTACAAATCCTCAACTGAATCCCACATATCTTTGGAGAATGCAACTGGGAAAATCAGTAGTTTCACTGGTCTTAAAAAGACAATTTGGTCTTTCTTAAAAGATATTAAAAGTATTTACATAGAAAAGGATTAAACCTCTTTCCAAGGCATGTTGTGCATTTTAGTCAAAGGAAGTATGCTATACATTTCTATTCATGTTCTATCATTTGTTTCAGATTTACACTTTTTTGCATACAAAGGTGAGTGCTTGTCAATCACCCACTGAGGGTGCTGTGATAGAGAGATTATTTCTCAATAATCACCTGAACGAAAACCACTGATGCAAACTTCCATTTGTGTATGTGCAAAACACAGACTGGTACGGGGCAGTGGAGGCAGCTTCCCCGCTCTTCTCCGGCTTTTAGTCTTCTGCCTAACGGGGTTAGGTTTGCATCAGGATAATTTCAGTTGCATATCAAAGTCATTTAGCTGCAGTATATAAAGTTTCTTTCCAAGGAGCATAGAGCCATTGACATAAATGAGCACAGTCAACTTTCTGAGAGACAAGCTTAGAATGAGAGACCTAAATCTAAAAGGTTCCTGGTTCCAGGTCCCAAAACCAGGGTTCATGCTGCAGATTCAAAGAGAACCAGGTGTCTTAATTTCTCACCGACCCTCTGCTGTGTTGGCCAAAGGATTATCTTGTAGGTGTGGTACATTTTCTCTTTAAAATAAAGTATGAGTAAAAACAATTGCTGGTTTGAACTCATTCTGGAAAGAGATGTGATGGCCACAGGCACACCATCTCAGTCGTAGAGTTCCATTATTTTGAGCAAAGGTTTTAAGAGATACCATTACTCAATAATCATTCAACAGGCATTACTAAAAACCCTCTATATGCTAGGGGCCGAGTATACTCCTACAATGGCATAGAGCAAAAATGTTGAACAAACTACTTCTATGCACACCAACACAAATGGATCTTGAACATCGTGTTGAGCAGAACAAGCCAAATACAAAAGAGAACATGCTGGATGACCCACTTACAGACAGCTCATTGTTAGACACATGACGGTCTTGGAAGGTGGGATGACTGGGGTGGTCGTGGCCAGGGGACTCCCAGGGACGGGCCATGCTTCGGTGTCAGTCCGGGCGCTGACTCCATGGCGGGGGCGGGTTGCTTTCTGAACTTGCCTCAGCTGCGCCCTCGTAACCTGGGCACTTTTCGGTGTGTTGTGCTTCAGTCAAAAGCTCTTGGAAATACTGTGGTGGACATCAAAGCCCTGAGTGACTTGAGTAGGTGTCTGTATCCTAAGGAGTTCTCTCACTGTGCTGTGTAAAATAGAGGGGGGGAGGCAGAAGGGACTGCAGACAGAGCAGCGGGGGTGATGGCGATGGGGTCTGGGGTGGACACAGTTGGGCCAGGAGGATAGATAGGTGGACACTTACGGAGGACGAAGAGTGGGTAGGACAGGAACACACTCCCAGCCTGGTGAACGGAGTGACATTTACTCAGAGGAGGAAAATTGGAAGTGGAATTGATTTATTCTTTCATCTTCTTACACCCAAGCCCCATAGAATCAAGAGCAAATAATATCACATTCATTGTAGAGATCCTGAGCCTCTGCTGCATACAGTTAGCAATTTTAACTTTATCTAGCACTCTCTTCCCTTTACACTTCAAACACACGTTGTATTGTGTTTTTGTAGGATGAGCATGGGTGAGGGGCAGACGCTCAGCTCTGGTGAACAGCTGAGGGAGCCCAGGGCTCTGAAGCCGCTGGCGCAAGGCCGGAGGCTGGAGCCCCAGTTTGGGGGCCAGTGGCAGCCACAAAGTCTGGTGGGGGCCTGACACTGTGCATGCCTTCCACGTCTTAGAAATCACTTAGATGTGAGAACTAGAGAATGGGAGTTTCCCACACATTTTTAGGTAAAAAACACAGAAGGGAAAAAGGATATAAGCCAAACCAATTTTGATAGCTTCGTTCTGCACCACAATTTGTGATGACAGCAGGCACAGAGACCAAATCATGGCTTGGGATTCCACCCAGCAGGGGTGGGCTTCTTACATTAAATGCTGACACAGCTTTCACCATTGCCCACAGTTGGAAAATAGTAACTACCAGCACCAAGCTTTAGGGGAATGATTTAATGGAAGTTCCAAATGGGGATGCTTAGATCCACTTTATACAGTTTGGCCACACTGTACACGTTTTCCACACACTCACCCCATGTAGCCAGATGGCAGGATGCTGCATTGAGAGAATTTCTTATGAATGTGCTCATCTTTGTTACTGTGAAACAGTATTTCAAGAAGATAAATTCTTTCTTTCTCTCTGCATTAAATAGCCCCAATTTATCCCCCAAAATAATTGGAGATAGAGACCAGTTCAAGGTAATCAATGGTTTAGACCTGAGCTTTCAAAACAACTTTCTGCAATGATGGGAATGTTCTGTCTGGACTATCTACTACTGTGGTCACTGTCCACTGAGCACTCAGTGTGGCAAATGCAACAGAAGATGTGAATTTTAACTTTTATTCTATTTAAATCTAAAGAGCCATGTTGAGCCGCCACACTGAGCTTTGTGGGTGTAGACACTCTGAGGCTGGCAGGATTGCCCACCTTTCTAACATAGCTCCTTAGCAAGGAAAGATACATTTTAGATTTCCTCCCAAGCAATATTTAAAAGACTTCCAATAATCATTATTCTCATGAAGGAAATACATGCATTTGTAATGCTGCTTCTATTTTACAGCAGAAACGTGAAATTGTGTTAGTTCGCCACATCTTTACTGGGAGACCAGGGCTTGCAGTCAGCAGCCCAGGCTCTGGAGGCATCGCATGGATGGTTAAAGGCTCACGCTCACGGATCTTGCACTCCAGTGGGGAAAGAGACTCGTGGGAACGCCGTGTGTCACAGTTAAGTGGTGATATGTGCTTCAAAGGGAAACAAAGTGGGATGGGGGGTGAGGACGCAGGTTCGTCTGGGAAGATTCCCGCCAAGAGGTGACACCTGACTTACAGGGCTCGAGGGGGAGACCTGCTCTCATGTTGAGGGAAGAGATTTCTAGACAGAATGGACGTCAGGAGCTAAAGCCTGGAGTGGGAGGGAGCTTGGAGTGTCTAGGAATGAAGAGGCCAAGTTCTTGGAGCAGAGAGAGGAAAGGGGAGATGGCAAGAGGTAAGGTAGGTGATGCGGCGTGGAGGCGGCAATCCTCAGAGGACACAGTGAAGATTTTTGCTTGAGTTTTGAGTGAGTTGGGAGGCAACTGGAGGGTTTTGAGGAGGAGGGTGATGTGATTGGGACACATTTTCAAAGATTCTGCTAGCCTCCGAGTGGAGAGCAGAGCGCGGGGGTTGGGGTGGGTCAGAGAGGCCTGGGGGAGGTGGTGGCATCACCCAGGCAAGAGAGCGAGGTCCAGGCACTAGGGAGCCCATGCCCTTGGGCAGCAATGGACACGCTGGAACGGGCACAGGTTCCAGATATCTGTGCCAATGGACTGAGGATGAGGTGTGAGAGAAAAGGAGATGCTGATAAATGCAAGGTTTTTGGGCCTGGAAACTCGAAGAATGGGATTACCATGAACCAAGGTGGCAGAGCCAGGTTGGGGCAGCTTGGTGTGTGGGGGATGCGTTTTGGCCAAGTGAAGCCTGAGATGCCCGTTCTGCAGCAGAGCAGAGATGCTGAACAGCCGCTGTGCAGATGTGTCTAAGTGAAGAGTTTCTAGATGGGGGATGGGAGCTGGCAGTGTGGTGGCCACACCACAGCCCTGAGGCTGGGAGAGACCACTTGAGGGTGGTGAGGGGTGCAGCTCCCACAAGCCCAATACTTAGAGGTCGGGAAAGTGAGGATGAGCCACAAAGGGGATTGAGGCAGCCCGGAAGCAGGAGAGGGAGGGACCCTGGAAGCCAATGACATTGTGCTTCAGGAAGAGAGGAAGGGTCACTTTCTTGCCAGGTCAAGGTAGATGAAGACTGAGAACTGATCGTTGGCCTCAACAGAGTGGAAGTCATTTTGTCCACATTGGCAAGTGCCATCCAAGTGGACTGATGTGTTCAACAGAGAATGGGCAGCGATGAGGGCAGACTCTGAGTTCAGACAAGGCCTAGAGGGCTTCAGCCAGAGAGTGTGATGTGAGCTCTATTATTTTACAAACTCATACAGCCTGCAAACAGGACGCAATCTGCATGGGTTACGATGTGACTGGCTCAAATGTGATTAGAAAGTAGTTGGCTCAATGTACACATGTAGATTCACTCTGAATAAATGATTTAATTAGGATTTTCAGCACCTTTTCCTTATTTAAAACATATGCTAATCACTGGTCAAAATAAGATAAATGTTTCAACATAGCCAAAAAAATAAGGAGGGAAAAATTTGCCAGTAAGCCCACATCTGAAAGAGTCATGCAAAATAAGTGCTTGGGGAACTTTGGAGACAGTTTCATTTTTACCCCCAAAGTTACATTTGATCCAGAAAGAATTTTTCTTACTATTAAGAAAAAGTCCCAGAGTCCTCTTTCAAAAAATTCCAAACTAGTAAATTTAATTTTACCTTTCTAGAAGATTTCAAGACATTTCCAAATAGAGATTTCCATGCCAGTACAAAAGTTCCATTTGTCTCTAATACTAAGAGAGGAAACCTTCTTAGTATCAAATTAGCCTTGGAAAATACCAGTCATTATTCAAAATGGCTTCAAAAAATGACAAGGGCTGTTTCTGTAGTCCTGACCACCCATGATTATATGTCATATCCATAAACGCATCCTACAAGTCAGTGACAGAACTGGGCATCCAGTCTGCACATAAAACCAGGTGGTGTGCCCATCCCTGCCTTCTACTGGTGCAGACAGAATGATTCCCTTCAAATACTGGGTCTTTCCAAACAGCCTCTCTTGTAGACACGGCTGCACAGCTCACCATCGGTAGAACTAGTTCTGTTGCCAAAGCTTGCCCTGTTAGGTACAACCGCACCATGCTCACATACCTTGTCTGCTTGTTTGTGTGATCAAACAAGGTGACGTGGAACAAGAAGTGAGATGGCATGGTGTGCCCACACTACAAGTGGCGCCTTACGTTTCTCCAGAAGCAGCCAGGAAATTGAAGACCAATTTTCCCAGTTTTCTGAGACATTCTTAACTAATGAAAGACCCAGGACGTGGATGTCAAATGATCACAGTACAGAAACAATGATGGTGGAGTAGTGATTAGGTACAAAAATGTATCTCAATGTAGGTATATTTTACCTTTTGGCTTTTAAATAGTCTTTTAGATCCCAGCAGAGACAGAAGATTGGGAGAAATATTATGCCCTGGTATAAGCCATAACCAGTAGTCTTGGGAAGAATGCCCTGCCTTAGACTTGGTATCAACCCTCCTGACCAGGCAGGAGAGACAGCAGGAAGAAGATGTTCAGGTGGGGTGTGGGTGCCGTGTGGGAGCACGCCCCATCCATCCTGTCCTGAGAAGGGTGCTCTAGGGCTGAGACGTCCCAGTGGCCTGGCCTCACTGTGGACACAGGAGGTACAGGGTGAATGCCAAGCGTTCATGGTGGATGCTAAGCATTCATGGTAGATGCATGCCAGTGGACAACAGTCAGGCCCTGGCACCTTGCCACACCTGCCGGCAGGGAGAGGAGGGTAGGCGGAGGGCCAGACCCTGCCCAGGTGTCCTGATGCAGCTTCGGTTACTCTGCCTTTGCATGCAGCCCTGGATTAGGGAGCAGAGGGAAAAGCCTGAATAAAAAGAAATCCCCCTGAGTCAGCGGAGAAAACCTGGACTTGACTGAGATTGTTCTCAGCTACCGGGTGGGCTGGGGGTTGGGATAAAATAGTCACAGAAAAATAGAGAAAGATGCACTTTGATTCTCATGGTTTTCGTCTTGCATGATGTCTGCACTCTGCACAAATAAAAACCATGTACGCGGCAACTCCTAAGCTCACGCAGTCGAGGAGGAGGCCAGAGGCCGTCTTGGAAGGTACCAGGGATTGATTTCCTTTTCTAAAGAGGGCCAGGTGGTGGTTTGGTCGAGGAAAAGAGCTGAGAAAGAGCCAAGGTTTTTGGCAGTGAAAACGCTCCACGCAGGGCCTTTCAGGTGAGCCTCGTGTGTGTGTGTGTGTGTGTGTGTGTGTGTGTGTGTTTGTGTGTGTGTGTGTGTGTGTGTACATGTGTGTGTACCTGCAAGAGCCGCTTGGCTTGGCAACGGCGCTGCTGTCAGCATCGGTGTCAAAGGTGTAGCCACTTGTAGAAAGTGGGCACCAAGAGGAGAAGGCCCTAGGGGCTCTGTTAGGATGTGGGCACTCTGGGAATAATGTGATAAAACGAACACCCCTGTATTAGTCCCCCAACGCTGCCATAACAAAGTGCCACAAATTAGGTGGCTTCAACAACAGGAATTTATCCTCTCGCAGCTCTGGAGACTGGAAGTCTGAGATCAAGGTGTCTGCAGGGCTGGTTCCTCCTCTCTCCTAGCTGTAGGTCCTTGTCTTAATCTTCATGGGGTGTGTTCCTAGCATGCGTGTCTATTTCTGTGTCCAAGTTTCCCTTTCTAACAAGGACATTGGTCCTATTGGATCAGGAGCCACCTTGTCTTCACTTGATTACCTCTTCTTAAGACCATGGAGGTTAAGATTCCAACACATAGATTTTAGGGGCACACAATCTAACCCGTCCCTTGCCCTCTGCCTGAATAGGCCAGACAAATCACTGAGACGTGTGAGCCCCAGGCTGGGGGGAAGTCCCTCTGTTTATTCCCTTTGCGGAGTGTCCTCACACGTTTGCCCGCTCTGGGAGCGGCTCCTTCTTCAGCAGCTGTTTGCATCGCTGAGGCTGTTTCTAGGGCAGAAGAGGTAGTGAGGTCACCAGGGCAGTCACCTAGGGAGTGTCTGTGACCACATGATCACTGGAACTCTCGAGGACCTCAGGGCTCTGCCACTTGGCAATTGAGTGGCCTGAGGTAAGTCACTTAACTTCTTAGCTTCAGTTTTTCATCTAAATAAGTGAGCAATCTTGTTACTGTGAGAACCAGGCCAGGCCTGACCCATGCTAACAATCAGCACACAGCAGCTATGTCGTACACAGCCAAGGGAACAAGTCTGTCCTGAGTGAAGTATCCTGGACAGGATCAGACGACCTGTGGTGTCCGCTTCCAATATCTGCGTTAGAGGAGAGGGGCAGGCGCCTCCCGGTCTCTCAGAGACCAGGGGGACTCTCTGGATGTGAAGAGAGCCAGCGTGGAGATGAGTCCCGGACAAGAAGCCCCCGGACAGGAGGCCCTCAAAGTGGCAGTCAAGAGGGTGCCTGGGTATCTCCACAGGCTGGTGAGGATGAGCTGCCTAGTCTCGCTGTGCTGCTACAATAGAAGCAGGTTCTTTCCGGGGGGACTCAGTCGCACTGTACGTGGTGAACATGGGCACGCTGCAATGCGCCTCTGCTCCCCTGGGACCCAGGGAGGAAGAGCCCGCCGACCCCTAATCAGCAAGGTGTCCAGGGTCCCTGCTTCCTGCCTCTCCGAGCACTTTCTCTGCAGGCACAGGGAGCGATTCGGGTCGCACGCAATTCCGAGCAAACCAGGTCTCTGTACAGGGAGGCAGACACGTCCACTAGTGGGGCCAGGGGCGGGGGCTGCAATGACTGCACAGACAGACGCAGGGGCCTGTCCTGTGGCCTTGAGCTGTCCTAGAGAGATGGCGGACACGTGGTCCTGCTTTGTCACAAGTGCCCTGACCTTCAGACACCAGCCACCCAGGTACATGTAACTCACCAATCCCTAAAAATATATACGATTAAAAGGCAGTCGTTGCTCAGATTCCAAATATAACACTAAAGCCTAGATTAAAACAGCTCCAGCCAGCTGTCAGATTTATAACCAAGGCCCACAGACTTCTTTAGGGGGCAAGTAATGACCAAAAATAGAAAAAGGCAAAAATTAATATTTACTGTTAGTGCCTCAGGCCCCATAGCGGAATTGTCCAGAACTCCTTTAAGTCAACAGGAGAGAGTAAGTTAATGAGCCTGGGCCTGGGTTATTTAGTAGTGGAACCCGTACCGCAGTGAGGGATGGGATTTTGTGCCAGAGGCAGCTTCCGAGCAGAACACTGAGCCACAAAGCTGAGTCCATCCCTGGGCTCCAGGGGGCATTCCCACGGGATTTGGAGAGAGCAGGCATGCGGCGCGGCGCGGAGATACCTGCTCCAAGCCCAGCCGCTTCCTCCGAGTGGGCAACGTTGAGTGTACAAGAGCTGGCCTGTCTCCGTATGGAATAAGAACATCAGAAACGAGTCCTGGGTTTGCCTTTTTACTTTACTGGGTTGTGAGGAGAATCCCAGAGAAGGAGGGGCAGGTAGAGATCCATGGGACCCTGGCCATTGTACCAATGGGTTGTGGAGTGAGAGGGTGTGAGTGTGAGGTTGCGCACACAGCAGATATTCCTATTGTTGCCTCTGCTGGGATTGGTACCTACAGGGTCCTCGAGAATTAATGCTTATTAATTGCTAATGTTAGTGAAGAATTCAGACAGGGCGCTAGGAAGAACTCAGTCTCTTTATTGTTTAAGTAGGACTCGGCTTATGGGGTAATCGCCCGTGCCTATGTGGACACACACTGGGCTGGATTTGGCCCTTTTCCATGCGGCACACCTTCCTTCATCTCCCGGAGTGTCTTCCTCTGCCACAGGGGCTGTAAAGCTTGCGCTGCACGGTCCTCGATCCCTCTGTACCTAGGAGCCTGAACGTCACTTGCATCTCCCCACAAAGCTGAAGTGAGGCAGGCGCCATCTCCTTGCTGTGTGTGGCTGCCTCCTGCTACTGGCAAAGCTGGGCAGGTGGGGACTCCACGGCATCGGCCCTGTGTTGTGGAGCGGGGTCTGTGCTGGCCATGGTGGGAAGCTTTGCAGGCTGAGAGGCATCGACAGCTCCCTGGCCCCAGGCATGCGTTCTTGAACTGAAGTCAGTGGTTTCTGAGGCACCTGATCCCCCATTTTCAGACTGTAGCAAAGGCTGTCAGTGGGTCAGTTCCTCCGGTTCTACATGGGGGTCCAGCCTGCAGCCCTTTCTACCAGCCCTGCTACCGAAGGCACTCAGCCCTCACACTGGAGCTCCGAGAGTGGTTTCTGTGTCTTCTGCTGAACTATCCTTGCTACAACTCATCACTCCCCAGGCAGGTGGAAGATCTCCGTTCATCCATTCATCCACGCATTTGCCCTTTCATTTGACTAACACTAACACTGAGCACCTATGACTCGTAGGCTCTTTCCTAAGCTCTGGGGATGTAAAAATAAATAAGCCCTGATCTTTAAAGAGGTGGAAATCAGAGAAGCTGCTCTATTAAACACATCCTGGGCAATGGTGGAAACTCATCCTGCTAGGAGCAGAAGGTGGGACACCAGGCAAAGGTTTCTGGGAACTCTCATAGAAGAAAAATAGGAAAACATTGTCCTGCTCTGAAGAAGTTTACAAATTACAGAAAGGATCAAAGGACATAACAGATGCAAGGACATTGACGAAGAAGCTCAGTGGTGAGTGAGAGCCTGCGCCGAAGGATGGGGTGGACTCTTGGAAGGACAAGGCTGACTTTTAAAGGCTCTGTGATCAGGGCGCGTCTGAACAGAGAAGTGGAGGAAAGAGGGCTGCAGGCTGGTGGAGAAGGAAGTGGCAGCAACAGCTGCTTCTCGGTGTGCTCTAGGGGCCCTTTCTACCGGTCCCTCGTTGTGGGGTCCAAGGGCGGGCAGCCAGAAGCTGACGCTGGCGCCTCTTGTCTGCCGGGCTCTGGGCTTCCCCATAGCCCGCTCCTGGCATCTGCATGGGTCCCTCCTCCCATGGCTGAACCTGATGGCTGAGAACATAGTGCATGTCTGATTCCATGTCACGGCAGAGCCTGTGGGGACGGCCCTGCAATTGTTTCCACGAGAAGCATCTGTGGTCACTCTTCTCTCTTCTCCTCCCAACCAAATCAGATCACCCTCAAAACAGCACCGTGGCCTCTTCCCGGACCAGGCACACCTGTTCCTCTTTTCCTCTCGGAATTTCTCTCATCAAGTCTCGGGCGGCATACCTGGCTCTGGGCTCGCTGCTGTTTGCTTTCCCTGTTTTGTGTGTCCTGACACTGGACCGTGACTGCCAGCCCTGACGAGACCCCTGTCCATCTCCATCTCATCGGTGCCCAGAACCTCCTGGCCCACATCCACGTGGGCTGGGGTGGCCAGTGACTCGGCCAGAGCCACCCCTGCCACAGGTGTTCACCGAGGACCTGCCACACATGGGCATGAATGTCACACCGAGTACAACGAACAGGGTTTCTGTCCACATGGGCTCGGGAAGCCCAGATACTGACGTAAGAAGCAATGATAGGAAGACAGAGGGAATTCCCTCCCTGTGAGAGGTGAGAATTTGTGCAGATGGCAGAAAGGTAAACAGTGAGATTTCAAGGTGACCAGGACCAGCCTGGGTGTGTCGGGTGCGACCAGAGACCAAGGGCATCTAACACCAAGGGCAGGGGGATCACAGCTAACCACGGAGAGCCGCTGGCATGGAGGCACCTCTCTGTGCCGTCTCTGCTGTCACAAGCGGTGTTATCAAAGCATCTCACAGACGAGGACACACAGCCACACAGAGGTCTGGTTACTAGCTCGGGCTGGCACCATCAGGCAGTAGAGGAATGAGGATCTGGCCACGGCAGGCAGCATCCAGTACTGCCCCCATGTCCTGGGCAGGAGCTGCCAGGTGGGAGGAAGGGAGCAGAGCCAAGTGTGGAGCCAAGAGGCTCAGAAGCTGAGACTCACTGGGGAATCAGGGCCTGGGGGTCCCTCACTGCCTGAAGTAGTGTGGCACACAGAGGGCCTTGGCACCGCCAAAGCTTGCCCACAGAGGCCTGCATCTGTCAGGCCTGTCCAAGTTATCGCTCTGCCACTTATGATGTTGAGATCTTAGGCAAAACCTAATGCCCCAAACCTCAGTTTCCCCAGCCATAAATCAGGAATAAAATATGTGCTTTGCAGCATAGTTTTGAGTGCTGGAGACAATCCATGTAGCGCTCCTAGCACTGTGCCTGACATACAGTAGGTGCTCAACAAATATATACTATGAACCTTCCCTCACTCAACACAGCTGCCCAGTGCCTCCTGATGGCTATGGAGGAGCAGGTGGCCCAGCCCTGGGTCGGTGGTGCTGCAGGAGCCTCTGCCCCTCCCTCTGCCAGGATGCACTCATCTTGCTGCTTGTCTCTGAGCAAATGTCAGGAGAAAACTCATCCAAGAGACCACCAGAAAAGCTGTCTGTGGGGGTGAGAGCCACACCTGCAGGACAGGACATGGCATCCCCTCTGATCCCCACTGGAGGTGGGCATCGCAGAGCTGGGCATCGCAGAGCTGGGCACTGTCTTAGACAAAGAACTCCCCCATGATCGATTTTGTTCTTGGTACCTTACATCTTTCCCATAAGTGATAATGCTGTTTGTTATAAATCATTTTATTTAAGAATTGGCAGGGATCTCAAAATGTCATCTAGTGATGCAACAAAATAAGAACAAAATGTACCAACCTGTGGTTCTTCCTCTGGGTTTGTCCTCCCCATGGGTGGAGCCCTCCAGGGATGTAATGAGATTAGTGTCCCACCTTCTGAGCTCTATGTAAGCCTTTAGTTAATGTGAGCCTGGAGAAACTTCCTGCTTGTCTGTAGGCAGGGGTTGGACCTGAGGAGAGAGGGTAGGAGAACGTCCCCCTTCTCCAGCATGCCGGAGCCCTGCCCACCGGTGTTGCCAGCGGTCTGCAGGGCTCTGCGGAAAGCTTAGCACATGAATGTGCTGCTTCTCTTTTTGCCACATTAAGAGGGTTCCGCTTTCCTTGTATTGATCTCCTGTGCTCTCCAGCCAGGCCTGTGCACAGAGAGGAGCAACAGCCAGCGAGATGCAGAGGACATTCTTCTCAGGGCCCTGGAGCCCAGCGTGACGTTGGGCAGCTTAACACTTGCGCTCCCAGGTAGCAGTAAAAACAAAGCCTGTGCACGCACATGGAGCTGCGATGAAGCTCCTCATTGATTTTAGCGCTTGTGGTTTGGCAACCGTGGCATTTTGCTTGGACTTTGACTTCATTTGAAACTCCATGGGTGAGAAATATGTCAATCAGATTGTCTACTTGAGATTGAGGCCTTTGCTGACAGGCATAGAAACCTAACCTGCGTGATCAAATACAATAGTTTCTATCAGACACGTGCAGCAAAGTTTGGATCCTTAGAAACTCTGGGAAGTTTCTAACTGCGGTGAACTCTGGGAATTAGCTGAGAATCCATCTCCATCCTCTTCTTGTCACCAGCTCCAGCTTTGGGGAGAAGAGGCAGCGATGCTGTGTGTGACGGTGAGAGAGATGCTTCTGGAAGGTGGTGGTCCATCTGGGCCCTCTGCTGGTCCTGTTCCACTCCCCATGTTGCCTGTCCATCTCCAGGGGACAGCCGGCACCGTCACCACCTGCATCTCCCCAGGGACGCTGTCCTCTCAGGTGTGAATCCACAACAGTCGGCTTCCTGAAACTCATTTGCTCTTTTAAATAATGTCCAACTAACGAAACATTTGAATTGTTTCAAACATTGGAGCTTCTTGTTACTGTACAAGACGCCTCAGGCAGGTTGATGTCCTACGCCAGGGTGTCCTGGGGCCTCTCCACAGGGCACATCAGGACAGGCATGGTTTGCCCTGCTCCAAATTATTGGCTAGTTTTCCAGGGACACGATGCGTTACAGAGAGAAACTGAATACCCCTGCAGGGCTAGGCTAAGTACTGCGGAACCCACAGGATGAAGATGCACTGGGCTTCGTTGGGACAAATGTTGTGGAATAAAGGTTTCACGGATAAGGAATGTCAGCTTTTGATCCACCCCTGCCCCCATCTATGCCAACACCTCAGTCTGGGCACAGACGCCATCTTGTCAGGAGGTTCAGGTGTAACGTGGCTCTCATATTTCCATCCGTTTTCCCCCTAAACAGTTCTGTCTCTTCAAAAAAGAAATGAGACTCTCCTTGTTCATCTGATAAAATTGCTTCTGAAAAACTCCATTTTCTTTGTGTGTTTTTGAGGGAGCTTCCCTACCTGTTGTGTGAGGCATCTCCCAAAGTCAGCAGTCTGGGATCAGGGTCAGGTGAGACCTTGTACATGAAGCCATGGTGGTCATTAAACATCTATTTATGGTTGATTTATTGAGGGCAGAGTGAGACTTCTTGGCAAAATTTTACTGCGATGTTCAGCCAGTCCTGCTTGAACTGGGGAGGTGTTTGCTGGTCCCCAATACGGACCTTGACCCCATTCTGGGCTGGCCCATCGCAGAAGAGCCTCATGGCTTCCTAAACTCGGACCATTCTGCTTCTCAATGATGCTGGTTTCTCTGACACTGCTCAGTGAGCTCTGTGAATCTCTCTTCACCTGATCGACTCCAGCTTCAGCAAGGCCTTCTCCACCCACCGGCACCAGCCCTGCTCTAGCCTTGGACCTGCTCACTGTGCAGCCTGGAGACTTCTACGGAATCTCTGAAGAAAAGGACACGTGGGCCAGTGCTGGGCACAGCACAGCTGTTTGGACAAGACTCAGACAACTGGCCATTAACCAGCCAGTGGAAATAACACAGACACAGCCCTTGAGATGGAAAAGAATTAATCCACAAACGAAACTAATTAATTTTATTATATAAGTACTGCCCTGAGTTTCAGGGGATAATGAATCTTGCAGTCAGAATAACTTACAAGGTCCCTGTCTTCATGTCATTTTCCTCTCCTGAGATGCCCTCCTTTTCTAGAACCTACCCATCCTTCCAAGCCTCCGAAAAATCCGCCTCTGACCAGGCAGGCGGACGGAGAAATCCAGGAAACAGAGGTGAGAGCTCCTCCTCCCTTGCAGGCGCAGCAGGACCCTAATGTGTGACAGGTGCCCCTGTCTGTGCCACGTGGGGCCATGTCAGGTGCTCTGTCCTGTCTGGTCCACGAGACCCGAACAGTTCTTCCTCCCAGCCTGGCCAACACAGCCCCTTCAGGTGCCTGCGGGAGATCTTCTCGGCATTGCTACCCCCAACTCTACCTGCTTTAAATTTACCTTGCCCCTGATGCTCCTCTGTCTGGTGGCAGACACCAAGCTCTGTCTTGGTGTCAGCATGTGGGTTTCTGATGTCTTTGTGACAGACACTCCTTGCAGCCGCTCAGAACAGAGAGCGTTTTAGGAAGACCAGGCCGACGGGTCTGGGCAGCGCCTGTGCAGGGCCATGGGAACTGCTGTCGGTGCCACTGTGTCCATGGCCATGGTCACTGGCTGACCCTTGGCACTGGGGGCAGCCAGCCCCAGCCCCACTGTGTCCTCCAGCCTTCTTCCCCTCTCCTGCCTAGTGTGTGATTTCGAAGGGCTTTTTCACATAAAAAAACATAAGACGGCGCTTCCTTTCATCTATTCGCTGCGTCCACCTGCTGAGTCCTCCTCAGCCATCTCCACCTCTCTGGATGGCGCCACCCCCAGCAGGGGCCTCAGAGTCAGCGGCCCATCCTCCATCCCTCAGCCGTGAGTGTCCACGGTGGCCCAGGCCTCTCCCTTCATCACTGGGGCCACTTCCTATGTCCCTAGGGCTCTGGTCTGGCTCCCCCAGCTCACGTTCCAGGTGGCTGCTAGAGCGACCTTTCTGAATGCAGATGTGAGCAGTACCACCCCCACTCACAGCCTCTCAGTGGCTCCTGCTTTCCTCTCCAGGCAGTGGCTCTGGCCCCTTCCACCTGGCCCCTACCTGTTTCTGGTTTTCTCTGTGACTAAATGGCCCCTTTGCAAATTAGTTGCAGCAGCTGAGATGGGTCTTGCTCCACCTCCCACCTGGAAAACACCTCATGTTCAGGAGTGATCTCAGACATCACTGCACAAAGCATCCCTGATCTCATGACGTCCTGGCCAGACCTCCCTCTTGCTCTCATAGAAACCCAAGCAGGCCCTGTCCTGCCCTCACAACAGCTGTGCCTTCTCTCCTGCTTTCTCTCTGAGAATAAAGCATCTTGGGGATACATGCAAGGCCTTATTTTTCAACTTCCTCCCCTCAAATCAGGGCTGAGGGGCTCCGTGGGACCACTGGGATTTGCGATTTGTTCGGTAGCCTGCAGATTGTATGTCAGGAAGGGTTTTTCCGGAGTGACATTTCACATGAATTCTTTCCTTTTTTACTTCAGTGTTTCATTTTGAAAAATTTCAAACTTACAAAAAAGCTGAAAGAATAGTGTAACGAACACTTTAAATTCATCGGTTTTTAGTATTTCTGCACATTTGCACTCTCTCTCTTTCACATGCAGCCCAGAAAGGTGGCTGCACTGGCCCTGACCTGTCCTCCCAAGTCTGTTTGAACAAAGCCCACATGGACATTTCCCCTGGACCATGGTGCAAGAAAGTGCAGCATGTTCACCTAGAGGAGCAAGGAGGCACCAGCACCGGAGCAGAGGGGGTGCCTGAAGAAGGAGGTGCGGGACGAGTGTCCTGCACCCGAAGAACACCTCAGGTGAGGTCTCCAGGTGCTAGAGCGCCCACAGGGCTGCCCAGGGTAGCCAGCTTCAGACGTCAGCCCTGCCTGAGGAAAGTGTCCTGTCATGTGGAGCTGGGCGGGAAGGCCCCTCTGCCGACGCCCTGGAGCAGCTGGGCGGCCCTGTGTCCAGGGAGCAGGGAAGACCTGAGCGTGGAGGATGAGTGCGGGGCCGGCCACACCCCTCCTCCTTCCAGGACTCCAGGCCCAGGCTGGGTGGGGTGCAGTGGGGAAGGGAGCTTCAGCGGTGGATGAGTTTTGGGAGGTAGTGGACCAGGACATTTTAAGTGCAGAGATGAAGTGATTTTTGTGTCTGGGAGTGACCAGAGGACTTTGCGTTATCTACCAGGGCTGAGAGAAGCTTGGAGCCGCAGGGTCCCTTTGGCGAGGAAGAAGGAGCCCCCCACCCCACCTAGGGGCTTTTTGGGAGCAGGTGGTGGGAGATGCTGCATAGACATTTAGAACTCTCTCTGTTCTACTAGAAGTCTGGCCCTTCTTGGGCATGTGAACCAACAAAATGACGATCGCTGTGGAGGGACTACATGCCAAGCATTTCACATGAATTCTTTCCTTTTTTTTTTTTTTTTCCTTTTGAATTCTTTCCTTTTTTACTGCAGTGTTTCATTTTGAAAAATTTCAAACTTAAAAAAAGCTGAAAGAATAGTGTAACGGACACTTTAAATTCACCAGTTGTTAATATTTCTGCACATTTGCACTCTCTCTCCCTAGGTACGTGTGCCCGTGTGAGTTGTGTGTGAGTGCAGGTTTGCTCTGATGGCATTTTCCGCTAGCCCACTGGAAAGCAGCCTGCAGATCGGAGCCCCTCACCCCGGCTCTTCAGCCTGGGTCATTCTCTGAAATACTCGCAAGGCGCTTCCCGAGCCGAGCAGCTTGGCCTGGACTCAGTATTGATTCCAGTGACACAGTCTGTGTGCACATTTCCCCGGGTGTCCTTTGTGGGCCTTCAAAACTGCAGATCCACAGGAGGGGAGCATTGCGTGTGCTTGTCATGGTTCTCACTTTCCTTCTAGTCTAGCACAGCCTCATCCCCCGCCCCCACACCTGCACCCCCATCTATTTTGCTTTTGCTCTTTCCCTTTTTTCTGTGGCTTTCATGAGATTGCCATTGTTGAGGAGATCTGGCCAGCTATCTTGTATATAGGACCTAAAACCAATATTCCTCAT
The DNA here is from genome assembly GCF_000956105.1 of Propithecus coquereli. Lineage (NCBI taxonomy): Eukaryota > Metazoa > Chordata > Mammalia > Primates > Indriidae > Propithecus > Propithecus coquereli. The sequence goes on along the minus strand of NW_012136636.1, from coordinate 8,299,805 downwards.
AGATGCAAACAATAAATTAGAACATTAAGAAAGGACCCTTGTCTGTCACAGCAAAACAAACAAAAAAAACACAACAGGAGCAACATAAAAAATAACAATAAAACTAGAAGTAAATTCAACAAGAAATGTGAGAAATATATATGAAGGAAGCTTTAAAATACCATTGAAGTACACAAAAGAAGACTTGAACAGATGAAAAGACATACTTTTCTTGACAAAGAAATCTCAACACTATAATGATACAGATTTCCTTTAAGACATTGTAAAAATATAATATGATCCTAAAAATATTACCAATATTTTTGAACTAAGCAAACTAATTTCAAAGTTCATAAGGAAAAATTAGTAATAGCCAAGAAACCCAAAAAAAGGGAGAGCAATGAAGAGCCCAACTAGGTGTGACACATGAAGATTCTGGCACACACAGAAAGACGAGTGGGACAGAGGAAAGTCCAGATTGGAAACAATGTTGGAGGAATTCATCTATGATAAAGGTGACACCCCAAGTCAAAGGAAAAGACATGATTATCAGTGACCAGTATTGAAATGATTGTACAGTCAACTGGAAAAAAATGACTTTGGATTCACATATCCTACCAGACAGTGGGATAGATTCCAAATGGACCAAAAATTAAATATAACCAAGAGAAACCATAAATATACTAGAATAAAGATAAAGTACGGATAAATTTTAGAACGTGGATTGGGGAAACTAATTAAGACTCAAACATTCAACTATAGTTAAAAGAAATGCAATTTATATCACAAAAGACTAATTTTCTTAATATGTAAAGAGTTTCACAAATCGATAAGAAAAGACCAATAAGCTAGAAGAAAAATGGGCAGAGGAAATGAACGAATTGGTAATATTCTAAATCCTTTGTTGTCATTTCAACAATGTTCACAGACTCTTCACCAGGAGTAGATTCTATCTCAAGAAACCCCTTTTTTTGCTCATCCATAAAAAGCAACTCCTTCAAGTTTGATCCTGAGATTGATCCATTCAAGTTTGATCATGAGATTGTAGCAATTCAGTCACATCTTTAGGCTCCACTTCTAATTCTGATTCTCTTGCTATTTCCATCACATTTGCAGTTACTTCTTCCACTGAAGTCTTGAACTCCTCAAAGTCATCCATGAGTGTTGGAATCAACTTCTTCCAAACTCCTGTTGATGTTGATATTTCAGTCTCCTCCAGTGAATCACAAATGTTCTTAATAGCATCTAGAATGGTGAATATTTTCCAAAAGGTTTTCAATTTTCTTTGCCTAGATCCATCAGAGGAATCACTGTCTATGGCAGTGATAGCCTTATGAAAAGCATTTCTTAAATAATAAGACTAGAAAGTCAAAATTACTCCTGACGCATAGGCTGCAGAATGGATGTTGTGTTGGCAGGCAGGGAAACCACATTAATCTCCTCCTATATCTCTCGTATATCAGGTACCTTGTCAATGAGCGCTAATATTTTGAAAGGAATCTTTTTTTTTTTTTGAGTAGTAGGTCTTAACAGTGGGCTTAAAATATTCAGTAATTACTCTGTAAATAGATATGCTCTCTTCCAGGCTTTGTTGTTCCATTTATAGAACACAGACAGGATAGATTTAGCTTAATTCTTGAGGGCTCTAGGCTCTTCAGAATGGTCAATGAGGATTGGGTTCAACGTAAACTCACCAGCTGCATTGGTCCCTAACCAGACAGTCAGCCTGTCTTTTGAAGCTTTGAAGCCAGACATTTACTTCTCCTATCTATGAAAGTCCTAGATGGCATCTTCTTCCAGTAGAAGGCTGTTTCATCTATATTGAAAATCTGTTGTTTAGTGTAGCCACCTTCTTCAATGATCTTCTGTATAACTTGCTGCAACTTCTATATCAGCACTTGCTGCTTCACCTTATACTTTTATGTTACAGAGAGAGCTTCTTTCCTTAAACCTGATGAACCAACCTCTGCTGGCTTTCAGCTTTTTTCTGCAGCTTTCTCAGCTCTCTCAGCCTTCACACAATTGAAGAGAGTTAGGGCTTTGCTCTTAGGCTTTGGCTTAAGACAATGTTATGGCTGGTTAGATCTTCTATCTAGACCACTCAAACTTTCTCCACATGAACAATAAGGCTGTTTAGCTTTTTAACATTTGCGTGTTTACTGGAGTAGCACTTTTAATTTCCTTCAAGAACTTTTCCTTTGTTACCTCTTCTCTTTGTGTCAAAAAAAGAGAGAAGTTTTCCATTACATTCACAACTTGGCTAACTGTTTGGCACAAGAGGTCTATCTTTTGGCCTATCTCATTTTTTGAGATGGCTACCTCACTAAGCTTAATCATTTCTAGCTTTTGATTTAAAGTGAGGGATATATGACTTTTCCTTTCACTTGAACACTTAGAGGCCATTGTCAGGATATTAATTGGCCTAATTTTAATATTGTTGTGTCTCAAGAAACAAAGAGGCCCAAGGAGGAGGAGAGAGACGGAGGAGCAGCCTGTTGGTAGAACAGTGAGAACACACGACATTTATCAATTGAGTTTTGTGTCATATGGGCACGGTTTGGGATGCCCCCAAACAGTTACAATAGTAACATCAAAGAGAAAAATCAGTCATCACCATAATGGATATAATAATATAAAAAAAAGTTTAAAACACAAGAATTACAAAAATGTGACACAGAAACATGAAGTGAGCACAGGCTGTTGGAAAAATGGCGCCGATAGACTTGCTCAACACAGGGTTACCACAGATCTTCAATCTGTAAAAAATTCCATATGAAGTATGAAGTACAATAAAGCAAAGTGCAATCGAAGGAGATGTGCCTGTGTTTACTAAAGCTAAATAAGCCCATCCTAAACCCCAACATTTCCACTCCCAGGCATGGATGTGAGAGAAATGAGCTCCAATACTAGAAGTGACCCAAATGTGCGTTGACAGGAGAATGGCTGAACACACTGTGCTATGTTCTTACAGTGGAATACAACTTAGGAATAGAGAGCAAATGACCACTATGTGCAACCTCATGGACAAATCCCCAACATGCTGCGTGGAAGAAGCCAGGCGCAGACAAACACATACTCTGTGGTTCTGCTTATATGAAGCTCAGGGTCGGGTAAAACTGGTCATTGGCCATGGACTTGGTGTGGTGGTTTCTTGTGAGGGGAGTGAGAAGGAATAGGAAGGGCAGGAGGAAGCCCTTAGAGTGCAGAGGCTGCACAGCACACTCCTGTGCAGCACACCTGCCAGTCGTGCACATCAAGCCTTTACAGGAGGTTTGTTTTACCTTCATAAGAAAATAAAACATTGAAGTGGTCTTCCTGGGATGATCCCCTCTCATACTTTATGTCCTGGCAGAGCCTTCTCTGCCTCTTCATTAATTTTTAAAAACATTTTATTTTGGAATAATTACTGACTCACAGAAAGTTTCAGAGTAATGCAAAAGGATGCTTGCGTGACTATAGTATAGTATCAATACCAGGAAGATGGCAGTGATAAGATTCACAGAGCATTTTCAGTTTTCACTAGTTATATATGCTCTCATTTGTGTGCGTGTATGTGTGTGCACACATGTGCATGTCTACATAGTTCTATGTGATTTCATTTTGTGTGTGGTTTGATGTTATCACCACCTTAGTGAAGATAGAGACCTTAGTTTCTCAGGCTTCCTCCCTTCCTTAACCCCTAGAAACCACTAACCTGTTGTCCATCTCTGTAATTCTGTCATTTCAAGAATGCTGTGTAATGGATGCTTATAATATGAAACCTTTTAAAATTGGCTTTTTTCCACTCAGTCTAATTCTCTTGAGGTTAATCCAGTTGTTTTCATCAATAGTTTACTCTTTTTATTTCTGTATAGTGCTTCATGGTATGGATAGACCATAGTTTATTTAGCTCTTCACCCACTGAAGGACATTTGAGGAGCTTCCAGTTTTGGGTGATTGTAAATAAGCTGCTGTGAACATTCATGAAAAAGTTTGTGTGTGAATGAAGGCTTTGGGAAAAATGCCCAAGTGTGCATTTGCCGGGTCATGTGGTAAGTCCGTTTCTATTGTGTTTAGGCCCTTAAGCACACTTGGATCTATTTGGCATAAGTACTGTGTACTCTTTATTCCTAATTTCCAAAGAGTGGAAGTTCATAGGAATATGGGGAGTTCATGGGATCGACAAGGAGGTGGCATCATGGTGTTTTGCTCATGCTGCTCAGGGGCTCATTAGGTATGATGGTGAGAATTGTGGGCACCTAGAGAGAGACTGCCTTTGCATATTGACCTGAGTGTTTTTAAAGCCTAACAGAACAAGTTCAAGAAGATTGAAATCATATCTAGTATTGTTTCTGACCACACTGGTCTGAAACTAGAAATCAATAATAGGAGGAATCTTAGAAAATTCACAAATAGATGAAAATTAAACAACATGATCTTGAACAACTAATGGGTCAAAGAAGAAATCAAAAGGGAAATTAAAAACTTCTTGAGACCAATGACAGTGGAAACACAATATATCAAAACCTATGGAATGCAGCCAAAGCAGTTCTAAGAGGAAAGTTTTATAGCAATAATTGCTATATTAAAATAGAAGAAAGATCTCAAATAAATAGCTTAACATTATGCCTTAAGCAGCTAGAAAAAGAAGAACAAATTAAACTCAAATAATAAAGATCAGAAAAAAATAAATCAAATACAAAACAAAAATCCATAGAAAAAATTAATAAAACCAAGAGCTGGTTTTTAAAAAAATGAAAAAAATTGACAATCCCCTACCTATACCAAATAAGAAAAGGAGAAGACTTAAATAACTAAAATCAAAAATGAAAGTGGAGACATCACAACAGGTACCTCAGAAATAAAAAGCATCGTAAGAGACTACTATGAACAATTATTAATATGTGCCAACAAACGTGATAAATTAGAGTAAATGGATGAATTCTTCGAAAAATATAACTTACCAAGATTCAATCAGAAAGAAAGAGAAAACTTGAATGGACCAATAACAAATAAAGAGATTAAAGAAGTAATTAAAAACCCTCCAATATAGCACAATTCCCACTACCCTACTATGGGCTTTCTGTGAGACTAAGACATAAGTAGATGATACTCCCACCAGCATCTTGCTGTTTGCCTGGAAGGGGCCTTGCTCTCTTTGACTACAAGTCTACACTCAGAGCCATTTTGAGAGTTTTACACCTGGCTGCACCCTGCCCTTGGGCCAAGTTCAACGTGACTTGGCTGCAGCCACAACCTGGCTGGGGAGGGACAGGCGAGACCAAGCTCTTCTAAGCGTAAGTAGGACAGTACCCACCATCCTGTTACAGGCAACTGTGGGACTGGGGACTAGCCTGCCCGATCCATTGCAGCTACCAGTAACACCAACACAGACCACTTGGGTTCTAGTGGGTGGCTCCACCACTGCTACTGCCACCTCCCACATCACACCAGCTGCTCTGGGGCCTGAGAACCTGTCCAGACACCTGGCCCTCTGCTCCAACTGCTAGCTTCTGAGCAAACCACCTGAAGGTTCAAAAATTGGCATCCTGGGATACATTAATACTGCTGCCAGTATAAGCTACTCTGGGGCCTCAAATCAGGCATACTCAGCCTACTGCTGCTATCACTGGGGTGCAAAGACTGGCTTAGCTGGCATTCAAGTCCCCAGCAAAACTTCACCACAGCCTGAACCAAGAACTGTACCCTAAGCTACCAAGGAAATCACAGATGCCACTTACCTTGGGTACTACCTAAGAAATCATACAAAGAACACAATACTGCAGGCACCCAAAATCAACTCAGCCAACAACATATATAAACATTCAGGAAAAAATTGTCTCCTTTGAAAACAATTTCAAAAAATCAGAACAAACAACTGCTACATTAGATGTGCAAATATCAATGGAAGGCTACAGGAAACATGAAAAAGTAAGGTAATGTGACACCACCAAAGGACCACAACAATTATCTAGCAATGGATTCTAATAAAAAAAAATCCTCATAATGCCAGATAAAGAATTCCAAATATTGATTGTAAAGAAGCTCAATGAGATACAAGAGAAATCTGGAAATCAATACAAAGAAATCAGAAAATCAATTCAAAACATGAGTGAGAAATTGACCAAAGAGATAAATATCATTAAAAAAAATAGAAATTCTAGAGCTGAAAAATTCATTGAAGTAAATACAAAACTTGTTCGAAAACTTCAAGAATAGACTAGACCAAGCAGAAGAAAGAATCTCAGAACTTGAAGACAGGTCTTTTGAAATAATCCAGTCAGACAAAAATAAGGAAAAAAAGAGTAAAAGAGAATGAGTAAAGCCTTCAATATGGCTGAGATTACATAAAGCAACTGAGCTTATGAATTATTGGTATTCCCAAAGGGGAAGAGAGATTACAAAGTTTAGAAAACTATTCGAGGAAATAAATGAGGAAAACTTCCCCAGACATTCAGATCCAGGAGGCCCAGTGATCCCCAGGCAAATACATTGCAAAAAGGACTTTACCACAGCATATTATAATCAGAATAACTGAAGTTGAAGTGAAAGAGAGAATTTTGAAATTATCAAGATAAATGTGTCTAGGCACTTAAAAGGAAACCCCATAAGACTAACAGCAGACCCCTCAGGAGAAACCTTACAGGCCAGAAGAGAATGGGATGGCATTTTCAAAAACAAACAAACAAAAAACAAAGAAACAAAACCTGGCCAGCCAAGAACTTTATATCCTGCCAGACTAAGCTTCATAAATCAAGGAGAAATAAAGCCTTTCTCAGACAAGCAAATGCTGAGAGAATTTGTCACCACTAGACAACAGCACTACAGGAAATACTCTAAGAAGTCTTAAACATGGAAATGAAAGGTCAATATTCACCATGGGGGCTGGGCGCGGTGGCTCACGCCTGTAATCCTAGCACTCTGGGAGGCCGAGGCA